>NC_071668.1:76540718-77140718 GCF_028554725.1 Zeugodacus cucurbitae | reverse complement strand
TGTGGTGGTGGTGGTGGTAGTAGTGGTCGTGGTCGTAGCGGATGTTGTCGACTTTTGTGGCGAAAGCGATGAGGCTGCCGAGGAGAGTGTGCGTGGCTTCGGTATGGAGCGACTAGAGCATGCATTAACCGCGTTCGGCTGCTTCAAAAGACAAGCGAGCACTAGCGTCATCGTGCAGACACTAAAGAGTAGCGTGCATTTGCGCTTGAGCATAGACATGATGTTGAGAGTTTGCGTTTAGTTTGCTTATAGAAGTAGTAACTTAATTAAAAGAATGTGTTCAATACTTGAGAGAGCGAGGGAGTGTGTGTGTAGGATGTGTGAATTGAAAACTTGTATCAGTTTCGGTTTTCGCTTCACAAAATACTGTTTCTTGGAATGGAAAATATTCGAGTTGGAATTCAATTAATGCTATTGGTTTTAATTACTTAAAAAAACATACCAGACAACTTAAATATGTTTTGATAACTTAGAGATTTATGTAACGTTTACTTAAAATTCAAGTTCTTTGATTTCAGTTGCTGCTTCGAGGTTAATATTACAGTTATTACAAAAATGTACGAGTCCACAAATAATACAAAGTTTTTTGTTGACGATTCTCACAGCTTTTTCGCTTCTGTTACAATTATATTTTTGGTTTAAAAAATTCTACACTTCAAGCTGTACGTAGTGTAACTATAACGAATGACTTTATTTAAAACAGTTAAATCAAGTTGCTAAACCACTAACTTGCTATCACAATTGACGGACATGTACACACATATAACGGTACAACGGTATTTCCACACAAAATATTAACTTTCGAACTTAACTACACACTGAGGTGTTTACAAAACACTTTAAACTTAGATTATCTAAAACTATTAAATATTGTAAAAAACGGGCAAAATTCGTTGTTGAAAAGTTTTAAAAAATCAGTTGGTCCTTGTCGCTCTTGTGGTATACCTGCGAAAATAAGATGAAACGAATTACATTTTTTAAGCTATCTGTAACAAGTATAGAACAAACTAAGTGAGAGGCTTATATTAAAAAAAAAAAATAATAAATAAAAAACTAACTGTAAAATAAAATATATTAAAAATTAATAAAAAAAAAGGTAAAATGAAAATCAATAAAAAAATTGAATGCTTAAGAATTAACAACTTGATACACATTTTATTTAGAGCTGTAACAAACTGTTCGTAAAATTTTCCGTGAAAGTTGAAAATGTTCAAATTCAATGGAGAAAGTTCCGAAAAAGGTACCAAGACTGGGTTATCACTGAAAGCACAAGACTTTGAACACTTGTTGCATACTAAAACTCATCGTTTTAAATTGATGGGCTTCAAATTGTCGACTTTATTCTAAATTTTATTATTATTATTTTAATTTATTTACAAATGCATTTTTGATGATGTCATGTCAAAAAGACGAGATCAAATAGAGAGTAATAATTGCTTAAAGTCTCAATTTACTAATTATTTTTGCACAATCATAATGCAGTAAAGGATCTTTCAAGAAAATCATATGCGTCATGGCATAGACATATAATTGACATTGAAATAGGTTTGTTTACAGATATATCATAGAGAAAGTACCGTGTGTATCATCCGACTGACTAAGAACTCATGCATTTAGGGGCAAAGTGCAGCAAGACTTTCGGCGCCACAATCAGCGATTCACGTTAAATTAACAATGACTAAGTTATGACGTATGTATGTGTGTGGAATGAGCAGCATTGCACATGTGCGATAAGCAAAAAAAAAACACTGAAGAATGAATTGTAAATAACACAAGTGTCGATGACTGTGTGATGAAAATGCAGAGATGAGTATTTCGAAATTTTAAGAAATTTTCTTGTCATTTTTTTTTTTAATTTTTAATTTCATGTACAAATCACTAGCGAATTATTTTCTATTTTTATTTCAAATACCCAGTTTATTAGAATTTTGCACATATTTTGAAACCAATTTTGTATATTTTCTTTATCATCACATATTTTTCTAATATTTTTAATTTCATTTTTTGTTATTTTTGTATAGCGCTGTCCCCCGTTGATTATCCTAGCTCATCAAAGCTGGCTGTGATATGCGTTGAGAATCCATATCACAACCACTTGATGAGGCTTAGATAAGCAACATTTTATAGCCACTTTGGTTGTTGTTTTTGGTTTTTTATATTTTTGTTTTTTGTTTTTGCATTCTTATTATTTTAGTTGACATGATCAAGCTGCAAGCGCCAGCTAACCGAGTTGATGGTTGATGATGTTGACATTTATGCAATTTATGTAGAATGGAATATCCTCCTGCAGCGTTTCGTGCATTCTTCTAATGGTCCCTCTCATGTGTGTACGCGCACTACTACTCGCATGTGTGTGTGTGTATGAATGTATGGAGGTACTATGTAATTGCATGTTATTTGAGTGACAGATTTTCATGATTGCTCGTTTAATTTTTTTTTTATTTTGTTTTTGTTTTTGGTTTGGTGCAGCTCTTAAGAAGACGTCCAGCTAAGCTCATCAAAGCTGGCTGTGATATGCAGTTGCAAATAGAGCATTTCACAACCACTTTGTGAGATTTAGACAAACGTATTTTGTTATTGTTGTGTTACATTACAAACTAGAAGAGGCTTTTAAACTACTCGGTGTGTGTGTGTGTGTGTTGTAATGATGATTATGGTGAATTACGGTTATGAAATGAGCAATAAAACAAATATTTAATTTTTACCAAGCCAATTCACAAGTTTTTGTTGATAACATAATAATATAATTTTCAATGCTGATTGTGCACTTTTCACATTTACTAATTTTTGCAAGTAATTATTTTTTTTATTAAATTTTTTTTTTTTAATTTCACAAAAATCGATGATCATTGTTAGTGTCTCCGTTAATGCTTTAGAATCGCGACGCTCCTCAAAGCTGGCTGTGATATGAATTTCAAAAATATATTTTAAGAAGAAAATGTCAACATTTCGCAGCCACTTTGAAGAATGACACAATTCTATTAGAAAGTACTGAGATGAGTTTTTACTTTAGAAAACAACAAATGAATGCAAATGCTACCTAATCATGCTCCACAACAAGGTTAGAGTCAAATTAATAAGAATTTCTAAAAAAAGAAATTGGTAACTCAGCATTTCACTGCGCAGCGTCTGAATAATTTTGTTTACTGTTTTTTTTTTTTAATTTTTTGTTCAGTTGATAAGTAAAAAAATGGAATAAGCTCCAGGGTAAAGCAACCACAAAAATGAATTATTTCGCTTGTCACTCAACAAGTCAACGCAACGCACCGAGTGTCAGCGGCATACTCGTACATACATAAATGAGGATGACAAAATTAGAGAAAGCAAAAGAGGTTCTTTTAACTACCACAATTTCACTTGCAATTTCGCTTTAGCTCATAGCTCTAGAGGATGGATGATTAAGAAGATATGATTATTTATCTGGACATACATACATACAGATCAAAATATTCTATAGATAATTTTATCAGACAATCACATTATAATTTTAGTTAATTACATCTTAATATCATATTATTATTGTTGTTGTACTAGTAATAGGTTTTATAAATATTTAAAGTCCTGATAAACTCATAGATTAAATAATATTTAATTATTGGCTTTCGAACAGGAGCATTATTTTAGAACCACTTAGTGGAGTGGAGTCTGTCTAAGTGGATCAACTGTTGCTCGATGACGACATACAAACATTTACTGCAATTTATTTGAACACAAATGTAATTAAGAATAATTGCATCAAAGCAAAATATGCTAAATATTTCTTATTAAATAATTACGAATATTTCATCATCACTGTTTCAAAAATGAGAAGCATGCGCTCTCGTGGCATTATCATGACTCGGCGAGTAATGAGGCGCGTTAAAACATAAAAATACATACATTTTGACATGCATACATAAATTGATACAACGGTCTAAGATTTAGAGGGCTTCGCAAGCTGATACTGCATGCATTCAAGATTTAAAATCATCAAAACATACAGAAACACAGAGCAAGTATGATTGGCCAGACAACTTCTGATGTTCAATGCTTAATGGTTGGTGGTGAAGCGTTAATAATTAAGCTGGCGCTAGGCAATTTCCCGAAACGATAGCGAAAATTATTTCGTTCCATATGATTTGCCATAAAATGAATTATGATAGCAAGAAAAGAGAGGAGAGAGAGAAACCCGTGTAAAGCTGAAATCGAGCGGGCATCAATCAAATTCCACGAGCGGTGGCAGCAAGCATCACTTGACCCTACCTACCTACCATCAGCCATGCAGGCGTACATGACAGTCGCTGAATGCGTGCAAGCGATGGTTGGTGATTTCGAAATCATATTAAATGTGCAAACAGCATCCAAACATACATACATACAGGCATACATAAAAAGAGACTGAGATTGTGCATGTGCTAAACGAATTGTTCATCCGCCTTGAATGAAAAAAGAAACTGAATTTATTGATGTGACGTTCAGTCAAATGTGTAGCTGTTTGACTCATAGCACCAGCGAACAACATGTGTTGAGCAAATTGTCACAGTTTCCAGATTTACCTGGGTCATTAGCGCAATTTCGGTTTGCTGCTGTGTGGATGACGAGGATGGAGTGCGTGTTAGGTAAAATATATATATTTTAAAGATTAGTCACTTAATAATTCGTATCAATGACGCTTCTCAAAGCAATAAAATTTATTTTTCTCAATAGAAAAAAATTACAAATTAATTTAATGAATAAAGTAAAGCAATTAATGCGTCCCTTAGCAACAATTAGAAATTTATTTCATGTATGTATGTGTGTGTAGGTCAAGATCAGCACAACTGTACTGCGAACACGCGCATATGCATGTATGTATGTATGTATGTATGTATATTTGTACATGCTTTCACCAACGCTTCATATTTGTCTTGTTGTCTCGGCATTTATGTATGTATGAATTCACGTTGATCGGAATGATCTTATGCTGATGATGATCTGTCTCAACTATTTGCTAATGTCTTTTTCTGTTTCTTTCTTTCTTTTTCACAACAACTTTATTAATATAGCCTTGCTTTTGCCGTCTTTGTTTTTGCACAAATTTAACACAGCATATTAAGTAGTTTCGCCACAATGAAACGCGTGTTACAAAAACCGCCACAACGAAAGAAACAAAAAAGATATACCATTAGCCTATTTATTAATTCAATGAATTTTTAATATTTATTTCTTCATAACAACAACGTAGCCTACGCGTGTTGTTAGCACAGCTAGTCAGTTATACACGAATCGACATTAATACATGTAACACATACAGATAGTCTAATGAAAACCACACGCATCTGGAACTTTGCCGAAATTACTAATAAGAAACAAAAATATAAAAACAAATATTTAAAGAAAAATACAAAAAAAAAAAAAACTGACACACAAATATTGCTAATGTTGTTGTTGTTGTTCTATATATTCATTGATATTTTGCTTTGTGGTTAACAAGCGACTCTAATAAAGCGACACGCGCATGCATATTTTGGAATTCTATTTGCTTGAAAACACATCCCCCCTGCTTTAGCCACCGAAATGCCTCGAAAATGGCGCATAAAATAGACGTCACACCGTATTTAATTAAATAGCTGACGCGTATACAGCTAGCCGTAGCGATTATAATTGAGGTGAGGTGAGGTGTAGACAAATGACGTCTATTAATAATGTCAATTCAATTAATTTGAAACGCAAAAAACGCGAGAAATACAATATACCACATGCGGGGATGTGTATATTTGTATATATGTAAATTAATGGCGCACACACATTCCAGCGACAGGTGTACTCGTACAGGGTGCTGCTAGTTGGACACTTTCTACTTTTGCTTGTTGTTGTTGTTTTGCAGCGTTTTGATGATCTACTCCACTTTCTTAACAAATTTCATTTCTAATTTTTGTTAAACAATTTTATAAAATTTTAAAATTTAAAAAATATAATATATTATAAAATTTTTTTTTTCGAAAATTTTTTTCGCTTTCGCATATTCTGCTTAACAGCACACATTATTTCACACAATTTGCTGCACTTTTTTTTAGTTAAAAATTATTTTAGTTTTTTTTTGCAGTTGTTCAGGTGTAGGAAATTGTGACCCCACATACACACACACACGCACAATCTTACGACGACTTCCAACGAAACGGCACAAAATGCGTATTGAATGAGCAACTCGAATCGTTGGAATGCCAAGCGCACGCGCGCACACATTGACAACAACACCAACACTTCAGATACACAACACAACGCAACGCAACGCCACACGAAGTCGGTCGCACAGCGCGCGTATAAAATTCAAACTATGCAGTCATAACGGAAATTTCTTACTTTGGTGCTACAACAACAATAATGCGACGCGAACGACGCGCTAAAAGGTGCGGCTTGTTTGCGCACCGAAGCTATGCAACAAAACAACAAAATAAGACACTGAACAGTGATCGTTTGTTTGCGGCCCCATTGGTGCACCACCGTCCCACTCACTATTTTCAACCGCGCCACGCGACAATACGATGTGTACGCTATGACAAGTTACGGATTAATGAATGAATGAATGAGTAGCGACGACGACGGCGGCGACCGTCACAGCGTACACATGAATGAGTCTCTGCACCCGCCACCGCCGCCGCCACCGTCACCGTCACAGCCAATAACAAACCAACACAAAGAGTCAAGTTGTAGTAGAGGCACAACAACCGGTCAGCTTGGAAAGGGGAGCAACAGCAACAACGCTCAGCCGCTCCGCTCCGCAAGCGACAGAAGAGCAGCAACAAGACGATTCAATGAGACGAAACGATTGGAGGAATAGCACAGGGCCCAGGGTAAATGGTGAGGCGACGCATTGAAAATGCCTCGGCTCTATTTACTCGACGCGAATGCATAAAAGCGGAGAACGGAAGTGGGGAATGACCAAAAATAAATCCCCATAACAACGTACTTCACGTCTCACCTCACACACAGAGCCAATGAGGCGAAGACGGAGGCGCAAGCAGCAAGCAGCGGCGTATTCTAAACTGTTAAGTGCATAGACAAAACGGCCGAGTTGTTGTTGTAGTGGTGGTGTCCGTAAAATGAATCGAAAAAATAAAAATAAACGAAAATGTGAATACAACTGTAAACCGAATATAAAATTTGTTGTTTCCGTTGTAAGCGCTGCGCCTACGCAATTATTACTCGTTTTCGAACATTTGACTGTTGTTGCGCGTCGCATTTTCGGAATGCAATGCAAATGGGTCCTGTGTACTTGTGTGGCTTGCTGGAAAATGCAATTTTTATATGGTTATTAGTTTCTAAGTACAGTTATTTCTATTTAGTATTTCGCAAATTTGCATTTATCACTAAATTTCGCGAAAAAAATAGAATGAAATTTGCGTTTCGAAAACATATTTGATAACGCATATGAATCACACAGACAGGAAATACGACGAACATGATTTCGTATTCTAAAGAGCAATGCACGATTTATTAGATTTTATTAATGAGGCCTTGGATTTTGAAAACAAGAAAACACTCGCAAAGACTTGTTTGAACTTTAAAAATGTTGCGAAAACACATAAGGATGTGCAACACAAAGAAAACGAATAAAAATTAATTGCCTCACTTGCGCATTCATATTCATTTGATAAAAATCAAAATTGCGTTCTACCGAATATGTTGGTCAATGCAATATTTATGGGCGGATATTTTCGAGCGCAGATCATGCTAATCTAGTAATTACACAAAAAGTTCGCTTGTTAGATCAGCCAAACACGCAGCGAATATTCTGCGATGCCAACAACAATACAAACAAACGAGATGCACAGATAAATGAGTAAGACCAGACGCACCAATACAAAGCAGACCTACAGACAGACAGACAGACCGTGCGAGATACACACAAGCATCATAGATCAGGCGAGACTAGTTTTCTACCGCATACAAATACAGTGAGTTTGTACTAAAACGCATTGGGTTCTACAAGTACGATTAACGCACACGCATACGCATCACAGGTTCAAGTCGTACACACATACATATAGAATAAACTCGCAGACAAATCACACACACACACACATTAATTACGACAGACAGTCACCAGTCAATGGCCGACGTTCGTCTTTGGGGGGCACGCACGCATACAGCAAATTAAACAAAAAAAAATCTAAAAAAAAAATAAATAAAAAAGTAAGGTAGAGAGGTGCGTAGTGTGCACATACCGTTGTCGGCCGGCGTACGAGACGTGGAACGCCAACACTTTTATAGTACGAGCATAGTGAGCAAAAGCAAAGCAATGAAACCCATAGAAGAAAGCGTTGTTGTCTATCTGTATCGGACGGATGAACGGACGGGCCAGACGTCGGTATTCTTACGTTGTCGGTTGTCACTTGTCGGCTGGTAGCGCTGGTAGTGGTACTGGTGGTGGCGATGGTGTCTTCGATTGCTGACTTTAGATTTCTTTTGCTTACTATTTCGAGCGAAATGAAGCCAAAGAAGCGTGTGCTGCCTCGCTAATGAGTGTAAACCTGAGCCGGTGCTGTTGCTGCTGCCGCCACTGAAGACGCAACACAACGCAAAGCAACGCGCAAAGCCTTAAACTTTGTGCAACACTGTACTAAATGTTAACAATGTGTTGTTGACTTTGTTAATGCCGCTGCGCTGTTTGCTCGCTTGCTTGCTATTTTCTTGTTTTTCCCCCGTATGTCTACTTCTACTTCTTTGTTTTTGTTTTTATTGTATGCTATTTTTATAGCATCCTTTTTGAGCTCGGTATTTTTACTTTGGTAGCTAGCTAGCATACTTTGCGTGGCCATACTATGTGATGCCGGCTTCCAAAGTGAACAATCGTCTACACTGAGGTCAAATGTTTTCTATTTTACTTGCCTTCTTTCTTTCTCTATGCCGCCATCGACTTTACGGCCTTCGGTTATATGTTCAGCAGCGCGCCGCTCGCTCGACTCACTTCATCGAACGGAATGTTGCGTGGTTATTGTTGGTGACACTGTAAAGAAAAAGGAAAATGCGGAAAATTGTAGTGAAACTGTGATCAACATGGCAGCCAAGTGCAATCATAAAATGTGAAAGCTGAATATTTCAACATATGACAACCGTTAGAATGCATAAAACGGATGTACAGTGTATATTAGCGCGGGAACAGAAGCGAATGAGCTAGGTATGGGGAAAGGATGTGTAGATTAATATAATTCCGTATAATTTGACACAAAATGGCGTAACTCAAGCGCAATTTGACATGATTTCTAGACACATGCATAAGTGGTTATAGTACTGGTTATATATTGGGTTTTGAGTATGTTTTTTTTTTAAACAAATTAAGTATTTTTGTACAAAACTATAAGCTCAAAATTATGGTAACTACAGTTTGAAAACCCAAAACATCATTACTAGCACGATATCTCCAATTTTTTCTACCAAATCAAAACTTGAAATCTTGTTTATCATGATGCTATGAGACTTTCAGTCAACGAGGTTTTCATAAACGATCACCACATGAAATATATAAACTCATACTCTAGCAACTGAACTCAAAATCCACTCATTTCAATTTGCAAACTGCTGCAATTCCTCCTTTGCAACCGTAAATCCAACAGAAAGCCAAACTCAAAGACATGAAGCCAAGTCTGCGAACAGTATAAAACAACAATGCGAAAAAAAAAAACAAATTAAAAACATTAAAGGCGAGCCTAAGAAAATGAAAACAAAATAATCGTTCAGTGCAACTTTGACAAAAACAAAAGACGGCACAAAGCAAAACTCGAAAAACGACGCCAAGATTTTTTCCCTCCAAAAAACTTCCATTACGGGTTGTTGTTTTGCTGTTCCAACGCCAAGGAGGCAAGGCAAATAACACAAGGCACCACATTTCAAGCAATGGGTCGTTGTACAAACGTCATAATGAAGTTAATCCGGCGTCGTTCATAATGATGCAAGGTAATGTTGTTTATACATTTCCATACAAACGTACATACATACGTGTGAAGCATAACATGATGATGACTGACTTTGGTGAGCATGTTTTTAATACACCACTCACATACATACAAACAGACAGAAAGACACGTGTGTGCGGCGGATGTGTGTTGTTGTGCAATGCAGTTGTTGTTGGCAACCAGTTGAAGGGCTTGTTTAAAACACAAGCGAATGCGAATATGAAAGACACAACAGAATAAAATATAAAAAATAAAAAAATGAATTAAATAAACACACACACATACATACATTGAGAGTGTGTGTGTATAATAAATAAACAGTAATGCATGGCAAGCGAAAACTGCAGCGAATGACAGGGGAAAAGGTAAAAACCGAGACACAAGTGAACTCCAAAGCAAAAACATTGCACATAAAAGAGCAGAAGTGCGCATAACACCAAGTAAAACATAAAAGTCAGCGCGCTTGGTGGAAAAATATACAACTCCAGTTGGACTACAAAGGTAAACAACAACATTAAATTAAGCTAAAAGGCGCGGGAAGGATAGACTGCTGGAATAAACCAAGAGTTTCATGTCACTTCAAATTCGAAATTAACAAAGTAAACTATAGCAGAGATAAGAAGAAGAGAAACGTAGTTTTGAGATTCAAAAACCTGCTAAAGCTTCAAAATATTAATTCTAACTTCAAGTAAAAAACTAAGAATATACTCAGTTACCCGCAAACCGAGAGTATCATTGCAGCTTTAAGAATACAACAACAACAAAAACAATAAGCATCGACAAGGCGCCGCCACAGGTTTATTTACATTTCAGCGCGGCACATGCGCAGCGCATATACTTTGTGGGGGCTCCACACCCTACAGAACCGCGCATAACACACACACATATATATATTTACAAGCATACTTTGATTCTGTCGCGCGCGCCAAAAAAAAAAAGCAGCGAATTGATAATTATCTCGGCGCGCATGACGCTCATCGCGCTTTTGCCATATTTATGGGTAATTTTCTGTGCGCGCACGCGTATTACTGATCGGCGATCAAAGACACCAAGCTTGATGTCGTCGAACGAGCCGTTGAGATGTAGATACAAGCGACGACGACGACGACGCGATGAGTATGGTGTATGTAGAAGGTGCTGATAGCGGTAATGTTTTGTGCTAAAGCCTCTACATGTGTGTGTGTGTGTGGTAACAGAAGCACGCTTGGTCGACCACTCCATGGAATGTTGTCAAGAATTCTGAGAATTCTTGTGGGACGAAGACTTTGGATCGCTGGTCAGGTACATCCACATGCCTATGTACGTACATACATATGTCTCGGTTTATACAAGTGCTCGCCATCCGACTTGATGCTCGCACAATAGCATAAATACACGTTTCTTCAGCTACATATATAGATATAAGCTTGCCACAGCATGCTAGTGGGCAGCAGGCGGTAGATATAGCAGCAAACTTGACTGCCGATAGCAATCTGTCTGCCAGTATGAATACCATCATATATAGGGTGTATAAAATATCTTTGGTAGAAGCATAATTTTAGGAGCAAGCAGATCTGAACGGTTCTCAAGATGGTCTCTCAAGCAACTGACGTTACTAAAACAGACTAGTATTAAAAATTAAAGTGAGAATAGATAAGGTTATACCAATTTAATAAGATAAATGGTAAATTTTGTTCATAATTTGAGCTCAAAAAATCGCAAACGAACATAAACTAAAATTATGTTTTCTAATACGAGGTTCATAGAGATTATTATTGAACTCAAAATATAAAAATTTTATTTTGCATTTTACCTCGCAATTCGCCACACATCGAGAGACGTGGTTGCGCACACGCTGTGGCGATTTAACGGTTTTCCGCATACTTTTCCATTAAGCCAAGTCAAGCCAAATAATTGTTGTGCGCAGCAAAAAACGTGTTTCTTGTGGACACACATTCAATGGCTGAGGAATTTTCGCAACATTTTTTTGGTATTGACCATGGAACGGTAATTGATTGCATTGTGAGTGTGAGGTACCACATTCCTTAACGAAAAATTTTGTGTGGGAAAAATTAGAAATGTGCGCTGACAATGGAGACAATAAGAGCTCATTGAATTTGTTACTTTCTTCAATTCTTCAATTCTGAAAATACCAGGTAGAAAAGCAAGTAAAGTTATTTGTTTGAGATCCTTTCAAGAGAGCCCTATGTGAGAATCTGCACACACATGCCGTTCTTAGAAATTGATTTTTGCTTATAGGAATCAGGAATGCATTGTTCCTTACTCTCGTAAGCAGTCCGTACCTGCCATAACTCTAATTCTTATTCTTATAATTTCGAAAAAAGCATTAACTGCTTGCTTGGGAAAGTGGCAAATTCAAAAATCAACTATTATTTAACGCCGGTTCCTTCAACTTTATTTTATTTATAATATTAACTTGGAATCATGAAGCAACTCCGTCCACAACCAAAGCAATTTCGAGTGCGGCTAAGAATATGCTGCACATGTGCAGAAGGGTCAACGACGTCGGCACATTGACAGCACATATTCTATTTGGCGTGTGGCAGCATTAAAACATAAAATATGGCAAAAGCAAAGTGGAGTACTGGAAAATCAACTTCCCCCTTTTCAAAAGCGGCTTGAAGCTTGTTGCTTAATGATAATTATATAGTGCCTACTATGGATCGGCGGTGTTAAGGTGCACAGTTTTTAATAGTTTAATTTTTCATACTCGAATAACGCAATGAGAAGAGCCGCTAAAAATATAACTAACTTGCATTGCAATAAAGTAGGGGAGCCAGCTAACCGCAAAAACTGCCAGTTGGAAAAAATGGAGACAAATGCAAAGCAAAGTGCACGCGATATGTTTAATGAGTAACTTATCAAGTCTAGCAAGGGGGAGAGCACAACAGCAGCATATCATTAAAAATATAAAAATATACCAAATTGCAGAACCGCTACTAAAGGCTTCGAACTATCGTCGTAATAATTAAGAAGGTAGCAATAAAAAAATATAATAAGGAAATATGGAGTGAAAAAACTATAAAAGCGACGTCTTCATACCAAATTTTTATAGATCACTTAAGGTAAACGGACTATATAGTGGGGTATCAAAGCTAATTAACAGTACCGCAGCGCAAGCGAAGCATGCAAAAATTATTTAGTTTATGGTAATATAAATCCATTAATACCAGGCGGATCAGTAAGTCGTAAAACCATTCGCGTCCACTTGCATACACACGTAACACATACGAGTATATAAGAAAGTTTTTAGGCCTAGCATCAAACAGATCGAATTTATATACATACATATGTATGTACAGACGCTTATGGCAAACGGAAAAAATGCCGCAAAAACACAAGTAAACAACTTTGGCATTCCAAGAAGTCTATTGCCTTTTTAAACGAAGCAGCCACCACCTCCAACAACAAAAGCAACAACGACCGCACCGATTGGCACACCGAAGTAAACAAGAAATAAGAAAAAGTCGAGTCGAGTCGGCAGCTGCAGCAGAAGTTGCAACAACTCAACAAGAATGCAACAGCAACAACAATAAGAACAACAACATTCTTCGGGTGTGAGTGTGTGTGTGTGTGTGTCGCGCATAAAGGAATTCGTTCATGGAATCCATGAATTGTATAAATGCCTGCACCATCGCCATACCGAACGAACGGCACAGGAGGCGAGTGATCAAAACAACAAAATCGAACAAAACAGGAGACAAATGATCATCAACAAGCTTTGTACTCTGCTGCTGTGGTGCAGAAGACAGAAGGCATTGACTGCAGATCGCGATCGCCCGCCCGACGAACGCATGATTCCGATTAGTTCTACTATAAAGCATACTTTGCCGCGCGCACAAATCTAAATGCCACACAGGCATCAGCGCATGCGTACGAATTGATACACACACATACACACGATTGTACGATCGTCCACAGTGCAACATTGCCTTTCCTGTTATGATACGAGCGCGCATTGTGCCTATGCGAAATGCGAAATGCGGTATGCAATGTGAAATGCCCATTTTGAAGGCGGAGTTCACAGGCATCATCGCAATAACACGCCATGAAATTCCTTCCCACGAGGACTACTATGTTTGTCTGGCTCTGCCGCATAGGTAAGTTATCCGCCATTACCGAACTAACCATACAAAGTCTTGATTAGTTCTTTTGTCTGTTTGTTTGTCTGTCTGTCTGTCTGGTTTTGGTATTGGTATGCTCCTTGTTTTTTTTTTAGTTTCGCTCTGTTTTTGTTACTTTTATAAATGACTTTGAGAAATGGGTTCAAGGAACGCTGTGGACTTAATGCCTTTGAAGCGAGGAATTCTTTGAACTCAATGAAGGACACTGCAGCAGACATAAACAAAATACATATTTACAACGTAGATATATATGTATGTTTGCGTATATTTTCTTATTTGTTTTGGCCTTAGCATGACTTTGTTTTCGAAGATGCGGCACAAAGCGCAAAATTGGCGCCAAAAGTGTACTGTGCTGCTCAACTGGTGTCTTAAAAAAACGTGTTGGAAATGTTTTCAAGGAATTCAGACTTCTTCCCATTTCAGTTTATATGAATATGGGATGCGATACTCTTTTAGGAAAATTATGCTGTACTGCAACAACAAAAATCTCACGATAGGCAATGTGTAAGGAATCCAGCATAATTATTTGAAAAATTTTAGCAATTCTAAAGTAAGGCAGGATTGGATTAGATGTACCGCATTTATCGAAAATATATATTTCATAACCTTTTGAACAGAGAAACTTTAAAAGTTGAATCTAGGACTGTTAATATGAAATCACCGACCAACTTAAAGTTACGACAGGAGAAAAGGTCATCTGAAGGAATGTTTGATAGGTAGTGCAAGTAGACCTAGCTGACTATTTACGGTATGGAGTTAGGTTAGGTCGTGTAGGATGAAGAAAGGAACACTAAGTAGTGAGTACCTTTGACTTTGATTTGATATCAACTTCTCAAGAATAGCAAACTGTTGTTAATGGACAAAAATCCAAAAATCACAGTCGCCATCGGTTTTGAGTCTTTTGAACGACCACAATCGGAAAACTTAACATTATAAGCTATGCCGATGCATATTTATAGAAACATATACTTTATTTATAAAACCATCGCAGTCATATACTGGAAGGAGCTGAACAGAAGTAATGTTATGATTTGAAAACAGACAACATTAACAGAGAAATGACGATAACTGCGCCGAAATGTAACATGAACGAAGGAAAAACGAAAAATCGCCATTGCGTTTAGAGAAGCATACAATTTGAGCGCTCGAGTAAGAGAAACGTCTACTTCTGCTAAAAAAAAAAAAACAAACGAGCGAACCACAACTCAAACGAACTGTTTCGGAGTGAGTAATATTTGCGCGGTAGTGAATGAAAACAGTTTGAGAGCTCATGTACTATTTTGCGCAATTTATTTTGGTGATTATTTTATACATTGTTGTATAAAACTCTACGCTGTGACTGGATTTTTTAGATTTTTCATATTTCATCTATTTATGTAATCAAACAGAATACACATAAATACATGAAATAACGAGTTTTTTGTTGGCCAATATGTACATATAAAAATATATGTAGAATTATATGATGATTTCGTATGCCAAAATCGTCACGTACGCATATGAACTACAACAAAAAAATATGTGAAGTCATGTCTCGTATATATTGTAATAGAAGCCAAGTAAGAAGAAAGCAAAAGAAGCGCTCAAATTAAGATCAAAAAAGCAAGTCACGAATTCTATGAAATTGATCACATATAACAAATCTATTAGGAAATCATGCAAGACATCTTCATTCCAATTTTCAAAATATGTTATTGGTAGAGGTATTCACATCGGAACTATTACTTTTTAACAAAACTTATAGGAAATATGCAAAAGTAATAGACAAGAAGTTGAAACGAAGTCATTTCTTTGGGCGCTAAAATTTTTTTCAGTTTTAACCTCAAAGTTGGATTTTAATATACAGTGGTGGCCATATAAAAATAAGTTAATGGTGTGGGACTGCTTTTCTGCTAACTGAGTTGGGTTATTATATACAATTTATGAAATTATGTGTCAGTCCGAGTACAAATGAATTTAAAAAAGTTTAATTTTACCTTTTTCTGAATAGGAAATGCCATTGTGTTGGGTGTTCGAACCGGAAAACGGCCCAAATGACACGTTCAAATATGCCAAATCTTGTGTTTAAGCAAATATTATCAATGTTTTGGAATAGCCCTAGATCTAAAACCTTTTGGGAACTTGTAAAAGCTGATTAAAAGGCGCATAGATAGGACTAACATTGAAAATACCGATAACTTTTAAGTAGACTTCAAGGAGCCTGAAAATCGATTCTAATGAAAATCTTTGATAACTTAATTGACTAAATGCCAAGAAGATGTCGTGAAGTGATAGAAAAACAATGGATTTGCAAAAAAATATTAGTAAAACTTATTTTTTTACTATTGCTTCCAAAAAGTTGCATATGTTTTGTCCACGTAATTTAAGAGGTGAAATCAAAATGGTATTCGTATTTTTTTTTAAGAATGCAAATCTTTTGGTTTATAAGCGCTAAATAATAGTAAAAATACCAAATTAAAATAATTTCATTATCAATCAACAGTCTCAACAGTTTAACGGTAAGATATACATACTTTTTCTAAAATCGTGTTTTAGTTGCATATGATATGGCCACCACTGTACCAAATATCAACGATCTGATCTATTGATCTATAAAACAACTATGTATATTCGTGACGAAGTCGAAGAAGTCAGAAATAATCAAAGACAAGATATTTAAAATATATTATATATCAAATTAATCAATATCCAAAATAAAATATTATTCTTTAGTCGACAAACCTCTTTAAAATTATTAAATATTAGCAAACGTCACGGAAACTTTTGATCTTAAATATAAACCAATTAGCGCAGCTCTCAGCAATGACATTACGAATAAATCTAATCAACATGTTTTAATAACTTATGACACTTGCAGGGAGTGCATGCCAACCGTCCACAAAAAATAAAATCTTAAAATCACGTTAAAAACTCATTACAGCGATGAAATCTAATTATAAAACCACTAAGAATGTATATTGAGAAATGCAAGTGAAAAAGAAACTAAGAGGCGTTAAAAGAAACCCACAACCAATCAACTAAATGCGATACAAAGTAAACGAGCACTTTCAACGAATATAGCGGTAAATCGTAGTGAGTATGTGTGTGCGTGTGACTGTGTGCGAATGAAGTAATTTTAATGAAGCTCGCGTTGAGGTCGGTTGCTTTAATGCACTCGCAGCAAGTGGCTGTCAACACCGACGAAGCACGCCGACACACACCAACAACACAACAGCGGCAGGGCCTTTTAGCAGCTACAAATCAATTTTCAAAGTTCAAAGCGTAGGAGTCGCGCACCGCAACGCCTTCGCCACTGGCGACCTCTCATCATCGACTCACTACTCCCACAGACAGCCACCCACTTTTCAGCCGCACTTTGGGGTTTCATAAACACAGCACCACTTCCCACACGAGCACACACAACGCGCCGCGCAGACAAGACGATATACTGCTGCTGCTGCTGCAGACGAGCAAGCCAACGACAGACAAACCGACCGACCGAGCAACCAAGCGTCTGACAGCCCAGTAGGCTTTCAAACAAACAAACAAACCAGGTTATACCCTGCTATGTCAAGAACTGGGAGTGGTACCATTAAGTAAATGCTGTTGTTGTAAAATGTGTACAACGCTTGCATCGTGGGTATATACGACTTTTAGCATATACATATGTATGTACGAAGAATCAGTCGTAGAGGAAGCGAACGAACGGAAGTTATCCGCGGGTGAACCACCACTCCATCCACTCGCACCAAAGAAACATTTAGCTCTAACTAAACTAATTACAAAATAGAGCAGCTAAATTAAAACTATGAGTAACAGTAAATGCTGGCTGGTGAATTTAAAGTTCACGCACAGCACAGCACATAAGCCAACCAACCAAACAGCTAACCCTTCATCACACCAACGCAGACGCAATGGAACATAAATAAATTCCCATATTGTCATATAATGAAAGCTTTATAAGGGCAATTTGGGTGTTGCTTGCTGTTGGAGACCTCGCTCGTTGCTTCTTTAGTCACTTCCACATAGCGGATTCCATACAGACACATCCAATCATAGATCTATTGCAACTGGGAGGGGGTCACTGGCGTACACGCACCACTGAACACCGAGATCAATTGAAGCAATACAAAATACAAAATCAAAAAGGGAGTGGGGTGTGACCATATGACAGTGATGATGTTGATGATGATGAGAGAGTGGAAAATTGATTTCAACAACATAGCAAAGGGCAGCCAGGTCGCGCTGCTACTGCTTCGATGTAATAATTCTAAAAGCAGTGACAACGGCAACTGTCAAAATAGCAGTGAACGTAAAAAGCTTGTAGCTTGTAAGTAGAACCATAGCACATCAAAAGTTTGCTTAATACGTGCACACGAGCATTTTAAAAGCAACACCAGCACTTTACACATGGACAGACGTAAAACTCAGCTGACATGACATTGCAAGTGTAAGCTGGAACTCTGGCACTCTTCGCTGTGTGAAGAAAAGAAGCAAGTGTCATCGTGTTGTCGTCGTCGTCGTCGACAACTTATTCTTGCGTATTTGCGTTGTTGTTAGTGACAATGACAAATATTAAATACTATTACATTTTACAACAACAGCAACCAAGTTGTGAAAAGCTTTTGTTACAAATAATCATACAAGTAAAACCGAGCTCAACACATCTTTCACATCATCGCCGTCATTCGAGCAACTTTAATACTTACAAGCATTACAAGTATGTGTGTGTGTCGGACAAAACTGACACTCGAGCCATAGCAGCATTGCAGCATTGGCATGCCACGCCAAAGTAGCAGGGCAAATAAGAACATTACTTCACACTAACGCTGTTCTTCTGCTGCACATACACACACGTACATATACATTTGCAGAAAAATCCAATATATAGTGGCAACTACTCACTGCCCGCGCCACCGCTGTTGACTTAACATTCAAATAAGTTCAACAACCCATTTTAAAATCGATCACATGAACATGGTGTGAAATCTCACTCCGAGGCGGTAGCATGTGTTGTGTCAGAAGTCAGAAATTGCTCCGCATTTATTTCTATGCACACAGCTAGTTATTCGACTGGTACCAGTAGAATAAGAACCCAGCAACTGCTTGAAATGCTCAACTCCAAATTGTCACAACCCACGTTATCATTCTAATAAGCTTGAAAATGTCTGTATTTAAAAAAAGTGGGGTTTCCTCTTGATCTGGCTGAACCAACGATTTACTTTCCATCGAAACTGAAAAGAAAAAATAAAAATGCTAATGCTAAAGTTAGTAAGAACCCTTCCTAGACTTTTTTACTCCCTTTCTTTGGTGACAGCATTAATAATGGCAGACAAATTGACATTGTTACTAAATTTAATTACAGCGACAGTTGTTAACACTGAAATTAATAAATTCCAAGGAGGAAAACAAAAAATGGCATAGCTAACGGAACGTGACTGTCAAACGCTGTCAAACGAAAACTTAAGTTTTCACGAAATGAAAAAAAAAATAAAATAAAATAAAAAAACATCGCACTACTGAGGATATTTCCATAGACGTACATAATAGGATAATAGAAGGATAAGAGAAAATACAAAAGTGTATAAAAAATACTTCAGTTGGTAGATTTTAGTTGTACATTATGTAAAGGAGATCCTGAAGGAACACTAGGACGTGTAATAGCCCATATTTACGCTTAGTTATTTCAAATCTGCTACTTATTTCAGTTTAGAAGAAATTGATGTTTTCATTTGTAGAACGCCGTTGCGTGGAAGTCTTAACGTTTTGCTCATGTCTCTGAGGACCAAAACTCCGTAGCCGCGATAGTCGGGCTTATGTAATAGAAACTGACAAATACTGCAGGCCAGAGTCTATCAACTCACATAAAATACACAAAGCTATTTGAGTGTGGGTTTATGACGCTTTAATAAACAACAATAGATCCAAGGGTTGTATAATTTTGCTTATTAAACGTAAGAAAAACTCGGAACACCATAGACAGTAAATGTTGTTGTTGTTGTAGTGGCATAAAAAATTTACAAATAATTATGATGAATGCTGCCTATTTGACCGTCTTTATCCAGATAAGAACCCGAGTGCGCCCCGCTTAATTCGAACCGACTGTCATGTAAATGGATAAATGAGCGAATGAGCTGATGCCACCATTTTGAAATTCAAAAATATATAATAATCAAAAATTAAAAAAACTAATATTTATAATTAATTATAAAATTAATGAAATAAATTATGATATTAAAAATAATAAAAATACATACACCCGTAATATCAACTTTCGCACTTTTTATAACAGTACAGAGCAAGTCCAATACCGTTTATTACACATATGTACATATGTACTATTATATTTTTATGTATGCAACTGTACAGCAAAAATCAAATCAAAACAAAAACATCAAAAAATCAGGAAGAACACAAACGGGGGATATGTATAGAAAAAGATGCACAACGGAAAAGGCAAATACCTTAAAAATAGGCAAATGACAATGTTGTTGTTGCTATTACTATATACATTTAGCTGCATTGGCATATGCAATGAGGAAATCAACGGCGAAAGGAAAAATTTTAGAAATGCAATAAAAACAAATGCACAACATGCAAAGAGCGAAAGCAGATGGTTAACGAATAGGTTCGTAAAAGAGAAAATAATTTCGAAAAGGCAGGACAGCCGTACACGGGACAATTGAGTGTGAATGAGAGAGAGATGGTGAGAATAGGCGAAAAAATGCCAACAACAAAGATGTCAACAACATTTCAGATGCCGGCTGCAACGAACACCGGGGAAAACATATGCAATGCAACGCACAGTGCTCGAGCACGACGACTGCAACAAATAAACTGGCACAACGCTGCAGCCTGCTGCTTTGTTTTTGTTGATGTATGCGCATCATCAACATCATCATCATCTGCCTCATCATCAGCTACCTAGTACGTTTGTATGTGTGTATGTAGCATACCAGATGCCACCAGTTAAGCTAGCTGCTAGCTGCACCATTGTTTGTTTCGATGCACGGCCGGTCGGTTTGTTGACGTCGATTGGCCTGACTGCGCTATTGGAATTGCCTTGCCTCGCTTGCTAGCTTGCTCGGTGCTTGCTGTTTGTTGAATGCATTGGCTGGGAATGCAGCATATTTTCGAAATGAAAAACAACATGATTCTACGTACAGTACCCAACACAAAATAAAGCGACCGAAGATCCTAAGCAAAACAAAACTCAATACAGAGTATAATATGTATAATATACAACAAATGTAAGCGCACAGGACGCCATTTAAAAATGTACAGATAAATAGATATTTATTTAAGTGATTAAACTGTAAGGTGTCGGTATTCATATGCTCATATGTCTGTCTGTAGTTTTGTAAATGTACTAAACAAATTGTGTTTTCACATTTTCAATTTTTTTGTCTCGAATATTTTCAAGAACACGTGCTTTGGTCAAATCGACAGATGCAACAAATTTGTGCCACACATTAGTTACGACCAACAGTTATTCTTCAAATAAAATACAAAGTAACCAAATCTCCGGCATCTGGAGGAAACATTAAATAGTGTGGGACAGATCTAAATATAAACAGGAAATAGAATTTTAACGCAGCGCAACAACAGTAATACATTGTATTTTCAATTAAACAATGAAATCGTATTCACTTTTCCTATGAGTTAGAAGAGAAATTTTATTTCAAGAAAGAAAGTAAAGTTTGAGTCAAAAACAGATGTCTAACAGAAGACGAGTAGTGTTACCAAAATTACAGTCACTGGAGAGAAGGAAAATACAATTGAACTTTCACAACTCGAACTTCTATAAATAGAAGTTTTTTTATGATTTGTGGTGATTCGGGTTAAGGAAGTTCAACTGTATATTTCAAATTTATAATACAAAGAAGATTATAATTCAAAACGTTGAGGCTTCGTTTTATGAAAAATAAAATAATTATTATTATTTCCCTTCCATAACTCGAAGTCCTACATAATTCGAACTATTGAATTGGCAATAGAAGTCAAATTAGGGAAGTTCAACTGTTTATGCTCTTCTTTTCAGGCAGGGATAGATAACCGCTACAACAACAACAATAAGTTCAACTGTATTATATTAGTTTTAACAAGTCTTAAACATCGAATCACCTCAATCTTGTGATTCGGATATGTCTTCAACTGAAGGAGATAATATTGCATTCATATTTTGCGCCATTAGACCGTAGAGAAACTATCATTGGCGGATGCTGAGAATTTGGATTAAGTAGTTTGATTATAAAAATTGAAATTAATTTATGTTCAATAAATGCTTTATGGACATTATTTATGCAGCAACGTATGACTAACGTGAAACGTCATGAATTAATTTCCGAAAGTAAATTTTACACTTTTTAAATTTAAAATGTAGCATATTGATTTCAATATTACGAACGCGCCTGTAGTATGTTCATACATGACACCTGTCAAAACATCTGTCTTCTCAAAAAAACTACCAAAATATGGGTACTATTTTTTATATTGAATCAAAAAAAAAGTTGTAGACTACATCCTCAAACCATTACGCCAGCGTCGAATTCGAAACTATACGCTGACAGATGCAGAGCAGACATGCGCTAAATAAATATAATAGCGCCGCTGCCACCAATATTAGCGTCTACGTCAACCGCTGCCACACCAACATCCGTAGCAGCCAACAGACGGAAGACAGCGATGAAGACCAACACAAATTGAAATTGCAAGAAAAATTCCATTTGAACGACCTTTCCATTATTGTGTACTCATATACACATAAACACACTCGCACACACGTACATATTTATAGAGTAGTACGATGCGAGTAGTATTTCCTGTGCGTTTTCTTTTCAGTTTGAATACTTTTTATATGCACCTTCACACGCTCTTTGCGCCCTGTCTCGATTTTATTATGACGAAGACCAGGCCAATCGGTCGTTGCTTGCTTGCTTGGTTGGTTGGTAGGGAGGTCGGCGAACTAATTTTAAATTAACGAATACAAGAAAAAATAGTAGTGAAAATAAGTACGAACTTGAGTAGAACATATACAACACGCTCATTCGCGTCGTCGTTGTCGCCGCTGTTGTTGTCCGTTCGTTAGTTTTACTACGACTTTGTTTCTGCTCATTTGTGTACTCTATTTGGTATTTAATTTCCCCCCGAAACCAGTACTGAATGAAATTTGTTGTTCGTGTGGCAACGTATTTTGTACACCAACGAGCGATTTCAACCACTACACATGCGGTGCACACCTTTGCACACGCATACGCATGCAGTCGCGTACGCTATAAAGATACTAGATAAATCATTCCCCTCACATAAATAAGAGAGTGAGTTGAGAGAAACTTTCAAATAACAGCGAGCATGAAAAAGAGAGCGTGTAGTATTCGAACTCTTATTAGCATTTAGTTGCCAACTATCTCTGCTGTGGCAATTTACTTAAGTTTCACTTTATTATTGGCCATCACTGTTGACTTTGTGGAATAAATATTTTAACTTTTAAATGTAAACTAAAAGGGGTGTATAGCAGCTCGGTTATACGAAAGAACTAAGTGCGGGACTGTTGCTAGTTTATTTTTATGTGCGGAATGTGTACAAAAGTCACATCAACAGTGGACCAATGATCAAAATAAAAATTTGCAATGTAAAAAAATGAGATTGGCAACGCGAAATCGTCGTTAAATATTCTCAAATGCTCCCAATTCATTTATTGACACATTTCCTCTCTTACGCTGTACAAAATTCTCCTTTATTTGCCATTTATTCATTTTCTCAGTCTCCGTAAGCATACATATATACATATGACAAGCATGTGTTTTGCCACTGTTGGCATTCTTTTAGAGAAACGTAAAAATGCAGCAATACAGAAAAGCCAACAACCGCTGCTGCGGCTGCGGCTGCGAAGCGACTTTTTTACTTTTTACGCTGTGACCGACCAATCAACCGAAAGGCCAACAAAACGGCAAAAAAGGCAAAACAACCAAACCGACGACGAAACGAAATAAACGAAGGCGTAATACATAATGAGCAGAGCAAACTCAGCGCGAGCTAAATAAGAAGAGCAAACAACAAAAACTATATCACATACCAAAATGCAAGAAAAAGAACGTAGCAAAATGAGTTGCACATACACATATAAAGCTAATAACATTAGCAGGGGCGTTACACTTATATGCGTGAGGGGATCTTAAGGGGCTCGGTATCGTGTTTAACCTCATTATAGGGATTTATAAAAAAATAAACAATATTCTAATGCAATAAAAATAAAATTTCAATATTAGTATACTACAAATAAGACGGACTATAACGGGGAACATAACATTTCGAAAATAAGTCTTTGTATAGAACTACAGTGTTATTACCGGTGTAAACAAACTAAAACCGAAAATTAACCAAAACAAATTAATTTGACAATTTAGTATTTTCGTTTTGTTTCTGAGCCAGTTACAGTCGCCTTATTTTCTAATATTCCAATAGTAACTTTCTAACAGTTTGTAGATGTAAAACTGACAAAGATCTCTAATTATAAACAAATGATATGACAAGATTAATCTATGACTTACCGATCCAAACATGTTAGATCGCCAAAATAACAGCCCTTGACCGGAAAAAAATTCGGATCAACTCAGGTATCGAAGAACCGGCTGTTGTGGGAGTTGTTGATAAACTGTTGCTAGTTGGATATGACAAACTATTATAAGAATGCTAATTAATGAACAGTTTTTTTCATTGTTACCAAAAATATGGAAACAACTTCACAAACTATACATTTTAAATTATATTTTTTGGACTTCTGTATACAGTTTTCTACACTTTATATAAGTAAATTTGTGGTTTAAAGCGGTCTTCCTTTCCTTTTCCTTATAACTGCCTAACAATTCTTGAAATTCAACAAAAATCCACTGAAAACCCGCAAATGAGAATTGAGTTTACATTTTTTTATATTTTCTTGAGGCGCTTGCGTTCGCACTTTCTTTTATTAGGGTGGTATTTGATAGGATGTGAAAGAGTATGTAGCAGACAACTGCCATGTATTTAGTATACACAAATATACATTTTGCATGTACAGATGTTGGTTCTTGTCGGTACGAGCGAGCATTTTCCACTATGGCAAATAAAACGTTAATGCCTTTGTACATATGTATGTATGTATATTTGCGGTAAGTGAAGAAAATTATTACATTGTAAGTTAAGCCATGATAGCACGAGATATATGAAATGTGTCAAAATATAGAGTACATCAGTAAATAACAGCAAAAACGTATGGGAAAACTGTATTAAACTTACATTTTGTTGCTAGATGTGTGATCACGACGTGAACTACTGCTGCTTTGGCAAAGTCGATCCGCACTTTTCAACTGCTTCGACACAAGTTTTTCCTTTAACAGTTTAAATTCGAATAATTAACAAATAAACGAACTTGGTAATTATTTTCATATAAGTTACAATGAAATTTTGTTTTGTCCAATTCGTAAATGGTGTAAAACCGCACGCACTTCCTTGCTTTCTGATGTTAGTTTCTGGAACAGCGCGCACTGTTGGTATATACACATAATAAATTGCGTAGCGAATTTTCTAGTTTCGTGTTCTCTGTTATTACTTCAAATTTTTGGAAATCAGTTTTCACAGCACAAGTAGTTTATCTATTTTTTGGTATATGTTGGTATTTCTATTGCTACACACTTGCAATTTTTGTGTATATTAATATTTATTTTACCGATATTCTTCACATATCTTAATCTTATTGTTTATGTACAAATTCAGTTTAAGTATCTGTATTGTGATATACACCTTCCAAAATTTTTCGCTGCGCTTACGCTTATTTGCTGTCGCTGTGACGGTGGCGGTGACTGTGGCAATCAGCCAATATTTTACCAACTAGCAGTGAAGTTGAGTTTCCTCTCCACTAATGAAGCGAATGGTGGCCAAGAGCAGCAGCAACAAACACGTCCACCCTAAATGAATGTTCGAACCAAACAAACAGTGAGCGCCGTAAAAAACTTAAAGTAGCCGTACAAAACCGAAAACGGAAGACAAACAGTCGGCAACACCTCTCTTTCTCTCTAATCTCTTTGATGAGAAAACATTTCAAACCTTATGGGGGAAATATTGAACGAACATAAGTGAAGAGGAGAAATATGTAAACAAAACAGAAATCAAATTTGTCGAGCGTTCAGTTGAAAGTACATGTCTGATGTTTGATGCCACTTATTTTGTTCGACTAGATTTTAAATGTAGGTATTAAATGCAAAGGCGAATATTGTTTGTTTTTGAGTCCAACTAAACCACCACAAGCGGAAAATATCTGCTAAAACTTTCTCATTTGGAAAATAAGTTCTATTAGTTCATGGTTAAGAAATATAGCGATTGGTTCAATAAGCAACATTAATAAAAAAATAGAAATTGAAATATAGAATTCTTCAGTGATAGTATAAAAAGTATGAGAAAATAAACAAATTTACAAAGCATATGGTTTATTAGCTTTAACTTTAATATTAATATAATCCCTGTCTTGGTTTATATTTCCATGTTTATATGTATAAATTGTAGACAGCTTAACGGACAGAATCTGAATATGCAGTACTTCACATCCGAAGATATAGAATCAGTTTAGCAATACACATTTCATCAATTACAAACGATCACTATTACAATTCAACTCCCGGACAAGCTCTTGGTAGCTGCAGTGGCTACATGAAGTAGAGAGGACAACCGCTGACGTCCACGGATAGGAGAGATAGTTTCCGTACAGACAATAGTAAGTAAATGGAAATCAGAAGAGACTTGCATATACTCATACGCGATCTACTATATTTAGCATGTAGCCTTGGATGAGATGGCGAGCGGGCGGTTGCACAATATGCAGAAATGAATGAATGAATTAAAACGAATGTATAACCTCAAGTGCAGACAATGTGCAAATATGTATGTGTATATGTGGGTGGTGGCGATAGACTATTGAATAAATACTACAAACTCTCGCTTGAGATCCACCAACTAGATAGTGGTCACAGTGTAGTAGAGAAGTGCAGTGAGGTGGCGTAAATGCATTCTCATATGTAAATGAAGATGCAGTTGTATTGGAATCGTCTGTGTATAGTTTGCGAATGCTCATAATCGTGCCATAGAATGCGTAAATACTTGGTATTTTTACTCTCAAACTGATGAGTGCTCGTACGAAACGAACGGAGATGCTGTGTCAAGGCACAACGACTGTCTGCGTTCTTTACGGATAAACGGAAGTGGCACTTATGGGTGGTTCCCTCACTAACGCCACTACTATCTTCATCACTATAGCCAATAAGTCAATATAAAACATTTCGATGTGTTATTTTGGGTGCGTCGGAGATGAATTTACAAGTATGCTCATGGAAGTAAAATGTACTTCCTGTCACGATTTATTTGGATCATTCCTACTTATTGAAACGGCTATTTGAACGAAAACTCAATTTATGTATATTAAGTATTCTGCACACTTAATCAGCTTTTGTGCCTATTTGATTTGTCGATTTTACTTTCCACATACATTTGTAAGCTGGAGGTCATATTGTTGTAATCTGTTCTACCATTAGTATATATTTTTAACGGCAGATGGGTCTTTGTAAATAATATGGGGCACTAGAAAGATGTGAATTAAAAGTTGTAGAACTGTGGTGTGCGAATGAGTGACATTAACCTCAAATTCGTTTAGTTCGATAGCCAGTCAATATTTTATTCAAACCATTTATAAAAGTAATCGTTGCAAAAGTTCAACAAGGTAGTATCGAAGACCACTTACCGAATAATTTTCAGAATTAATTGCCTCCACTGAATTGTGATTTATAGCAACAACAACGCACTCAAGTATTGCTCCAGCACCGCTTGCGCCAAAACTGCTCCATTCTCTACAGCCAAGGAATATGCCGTATCGCCGTTCTCATTAGTGGCCGTCATATCTGGATCTTTGGCTAATAATTCGTTGCAGGTATGTGGATGATTTCCAGCTGAGGCATACATTAAGGCCGTGTTACCTACAATATCCATATGTGTTGAGCGTGCACCATGTTCCAGCAACAAACGCACCACCTCATTGTGACCACCACAGGCTGCTAGCAGAAGTGGAGTCACCATTTCAGGTGCTTCTGCATTCACATCAGCACCAGAATCAATAAGTAAACGTACTGCAGCCAACTGACCGTAGTAGGACGCCCAGTGGAGGGCAGTAAACCCAGTCGCATCTTTAAAATCGATATTGTGTGCATTCCGCTCGAACTCGGCACGCACTTGATCATCGGTGATCTCACCTTGACCGGCACGTTCGTGGAAGGGTAATGTTACTTCCACTGGACAAAAGGTTGCTTCGGTATTACCGCGCTGTAAATTTGTCAGCACAGTGGCATGTGGACGATACGGGAGAAATGCACTTTTGCGTTTTGATGCTCCACTGACACCACCCGCGCTGGAATGTAATGAAGTGGGCGTTGATAAAGGTGTGGTTGAATTTGGTGAAGGCGTATCCGCATTGAGTTGCATATTCCATTTCGAACTAATAATTAAAACAATTAAAATTTTTTTCAAAAGCTTTTTATAATCTTATTTAATCTCATTCATATTCCAAATACATATTTCGAGGAAAACATTTACAAATTAAGGGTCTATCCAAATAATGATTAAATTATGTTTTATATGATCTCAAAGAGCGCTGGCTAAAGAAGTTTAAAGCCCGCCGAACCATAGTTTTAAGTTTCAAATGTTAATAGTTGGCAACACTTCCTAATATAAGTACTTACATAACAGAACAATGCGAACATATAAGAACTCACGCTCATTAACGCTATACAAACCCTTCCCCTTAAAATTAAATTAATAATACTCCGATATATGTAGCATTGATTTGGCTTTACGTTTTTACTATCAATATGTTTAATTATTTGTAAAGAAACCAACCAAATAATTGTTTACCCTTTCAATCTTTAGCTACAAAATTTGAATTCCGTGATGAGGGCAACTAATTTTCTCTCTACGGTAAACAATACAATTTCCCCAACTTACAACTTACCGGCTTTGTTCGTCATCTGAATTCGAATTGGTCGCAGGCGAATTTGCGGCCGAAGACATGTTCGACTAAATGCTTGTTCTGTCGGTTCTCCGCTGTGCTGTTATAATGAGAATTTTCTGTCTTCTTCACACCCCAATGCCACACCAAATGCCAGACACAACAGACACAAAATACGCCGTCAATTCGAAATAGCCAGGCGGACTAGGCTATTTTTTCGAACTTTAATGTGAATGAACTGCAAAGAAATTAAAACAATGAAATGTAAAATACGAAGCACTGCAAGCACGAAGAAAAAAGAAAAACAAACACAAAAAGGAAATACGAGAACGGAAGATGAGCAAAATGCCATTAAAAAGGAGAATGTGATTTATCATCAAGTACATCAATAACTGAACTGCGCGCCATTTTCCGCACTTTAGCCCACAATTCACCCCATTATATCTCATATGAACTCGTATAAACTTTTCAGCAAAACTTTACACAATAATTATGCATGTATTAAAACAAAATATTAACACATTCATAACATAATATACAGTCTATGGTAGCGGTTAAGAGCCAAGCCGTTGTTGCTGACGAAAAATGCGAGCACGATGCCATGGATGAACGCTACCCGCCCATAGCCGGCACCAAACACAAAAACGCAGTTTGCAAATACACTTTTTTACAACCCGGGCGAATTTATTCCACAATGGATACCTTTTTCTCAAGGGTTAACAAATTCTAAAATTCTGTAATTTCACTTATTTGTAGTGTATACTCACCAGAATTTAATTGAGAAATCTGTAGTATTCGCCGACGTTGCTGATGTCTGAGCGCACGGAAGAGAAAATGTGCAGAGGCAAATTGGAAAAAATGTGGAAATATTCATTTTTGATGCGGATTGTGGATATTGGGCAAAATTGATTGTGGATGGAATGTAATCCATTGACCGTTTTTAGCAAAGACAAACACTTATTTACGGTAATAATGCATAGACCGTAAATCTGAAATAGTTGGACCACCAATTATACGTTCTCAGTGACATTTGATGCACCGAAAACGTACGCTCTTACCATTATTGCCAGCCTTAACACTACGAATGTGGCAATCCACATTTGCAGTCAGCTGTTCGTACACCAAAAGTCAAATTGGACAACCGTGAAAAGTAGAGTTTAGTAGACTATTTTTACGAAGGTTTGAAAACACAAGATTTAAAGACGCGTTTCTTCGAAAATGTCGGTACCGTTTACCGTGCGGACGCACTCACGCCAAGTATGCAGTCTATACAAGAGAGCACTACGTAATCTGGAAGCGTGGTATGACCGCAAGTATGTTTGTGCCCAGTGTCAATGCAAACAGGAATATCCAAAACAATATTATGTAATTTACCAGATTTTCTAATTTCCTTTTAAACTGCGATTTCCAGAAATATTTTCCGGTATAGAGCGGTGTTACTGCGTCAACGATTTGATAAAAATCGTTGTGTATCTGATATGGCTGAAGCCTCTCGTTTGCTAGCCGCTGGAGAACAGGAGTTGTTCGATACCAAACACTTCCAACCTAAATACTGTAAGTGTGGGACGTTGATGGAAATGTATAAGTAAGATATTATTATTGTTTTGTTTTTGTAGTTGCTAACAGTCCTGGTGGCTGCGCCTTCGAACGTGAAGTAATACCACCAGATTGGGTTATCGACTACTGGCATCCTTTGGAGAAAGCGCAGTATCCCGAATATTTTGCGAAACGAGAACAACGCAAAACGGAATTCATTGCTTGGTGGGAGAAGCAGTACGGCAAACCCGATCCAAAGGACTTGGGCCACCATTAAATATGCATTGAATTAAATCTTGAGAGCAAAAACGAAAAAGTTCAGTTCAATAAGTACCGATATACTGCAAATGGTAATCTAAGAATAGCAAATAAAAACTGCAAAAACGAAGTTGTTTCTTCATATTATCGACTAACAATTGGTGGTTCAAATGGATTGCTGGAAATGGGTTAATGGTGTCAAGAGTGTATTTGACACACATTTCGATTTAGATAACAATTTTAGGGATTATGTTGAGTCAGTATTTTCTTTACAAAATTATAATTTAATTCAATCAGGGATACTTTTGTTTGGTGTCCATTAATTTTTCAAATAAAACTCATCTGGTTGATGCGTGCATGTGTAAATTTATGTTTAGTACAAGTTATTTCCAAGTTTCTGTTGATGTGAGTTGCGACTTACAAAATTGCTTATATTCAAATATTTAGAAAATAATATCTTAACAACTAATGTGTAATGGCTAGGCGCATATTTGCACCATATTTAACAAGCTGCAGACTATTGTTTGTGTGTTTTATACAGGATCCCCGTTTTGTGGGGGTTTAAAATTATTCAGGAATATATTGATTTAAAATAGGGTTTGTGTTAGCGTTTATAATTCGTTGATTTTGTACGGCATTGGAGAAAATGCTATACAAACATATAATTTTAAAACATAAATTTTCTTCAAGTGTAGTTCTTTTAATACAAACAAAAAGAAATTCAATTTTTAGTAATGATAACAGCAAGTTGTTCATACTTTTAAGCGCATCCCAGACACAATTTGGTTATTCGTGCTGCGCTCGTTGCCCCACCCACTTGACAGCTCATAGTCCAAGTTGTTTTAAACAAGCTGGTTTATATCCAATCGTGGACGTTTTTTACAACTATTATTCGCTGTACCATTACCTACGTTCGCATCGCCGTTGCTGTGATCACGTTTCCGAGGTAATGTCTTTTTATCCCATTGTTGTTTCAGATATCGCAACAACACGCATCGCTTGTCCATCACAATGTGCTGCTCCGATGGAACATCTTCTGTAGGTAGATATACGGAAGGCCTTTTCTGTGATGTACGCAGTCCGTGTTCCATATTAAATTGCGAAAAGTTTTGTGCATTGTGACTGGGAAGGTCCTTGAGAAATTCTGCTACAGACATCTTAATTTTTTGGCAATTGGAAGTACCTCGTTATCCAAGCCGGAGCCGTGAGTTTAAATGCAGTTGGGCGGGTAGAAATTAAAATATTAATTTTCTAGATTACAGGCGAATTTTCGTTTTCGCGTGCTTTTTATTCACTGTTGTGTATTTGTGTTCGACCACGCAGTATTGTTATTGTTGTTGCTAACAAAGCAACAACTCGCGACTTTTTGTAGTCGAATGTATTTGTAATTAGTGGTATATTAAGAGTTATTTATCAAAACCCAAATTAGTAATTAGTACGCAAACGTGAAAGTTGCCTTCTTTCACACGATATCTAAATATTTTATATTTATATGTCTGAACTTCGCAAATTTTAGATTTTTGTGCGACTGCCAATATATTCAATTTTTTATGTTGTTCTTGTGATTCCGTCATTTGACACATATAGGTTAAAACAGTCAGGGATGTTAATATAAAACCAGGGCTGCATTATATAGTACTATTCATATTCTCTACGATATAAAAGAAAAAACAGTATAAAACGAACGAATTCTTTTTAAAGTTTTACGCTTTTATTACGAAAATTGTATATATTACTAATACATTCTCACGTTGTAGCAAATAAGTACAACAAATTTTTGGCAAATTGTATAATTTCTGTCCCACCCAACTTCGAAGAGCCATATAAACGATCTACGAATGTTATCGGCACTTCACCAATACTGTATCCGTGCTGGCGAGCGCGTACTAACATCTCCATTTGGAACACGTAACCCTTTGAAACACAACTGGCAATGCATTTCTCAAGCACATTCTTCTTGTATAGGCGAAAAGACCCCGTCAGATCGGAAGCGTTTGGACGTAGTAAGATTTGCGAAAGGAAATTAGCGCCACGCGAAATCAGCTTGCGCTTGAAATCCCAACCAAAAACACCACCATCACCGCTATACCTTGTACCAGAAACAATATCGTAGTCTTCTTTTGCTTGTAGTTCAATGAACTTTGGAATGAATTTCGGCTACAAATAAGAAACTAGATTAGAATCAATTGGTTTTTATAAAATTCTAATACTCACATGATGACTTAAATCTGCATCCATTATGATAATAAAATCACCTGTCGCATGCTTAATGCCGTGTATGTACGCAGTACCAAGACCTAATTTAGAACCGCGCGGTCGAAGCACTATGGTCTCCTCACCATATATTTTCTGCAAATCTTTAGCCACATCTAAAGTGCCATCGGGACTACCATCATCAATTACAATAATTTCATATTTGTGGCCACTGCAAGTGAGAAAAATGCATCAGCGCACAGTTTTTATACGATTTCGTATGGCACTTACCTTTCGCTGAGATACTTTACAATAAGCCATATGATAATTGGTAAGTTTTCCTTCTCATTGTATGTAGGAAGCAAAATGCTGTATTTATGTTCACTTGCAGACATAATATGTTGATATTTAAATTATAATTAGTAATTTTAGGGGATTGTTATGTTGTTAATGAAGAAAAATACAAAATAATCCCACCGGCTGACGTGTTTTGTGAATGTCAAATGCTGGTGTTGCCAACTTATGCGATTTGTGATAAAATATATAATAAACTATATAAAATGAAAACAGCTTTAAATATCTGGAATTCAGATATAAACAAGAATATAATTATAATGATTATATACGAAAAGATATGTGTAATTACAACAAATAAAATTAGTTTATAAAACACTATTTGTTTGTATTTTACGCATACTAGTGCGAAGCGAGCAGCAAAACAGCGACAACGTAAACAAAAACAGCTGTTTGTAACATAACGCACAGCACGCATGCGTCAATTATGTTGTTACGCGAATGTCATGCGTGCTTTTTGACGGTAAAAGTATATTAACAGTGGGACACAATCGGGTAGTTGCATTTGGAGCGGATACGTATTAATACCTACGGAACGGTCGAAATTATTAGAAAATAGTGCTTGCATGGGTGCACGGTAAAATTCCAGCAGGAGGCTTTAAAAATTCTACAATAAAACAACAACAATGTGAATAAATAGTTTTTTTTTAATAAAGAAGTTCTTTTAAAAAGTGTGGCAAATAAAAAGAAATCTCTTACTAATAAATATAATTAAGATCCCTAAAAATTAGCTAAAGATTCTCCGCCTAGAGCAACATTTCAGTGAGACAAGGAAAAATGGCCAAAAAGATACCATTCAATGTTGTTTTCGCCACCGGTGAGTACTGCAAATTAACTGAAAAACCAGCTGAAACGCTTTGCTTATTGCATTGAAGATTAGCAATTAATTACACGACATTTATGCGGAAAATTCCTATAGATCAACTCCGCGATGCGTAATCATTTGGTTATGAGTATGGTAGCGAGTCGCTCGTAACTGGAGAAATCGATAAATCACGCCTTCCTGTCGCAACTGCCGTTATTCAGGCTAACAGCAGTCAGCCACTGCACTTATTAACACATGAAGAGTTTTTACGCTCTCACTTAGTACTTGATAATGCATTGTTGTGCACATAAAAATGCTTTTATGCAACGGATTTCGATTTAATAGTTAATTATGTTTGCTCTTGTATGAAGTGCAAGTCTTCACCCACTCACAAATTTCATTTTTGATTTATTACCTTTTTGTATGAAACACATTAACGTTGGAAGTGCTGTGACAAATGTACATATGTATGTGTATGCAATCAGTTAATTGTATGTATTTATTTGGTAGTGCTGTCTCTGCACACCTGCTGTTTGTCTTGCACCTGCACGTTTGTATCCTTTGTAAGGTAGCAGCGGTAAATAAATAATTTAGTTGGTCAAATACAAAACGAATGCTTTGTATGCTTCGTATAAGGCTTTTACATTGCACAACTTTTGATTTTGTATGATTGTCCCTTGCGCTCAATGTATTTACGTATGTAGACATCAATCCCTTCCAAATTGCACTTACACAATATATAATGTATACATATGTGTTTAGATATATTTATATATAGATAATTGGATATCCTTGGAGTATTTCTTATGTTAATACAGTTACGTTGTAATTATATTCTACAGACATTTGCTTGATTACATTTCTCTAAGTGTGCTGATAAATCAAGTATAATCTGGGAAAATGCGCCTAAAAGATGCCAAGTGAATTAAGCGATTTTTAACTCATCGGTTATAACAAGGCAAAATAGGTAATCAACAAGGAAGGGGTACTCATGGAGGGCTTCAACGGGACTTATATTTCAGATACCCAAAAACCCGCTCATTCGCAGAAAATACTAGAAAATATTTAATTATTAATCATTTTAGAGACTACAACTCGCATGTGAGGACATCTCTGAGATAAAGATGGCTGAATTAAAGGCTGCTTTAATAAAAATTCTTTAACGTCGAAAATTCTATAAAAAATTACTGAATTGGATACAATTTATTAAGAAAATGACAGGAGATTCTTGGTACTAAAATTGAATTTACTGAAATATTATTTAATAATTTTAATTGCAATTTGAACTATTCCCAGACTAATTAAGCTTTAACTAATCTAATTTCTTACATTCTCAACTGTATTTTGAGTACTTTGAGTATTACAGTTATTGAATGTGGTCAGGTCTCTTCATTGCACTAAGCATTCACTGTAATTAATAAGAAATTTTACAAATAACTGTGCAATTACTACCAAATGACAGTTTTATTGTTTATCCGACGGCACTTTCCGTTCCATGTAGCGTTGCACTTAGTGGGAAATTAAATAAAATGTATAAAATAATATAACACACAGTAAAGCAATAACTGTAAGTGCCTCTGTGTAACGGCAGTCATGCAATCGAATGCCACTTGACGGTGTAAACGACTAACGGTATTTGATATATGTACGTACTCGTAGGTACCGACATAGTTGCCAATTAGTGGGCTAGGTTATTGTTTTGTCGCCTGCTGTGCGGTGCCTGTGACTGCCTTGCTTGCGCATTTGTGTACGATAGAATGCGCGACCAAAACAAAGCACTTCATAACAAATGTATGTGCCTTTGAGTGTGTGTGTGCGTGTAATATTTGCATTTATTCGATTACTATCTACAAAAAACACATGTAGAACGGAGCAATATATGCAAGCCATTTTGATTTCATTGTAGCCACTCACACTCTTAATATAATAATAATCATATTAATCAAATCGACCGCATAATTCACTGCTTTGTGTCAGAAAATGCTAAATTTTGTAATCAAAAGACTGATTTAATTCCTAATTGAAAACATTAAGCTCGTATTAGCCTTTATTAACATGTCATTTGTTGGCGCTCTGGTAATTGTGTGTGGGGCGTAGCATACTTCGTGGCGTAAATGCACAGTCACTGCTGTAGGCAGCCGAACAAGGCCACTCAGATGCGCTCAAGGCCTTCTTTTGTAGCTTTGTATATGCATTTTGGTTCAGTATTCATGTTGCATTCAATAATGTTGGCACAAATTGTATATTTTTTTTGGATTCCATTTTTTGTGGATTATACGTAGGAGTTAATCACGATTTTTTGGCGGAGGAAAATGATGATAATTTAAGACATTTTTCTTACACAAAATTTAATAGTAATTTAATTTTAATATTTTTGGCTGAGTAGGTTCGTCTCAGTTGCAGCGAAATATATTTTCGAAGACACATAGCCCTTCTGCAGGTTATGTCGAATCTTTGAATGTTTTTTTAACATAAGAGAGTTTGTCATATAATTTTTTTTTGTATTTGGAGACTTAATAATATTAATCTTATCCATCATGAGTTGAATAACAACAAAATTCAATAGTTCAAATACGAAAAAAAATTGATTTTAATATTTATTAAGAGCTTAAACGCCTAAATGTATGCATCTACTATTGCACGCCTTAGTTAGTGGTGTAATGCATATTTATTTGCTTTTGAGATTTTTTACAAAAACAAATTATAACGCGCTACCTTTTAGTCCTAGATTTGAGGTTTGGGTTAAAAACGAAAAAACTGCGAAAAAAGTGCAGTTATCTCCATTTAAGGGCACGCGGCAAAAACGAAACTGCATTATATGAAGGAAGTTAGTTTGGCACTTAAAGCCCATTTATTTGGCATATCCACTTGCACTCACTCTGCGGCCACGAATGCCAACTTTTGATATCGGGGAGCGACTGCATGTGCGCAATTCATTTCGAAAATGCCGCAAAGTATGCAATAAAACTGCGCTTTAATTTTGCATTCAGCAAAAGCACTAAATTATGAAATATTTTTATGTGATTGTGTGTACATATATGTTACTTGAATGCGCTTGTTTACGCCTCAAATCATGCAACAGACAGCTTTTTTACCCCGAAAGTGCTGCATAAGTTGCGGCGCGTTGTCATTTATATACCATTCTATACACACACATTCAAATGCTTGCAGCTGTATCATTATTTTACTGTTAGTTTTTTACTGTTAGTAATATCATTGAATTCATATATGTACATAAAGCGGAAGTTTTGTATTGCTCTGCGAGAGTTCATTGCCTATGCCTACATTCAGGCGTTTCCTGCCTGCTTTGAGGGAACTGTAATGCTATGTAACACACAATCATACGCAAGGTATGTCACAGAATAATTTGTATAAAATGAAAAGCGCATACTTGCAGAGAAAAAGTGCATCGTCTTTATCGTTTTTGAGTAATTTGTATTTGACAATGCAGCCTGGACGTAGGCCAAGTTTTTCTTAATCGCGATTTCGGTATTTTGTTTTTGGTATTTTCAGCAATAAAAAGTTTCTTCACCTTTAAGAAGACTCTCACCAACAATATAAGTGCATATGAAGATTTTGTGAAATGTACCTATTAGGTCTACAACTTTAAGTTTTTTTTGAATAAAAATGGTTACAAATATCGATGTTACAAATGTCGATGAGCCTCAGCGCACTTTTCTTGGAATTAAAAAAGAAAAGCAAAATTTCCCGCAAATGTCGAAATGAATTCGGCTCATAAAGTGACATTTTCAGTTGAGTATAAGTTTGGGATGCAAACAGATCTCTAAAAAATTTTGTTGGGTTAATGTTGACACAAATGTCCAACATCGATATAAAACGATTTAATCGATTTAATCGACCAGTGCTTGACCCTAGAGACATCTATAGGAAAACGGCGGAAGCAAAGTTATAGACCTATTATTATATGTATAAATGTATTTATAGATGGTTTTATAGACTGGAAGTTCAATTTTGGACGTTTATACTAAAGACCCTCGCTACTTCTCTAACCGATATATAGAGTTGTCCTCGCTCGCCACTTTTGTTTTAGCTTCCTATGAGGATTCCATAATATTTTTTGTTTAGTCCAAGAACGCGTCTCATGATTTATCATTCTTCACACTCACCTTTATCAGGCCCAGTTACTAGTAAATAATTTCGACTAAGTTTGACATTAAATGTCAGAGTTTATCGTAAAAATTTATTATAAACTTTTTTTATTTTTGTACATTAAATAAAATAAACTAAATAATTAACTAAAATAAAATACAAAAACGAAGTCGATTTCTTTCGAAATTTCTCGAAAATTTGTTGGAAAGGATCTACTAATTACCCTTAAATAAACTACTAGCATTCATACATACATACTTATTTGCGATGCTGCTTCCTATATTTAAGTTTATCTAGAAATGAGCGCATCGGCGCAATCATTGTCAGAATATACACCAAAAGCGTCGCCAAACTTAAGGCGGCAATAAATTCGGGATCCACATATTTATAGGTGAACTTTGTGCGATAACCGATGAGTATGGCCAGCATGCCCAGCGTGAAGGTGACCATACCGAAGAAGTTGTGCCTGCATTTCACCACCGCCGGTGTATAGAATTTGTGCACGAAACTCGGTTGGAAATAGTTGACAATGCCGCCGGTAATGCTGGCGAAGCAGAAGAATGTGGCAGCAAGACCTGGAAATTGCAATGAAATTGTAGAATTCTTTGCACTCTTTGGCGCTATTGAATGGGTATTTCTATGTGTGTGTGTGTATATACCAATAACGGTTGCTTATTACTTGCAACCTTGACTCTTACCTATTTTGCCATGCAACGTGGTGAAGTGCACTTCCGTCTGCGAGATTTTACCAAGCGCGCCCAGCAAAGCCATTGCGCCGCCCACCAATTGTAGGACACCGTGAATTTTTGATTTAGTGCGGTGTGCGAAACGATTCGTTACGAAGTTGATTGGATAATGTGACATGAGCGCCTCGGCCATTAAGACGTGGAACTGTTTTTTTTTTTGTTTTGTGAGAATATATGTAAAAGTGGGGTTGGAATTTGTATTAAATGTGTTTTGAGGTTAAAATAGATTTTATGAAAACTTCTTCTTGAGAGCTATGATATACATATGTGTTGTTATTCCTGATTGATTTACTCTTTTTGGTGTCTAATTTTTTCCTACCTATGTTATTATTATTATATAGTCTCACTCATTATAATCTTAACTCTAAAAACCTCTCAAAATATTACGAATAACTCGTAGGAAATTCAACCTAACCTTTCTCGTTGGAATAACTAAATCTGCTGAAGGCTCCAGAACATGTTTTCTGATTATGATAAAAATATTATAAAAATCCACGAGCTCCTCACGGGTGTTCTAGAACATATTAGAACCCATTTTTCACAGAACACAAAGGCTCACACCAAAAATATGAGAATAAATATTATCAAATGTTTGGTAATTTAAAAGCCGGGCTTAAGCTCAATTTTCTACTGCTCATTCTAACCGATATACGTAAGTCATAAATATTATTTTCAACTGAAATAACTAACTTATACTATATACAGTCGAACTTCGAACTCTTAAATTGGCAATAGAAGTCAAATTTCATACAAATTACCTGCCATAACTCAAAGTCTCTCTAACTCGAAGTTTTTTGTAGATTATGGTGATTCGAGTTAGGTAAGTTCAACTGTATATCTAAGGCGGTTTGAGGCCATTTAAGCTTTCTCAGTTAGTGTGTTCTAATAAATTCAAGTCATCTTCAAGAAAATAGTTAAAAAGCACTCAAAAAAAGCACTTATAAACAGACAATGAGTTCTATTGCAATTTCATCACCTTTGTTAGATAATTAAGTAATAAGTATACGTCATCTTTCGATTTTGAATGAAGTGGAACACACTTATGTAGTTACACACACTAACCTGCCTACATACCGACAGATTGTAAACAAATGCCAAGTGACAACTCGAATGTAATCACACGTCTTACTCAATAAACCGCTAACATAAATAAAAAAGTCAATAACTCGATAAGATATGACTGCTAAGAAACTACACGAGGTCAAAGGTCAACGCGTTTTCACATGCTTTGGAATAAATAACACAAAATTTAATAAGCAATAACTACGGCAGCACATTAGCTATGAAAACTATCCAACACTCTTTATGAACTTTTGGTCTCCGACATACCCCAATAGTGGTTAAGAAGGCATGCATAGCGGTGTTTTGGAAGTCCAGACTGCGTCCCAAGGCGGTGATGTAAATGCCAATTAGTGCGATCAAAATGTGATTGATAGTGTTTAGGAGACTTTGTATCTGCAGCCAAATGGAGAAGGGCGCTTTTCGCGACGCTGACTGCGCCACTCCCGCATTGCTCACTTTTGCACTTGTTACCGACATTTTGCTGCAACTATCTTATGTAAATGCGCAAAAAATTAAAGAATTTCAACTTCAAATAGACACTTTTTTAGCAAAAAAAAAGTTATTTGATCAAAACTAATTTACAGTGTCAAATAATCGCGATATGCTCGTCAGCAAGACGCCGCGTTCGTTCAGAAGCGATGTGTGTTTGGAGCGTAACTAACGTGTCAGCGGTGCGGCATTGATAAGTAATATACATTCGCCTGCTTATTGCTCAGCTGATTGCGTGTAGGATGAGGTGGTGGAGAACGTGAGCGGTGTGGTTACGTTATCAAGAGCACCAGAGCGTACAAATATGAAAAAGTCCACGTATGAGCATAAATGCTTGTGTGCCCTGCAGAGAGTGTTTGCACTAGTGTTAAACGGACCAGTAGGGTATTGATTCAAAAATTTAGGAAACTAAATATATCATAATAGAACACACCCGTCTCGAAAGAACGGGCTTTCATTTGTGGCGTTTTGATCTGCAAGTTTAAATATATGGAATGAACTACCGCCAAATAAATATACTTAAAATTGGACTTTTGTTGGAATTTTGAAAAAAAAGCGAATTCCAATCTTTTTTTTTCTTGATTTTTGCTATAAAAAATCGAAATATTCGGAATTTTAATAGATAATAGTTCATTCTATACGTTTAAATGTGCTTAGAGTACCCTAAAAATTGCAAGTCATGCCTTCAAGCCGTTTTTGAGATACGATGGAGGAAAGTTTGAAAAACACTGTTGTGAGAAAAACGCATTTCAAGATTCCAGCTGCCAAGTCAGCTCTTCGAACAGCTCTTTTTTCTGCTGTATCTTTAAAACGATGATACCCTTTATTAGTTTATAGTGAAAAATGTTTTTATAAATAATTCTCTCTGAATTTTATAATAATTCTCTTCTGAATTCTGCGTTCAAAAATTTAGTCATTTAATTGGTTACGTTAAACAATAAAAATCACTTATTGCGGCATTGGATGTAATTTCATGGCAAATTTTCTTACTGGGTTTACAAATATTGCGCTCAGTAGTCTTGATTGCCGGGTTGCCAACTCTACTTTACTCTGCTTTCATTTAGATTTGGTGCTTTTACTTTTTAGTTCAAAACAAATTATTACTATTTGAACGAATCTTTCGGGTATCTTTGCCAAGAGTTGATAGGTAATGACCATATTTAGAACACCAAATATAAGTAGACCACCTATTATTATTATCTCCACAAATACAAGCTCAATTTTTTTCAAATATACAGACAGATTCTGTAATTCACTACCGAGTGAAATTCAAACAAATTCACTTTCAATCCGTTATACTCTTCAATTTCCACATTTTTTTTTAATTTTCACTTTCACCCGGATTGCAAAACTTGCCTGATAATTGATATTTAAGATTATTTTCAATATGAAATATGTGAATCTCCCTTTTGAAAAAAATTCCCAACACCTCATCACGTATTCCCCAGCAGTTTACGTTAATCTGTTGTAGGCATCATTAAATTCTTAAATATTATCGAGTTAGCTCGGAATAGTTGGAAATAAAAAAAAATCACATTACTAAATTATTGAAATTCTGCATTGCAACATTTTATGAGCTATTACCTGCCTTATTTAGAAATGTGCACATTCAAACGTAGGTGGCATCCCTATATGCATCACTGCGTTGAGTATTCGTAGAAAAATTGTGTACACAGCCACACGCGCATATTTACATGGATTCTAGAACTCGTTTAGTTTTTGTTTATGACTGGTTTCTCTGTTTTGTTGCTGCTATTCGTATGTAGATATGTATGTTGCCAACTCAACACGTTTGTTGTTTGTTTATTTATTTAGTTTGTTGTTGTTCGTGCAGTTTGTGTCAGTCTCAATTTTGGAGTCACTCAATTTGCCGGCTAGGCGCTCAGCCCCCCTGAGTGTATTGTTTTTGTCTCTATCTCAACTGTGTAATATAAGGTCTTATGTTTTTAATTATGGAAATGAGGCTCATAAACAGAACTGACGATGCATAATTAATCTGACAGCGTTTTCATAAAAAATTCAGTATCGCTAGTATTTGTTTTATTAATAGTCCATAAAATGTTGGAGGTCACTTTTATTAATTTCCAAGTTGTTGGGTTAATAAAGTGGATATATATACCATAAACGCCTAAAAGTATGCAATATATTGCTAGGGATTTGAGTTATCCAACATTTTTAATAAAATTTAAATTATTTTTGGTTGCAGATGAAGACCCCGCCTTTCCTGCTAGCGAACTCAACACACATGGTCCGACAGTGCACGGCTGGCGCAGCGCCCCCGGTAGTACCATCACGCCACACGACATCGTACTGCGTTTCCACAGACCCGCGAAGATCTGCCGCATACAAATATTGGCGCATCAGTTCCTTATACGTAAGTAGTAATGGGATTACGTATTGTTATTCTTAAAAATTTAACCGAATCTTCTCTTTCAGCTGAAAAAGTTGAGCTATGGCTGCACTACTCGCCGAAGGGCATACCGAGCACACCATCCTCACAGTGCTTCGATTTTCTCGGCTTTGTTGCACTCTCCGACAACGCGGCCACGAATTACAAGTCGCGTGAGCTGCAGAGCGTTTCGGTGAATCCGCGACGGGGTACGCATCTGAAGCTGCGCTTAAGCACCGCGCACCGCAACGACTACAACCCAGATGGACAAGTTGCACTGATTGCAGTCAACGTCTTGGGCGAAGAGTTGGATAAGAATGTGACGGTTGCAGTGACTGAATGCGCCGCGCAAGCTGAGTCGCTGAACGCCGGCGGGAATGGCAACGCTGCTGCGGCTGTAAGCAGTGAGCAAAACAATACTGAGTTGGCAGCTCCGCCTGGGTCTGCGGCTGAGCCGGCTTTAGTGTCCATCTGCGATGACTTGCTCTTTTCCATGTATGTTGAGGAATCAATTGCGGAGATCATACGTGAAATGGAGGAGAAGAAACTGCAGGCGGTCGGTGCGGAACGCTTTGAATATGCGCGCAAGTTGAAGCTTTGTATGACAGCGCTGCGCACAGCCGGCGAGCGTTTGGGTCGTTATGCGCTGGCTAAACGCCAGGCGGTGCAACAGGAGGACTTCACTACCGCTAAGTTGCGTAAAGAGCAAATCGAAATGTACAAGTCGCTTGTGCTGAAGCACTTGTTGGTCAACGATTTGCTGGAAGCCAACGGTTTGAATGCTTCGAATGATTTGGCGAGCGAAGTGTATGCCAGTAAACCGATATTGCCACCAGCGCCAAGTTTGCAAGACGTCGCACAAGCGCTAGCCGAAGCGCACTACCAAACAAGCACAATGAGCCCGAAGAGCCTAAAAGACGATCGTTCCTCCCTAGATGGTTGTAGTTCGAGCGGTGGTGGAGGCTGTGGTGGCACCGTCAATTCAACACCAGCTGGTATCGCACAAACTAATGCCAATGATAGTCTCTCACTCACATCAAATGTGAATCTGCGGAAATCACACGACGACATACCAGTTTCGCCCAAATTGGGGAAAGGACGTAGTCCCAGTCGACATAGTTCACCCATGTCCAGCCGTCAGGGTTCGTTGCGCCGCAGAAACAAAAGCGCTCCCCGTAATTCCTACGAAGATTATGAAGAGCGTGCTGTGCCCGCTTTAAGGCAGTAAGTTTGATGGTATTCTACTAGCTGTGTGGTCGTAAATAGCGCGGAATTTATTGTAGAACATTGTAGTGGTAGACTCTTCTGAAATATGTTAAGTAAATATTTCGTAGGCTAGTAGCACCCTTTCGGGTTGAGGTTATAGACCTTTTAGTATTAAAAAAATGTGTGGTTAATATTCAATTGGAAAAGTAACCCTGTACGGTTACATTCGTAAACCAGTAGTCTCTATAAATGGTTGACTGGAGACCACTAAAAAGAACAGACTTTCTGATGGGGTTTTTGGATTTTGTCCGTTCTCTTTTACTCCCCGAGCCGGATTCAGAGACGATTTCTCAGGAAGAATCAAAGTGGTCCGAATGTGTCTAGTTTTATGCAATACTACTTTGATCCTTGGCAATTTTGAAGTGCTCTTCCTAAACATATATGTAATTTACGAAAGGATATCCGTATCATCTCATAATTTGTAGTTCATAGGAAATTTTATGCATGATACTTATTTAATTAAAACTCATCCGATTCATTCCCTTATCATTTAGAGATATTTTGGTATAGACATGATCTCCAACTTGTTGCCGGATATTTTGTATATATCAATATGTAAAATATTTTTGTATTTATGTATATTGTAGCGTATAGATTATGCTCGAGCGATCTCATGAACATTTCGGTGTACTTTTAGTTGATTTCTGTTCTTTCTTCTTCCTTTCTTTTTATGTAAAAAATTGTGCATATTCTGTATGAAAAAATCCTATATCGGTGTTTGTTGCAATGTACCCATCATATGTATTTGCATTACACTCTCGTACTGTAGTTCAAATACTAATGAATTTTTAAGGGAATGTCAAGGTACAGCTCTACTGGAGGCCGATCCCAATCGCGGACGTTCGCGCTTGAATGATCGCGAACGTCGACAGGCTGCACTGCCGATACTCGTGTTCGGCAATGATATGGTAAGACGAACTCAAAGTATATATCACTTAAATATTATTACAAAAGGATCCCGGGGTCTCTCTCTTTTCTCACTTGCCTCTTGTAGGTTGAACAGTTCTATTCGCGTCAATTTCAGGATCGGGAGGATGGTTTGATTAGTTTGCGAAATTTTCTCAAGGGCATCGATGGCGAACAATCGAATACCAACGCCAGTACAAACCCCACTCCGAATTGTAACTCGGGTAGCGAGAGTACGGCCGGTCCTAACAAGGTGGCACGCAGCGCTGCGCTTTTGCTCCACCGCGCTGTACGCGATGCTGTCTACTCAGTTTTCAGTCAAGCCACCGAAACGGTACGCGTGCTCTTTCTCGAATATGTGCCTGGACGTGTGTCACAAAGCGAAGTGGCACGTTGTGTCGACCGTCTGCTGCCCGAACTCTTGGCTAAGTCTGGTGATCCATCAGCGCGCATTCACACCTTGGCCCAACACACCATACTCAGTATTGCTGCCTGTCCAGAGGTGATTGAGCAGCATCTGGTGGCGCCAGCGCTTTCACGAAGCGTTAGTTCGGGCACACATCCACGGCTGGCGCTAAGTCGCATGCAAATGCTGGAGCAGCTGGTACTCAGTCAAGGCATCGGCACCGATAAGCATAGCGGTTTAACCTGTCGCGCACTTTCCGAATGCGGTTGCTCGGGCATACATCATCCTGCTGAGCCGGTGCGTAAGGTGGCCGAACGTATTTTGTTGCTGGTGTATAAAGTAAATCCACGTTTGGTGCGCAAGCAGCTACCACCGGACGATGATATAACCAGACGTAATCTGCTCTATCGTCAATTGTTCACGGAATTCGATAAGTTGGACTTGGAGCGTAAGAAAGAAATGCTAGAGGCCAATAAATATTCCGCACACAATAACAGTGATCCCATAACTCCACCACCAAATCGTGGCCGTAATGATTTAGAGCACTTGCAGCAAGCCACCGGCAGCGCAGGCGGTAGCAGTTGCGGTGGTGGTGCTGGGAGTGGCAGCGACAGCCGCAGCAGTCCTTATGGTTACATGTATAGCACAAAATCACCGGATCTGCAATCCAGTCCGATGCGTCGCTCTGAGACGCGCATATTGAAAAGTAAAAGTGGTCATGCATTGGGCGGCACGAATGGTTACGCGAGCGGTAGCAGTGGCGGCGGTAATGGAATGAGTAGTGGTAGTGCCGGCGGACTAGCAAGCACATTTTCCAACTGCAATGGCAAGCAACAATACAATGAACAACTGAAGCGTTCGATGATATCTGCAAGCAACTCGAGGAAGGGCTCGAATTCGAACTCCAACTCGGAGTCTTTGGAAGAGCCACCCGATTTAATGTGAGTATTGTGCCAGAAAAGATAATGAGAAGAGAACGATATTGTAATAGACATCTAAAGGGTTCGACGATCGAGCATTTTTGAAGAAATTCACTTTTCGGACTCTTACAATCGAATAATACTTTTAGATTGAACCAATAGATTCTTCGAGTATCAGGTTAGGCTCGTGAAACGAAGGTTGTTCGTACTCAATCAAATTATTACAGCTAACAGATCTGTTATGACGAGAACTATTGGATCTCGATTGTAGTATACGTCTACTATGCTTTGGAACTATATTAAGTGCTTTCATTGACTTTTCAGCCATTGCCCATTTTGCGATTGGTGCTGCAGCAGCAGTGATCAGTCCCAATTGGATCGACATTACTGGAAGTCTTGTCCTTTCCTAACCAAGTGCCCTCAATGCAGCCAAGTACTGGAAGTGGCGGCCTTAAATTATCATCTGACAAGTAAGTAATGAAAATCGAAATACTCTCCGCTACTTTATTTAATGTAAATCATAAAATATCAATGCTACAGAGGAGTGCGAGGCAAAGGATAGCTATGTGATGTGTGAACGCTGCACGGAATCGGTGCACAAGCAGTTGTATGACCTGCATCAGATGGAAGATTATTGCCGTGGTATGGTAACATTAAGTGAAATTAAATATTACAACAACAACATTTTGTTTTATTGTATGCTTTACAGAATTGAAGACAGGCGCAGCGCGTTGCCCACTGTGCCACGATGATGTGCATCTGCCCTTGGATGGTGGCTGGAAGCTACACTTACTCAGCTCTACTGGTTGTCCTGGCAACACTAGACGCCGTGCAAAAAAATCAAACTAACTTTAATGTTTAGCGAATTTTAGTAGTATTACACACACACACACACACATACATACATACAAAACTATGTAGTTTACGTGATGTTTAGAAAGAAAATTATGAACTACCCTTCAATGGCAGAATTGCAGGGATGACTGCAGGTAATTAAACACTATAAAAACAAAAACTCTTTCTCAAAAAGTTAGAAAGAGAGAAAAACAAAAAAAGATAATTTCGAAATTTCGTATTTAGTGGTATGTATTGAATGCCTTCATACATCGGATTTAATAATCGTTAAAAGAAATGTGTTAAAACTACTCGAAATAAGTATTTACACACACATACAGTTGCAACTGAGCGCGTATTCATAGATACATACCTACGTACGTACACTCTATTAGGGATTTGTGCAAAATAATTGTTAAACTAATTCTCGAAAGCGTAAAAAGACGTTTTTAAAACAACAAACAAGTTAATTATAACCGCTTTTGTAAGAATATATACACATAAATATGCTCTTTTTTTACAAACGCAATTACTTAATAATTTTTGTAAACGAATTTAAACATTTTTTTTTTTTGTAAACTAGTTAGTTTATGTATGTATATACCTATAGTATAGTTTAGAAAATCCTTTAAATAATATTTATATTGTTAATTAATATTTATTGAAATTAGTTTATTCTGTTTAGTTAAAATGGTAATTGTATTCCTAATTTGTTAACTTTTATACTCTCAAAAATGTATGTGTTGCTTTTTAAGTGAAACTTACTAAATTTAATAATAAGTTTTATATTGCGTCCAAACGATTAAAAAACCATCCAAAACTACACTACAAAAATACATAAAGCGAAACCTTATACGAATTCAATTTAGCTACACAAAGTGATGAAAAAATCAATAAAGTATTCATTGAATAAATAAATCAAAATGTAAACAAAGAATTGCTGTTTTATTGTTTACGAAATATAAATTGTAATACTAAATATTTAAATAAATGCTATGCACTAAGCATGCGTTCCAACGCACATACAAAAATAGTCTCACTGCTGATAAACATAGCATGTTATATCTGGCATGCTAAAGAGAGACAGTTTGAAAAACACTGTAGTTACAATGCTCTCCGTAATATTTATCACTGTGGCAATATTGACAGCACTCAATCGTCGTCTCTCGCTCTCTTCACTCACTTCAATTCATGCGAAATGTCAAAAATCGCCGCGTTGCTTGCGAAGGAACTAAATTGATTTCCACTCATTTGTTCACGAGTTGAGCGGTCGGTTGTGTGTTGTATTTTCTGGTGAATTGCACGATTTTGCGGCGAGTGATATTACGTACGCATTTTTATTTTTAATTAGATGAATAAAATCGTGCATAAATCCGGTTTTTCTACAACTCGAAATCATTTCTAAACTGCGCTACAGAAGCGCAAAATGTAATTATAATTAAATAATATCGATTAAGAACAAGTGAAAAATTGTGAATTTAGATTAGTGAAGAAGTCAACATACTCTACATACATATATACGTGAATGTGTGTGTGTGTGCGCTATTGTTGCGCTAACCCCTCATACCTGCTGTTGATTAACCATCCCTTGCCAGTTTCAAACGCATCTTTATGAACTGCTTGATTATACCAAGCCGCCAATTATTTGTGTGTGTGGGCAAAAAGTGCTTGTAACAGCAACAATATAAATGGGAAGTGTGTTCAAAGCTATTTGCATACATTCCTTTTAATTAAATTTGCTTCGCATTTCGGTTTTCACATTTAATAGAGTGCAGATTATTTGTAGTACTAAACGCTTCCATAACATAAACGCTTACAAGCAATACACGCTTCCTCGCTTTTTAGCAGTGCTTGGCTGACAGATCGTCGAGCTGCAGTGCGTTAGAGAATCATAAAACTAAAATCTAAGTAAAAATGACGTTACAACAGTTGTTGAATTACAAATACCTGACCAAGGAGCAACTAAATGGCTTTGACAACTACAAAGTAAGTACCTAAAACCACAAATGTTTAGGAATGCAAATAATAATTAAATATAATTTCAGTACAGCGCACGCGACACCTCGCCCCTGAGCGTATATGTTATGCACCCATTCTGGAATTGGACTGTCAAGGTAAGGTGAAATAGCAATTGAAAACATGCTCAATCCCATATATAGTAACCAGCTTAATTGAAAGCTGTTTTTTGCACAATTTGCACAAAAGTTAAAAATTGTTTAAATATTTTAATGTAACAAGAACCAGCCTTCGCCGGCAATTGTAAAAAATCAATTTGTCTAAGAAAACTACGACAGTTCAAGTGTAATTAACTGGCGATAGGAAAATCAATAATCGTAAACAAACCGCTTGCTGGACAAAAGCCGTATGTACACAGCTCAATGTCATGTGATAAAAAATAGAATTATAGTGGAAAATGTGTACTACAATCATATGTTTTAATGAAGTGGCAAAAATAATGCTCTACAAACAGTTAAAATAAATTCCATTCAATCGTCGAGAGCACTATTTAACAAAATTTATACTAAACTAATATATGTATTTTAAATATTTCTGTTGTGTTAGTATAGCATAACATCAAATAATAATAATATTTAATATTAGTATATCATATTGTGACATAATACAATATAACCTATCTTTGCATGTGGAATGATTATATTACCCATAATGTAACCTTAATATTATATCATTTACAGTTCTTTCCCCGATGGCTGGCACCGAATGTTATGACCTTTCTTGGCTTCCTTTGTACGGTGGTGAATTTGCTGCTGCTATCTTATTATGATTGGAGTTTCTATGCGAGTTCTGGCTTACCAAACACCACCCCCATACCAAATTGGGTGTGGCTGTGCTGCGCTATCAATATTTTCTTGGCCTACACATTGGATGGTATCGATGGCAAACAAGCACGCCGCATTGGTTTATCCGGGCCGCTGGGTGAACTCTTCGATCATGGGCTCGACTCATATACAGCAGTGCTGATACCCACTTGCCTGTATAGCATTTTTGGACGTAGTCCCGAGTACTCTGTGGCACCCATACGCATGTACTACGTATGTTGGATGGTGTTCTTCAACTTTTATGTCTCTCACTGGGAAAAGTATAATACCGGCGTTTTGTATTTACCCTGGGGTTATGATTTGAGCATGTGGGGCTCAACAGCTATGTACCTGTTGACATGGTGGTTCGGCTATGAATTTTGGCAACAAACACTACCATTCGGCATCACGCTCGGTCTGATGATGGAGTTCGTTTTGCACATCAGCGCAATGGCCAATACACCGATGGTGGTGATTAATGTGTACAAGTAAGACAAAAGTTGTATATGTTTTCCCGACATTTCTTAAATTATTTTGTTGTCTTTAATAGCTCTTACGTGCAGCGCACGGGAAAAATGCGTTGCTTCAGTGAAGCAATGCGTCCATTATGGCCACTTTTGGCGTTCATTGTCATAATGCTGCTGTGGCCTTACATCTCACCGAATGATATTATGGAAAAAGATCCACGCATAATGTTTCTGTTGAGCGGGACAATATTCTCGAATATAAGTGTGAGTATGGAAATTAAGTAATAACGTAGAATAATGTGGAAAGCGTAAGCCAGTTTCAGACTAAATTTGTGTTTAGTGGGAAATAATTGCTTTCGTTAGCGTCAACTGTTGATTGCGCGTTTATCGATGATTCATATTGCATTAATTTTGCATGCGTTAACGTATGATTTTTAAAGTTGAACAATTTCTTGTGATTTTTACAGTCCCAGATATACATATATACATATATATGTGTTTAACATTACAGTAATACCTTTCTATCTTATCGCCACAATGATAACAATCACAAACGCACACTTGACTTCATTCACAATGCTTTAAATAGTTCGATTTATTGTTTTGTTGTTGTATTGTATTGCATATGAGCAGTGTAGTCGCGCCTTTACCTTTTCTTGTTAGCGTTCAATATTGAAACTACAGACGAACAAGTGTTATTGCCAATGCGAAATCGCTGGTCAGTTAGAACATTTCTGAGCGTATTCATATGCGACCTACATGGCGGTTATCAATTACATATGTGCATTGCATTTAATATTCTATTTTGATTTCATAGTTTGAAAATATATGCTTACATCATCTAGGTAGTCTAAATAGACATTTAAATGGCAAATAGTATTACTTTATTTTAATTTTACATTTTCTTTTGAGTACGAGAGGGCTGATATGTTATCTGGTGCGCGTTGAGGCACATGTTGAGTGTGTATGTCTGAAATGTCACTCACATTTCTACACAAACACGAAAGAGTTAAAAATTCAAATAAAAAACATCAATAATATTGAGTCATTGGCACTGCAGTGCGTTAATTATGGCTTATCCGATAAACTAGATTGTGCAAATGAGGTGAGGTTTTTTGCTTTATAAGCATTATATATATATGTCTAACCACACTTATTGCGAATAAGCGGTGCGATAAGCATAGTTGATTTGTTGTGGCTTTTCAAGCAAACTGATAAGTGCCAGATTTGGGCACTTCAAATAAGACTTACGTAGGTCATTAAGAAATCTATAATTAGATAATACATAAATCATAATTTTATTATACTGAAACTCTCATTCTCTTCTTCAACAGTGTCGTCTGATTGTGGCGCAAATGTCCAATACGCGTTGCGATGCCTTTCATTATATGATGCCCGTATTCTTGATCTTCGTCGGCATCGGCTTATGGATACCGCTGCTCGAACGTTTAATGCTCTACGTGCTGTTCATCGTTACCACACTAACACACTGGCATTATGGCACAAATGTGGTGAATGAAATGTGTGAGCATTTCAATCGCATTTGCTTCAGCGTGAATATGCGACAACCAGCTGTGCGACATGCCGAAGACGTACGCCTGCATGACATGGAGAAAACCGACTAATCAACTGAAACTAAACCAAAAACAAAGAAAAAAAAAAGACAAGTGTGCTTACACAAAAATATACATATTTTTCAGTTAGGCAACAACAACAACAACAAAAGCAACACAGGAGGCTCGATATCAATTTTTTCAACACTTTACTTAATATTCTAATGTTAAGGTGTTTTCCAAAGCATCTTTAGCTATATTTGCAACGGTAAAGTGCGGGTGCATATGTACGGTTAACTTGTCTTGTGCTGTCACTGTGCTAAACTTTAATTTAGATTTTATTCTATTTTATATTTTGTGCATTTACAAAGCGTGCAGTAAATTTGTGCTCTCTATGGAAAATCGAAAAGTGAAGACCATATAACTAAATGTGCTAACTTTTTTTTTAAGTGGAACAACAAGTTTTTGAATACTGCAATGCCATTTAGTGTCAATAAAATACAGATAAAACAGCGGCAGTTTAGTTGGCAGCTCAGTTCATATAAGTTCATATTAAATTCTAAAAGGCTTCGAGTGAAACTATTATTTATTATGCAATCGTAATAAATAGTAAATAATTAATAATTTTAAACAGCCATATAATTTAAACTATTTATTCTAATTTATTATTTTTGTCTCTCTCTCTCTCGTGCGTATTCGCTGTCGAAGTGTAGTGTGTGCTGAAATACTAAGAACTTTCTATGTCTAAATCTTATTCACTTAAAACTGAATACCGCGCTTTGCTCAAGTGTATGCATTTTATTTGCAAAATGACCGAATGCATTTTAACATATTGCTGTGTGCAATATCTTTCATTCAGCATCACGCATCACTTGCCATTTTTATTATTTCTATTATTTCGCCTACAAATCTTCGCTTCATTTTACATCACTTTAAGTTAGTCATAAGTTCATAGTATTTATTTTGTGTATTATTTTATTGCCAACAAAATAATTTATTCAAATGAAGTTATAAAAAAACGATTTACCTATAACCGCTTGAACCTCTTAATATTTTTGTTTACATTAATATTAATTTAATGCAAGTTTCATAAATTTTATTTTTACAAAACTAAATGAAAATATACAACAAACATACATACATACAATATATACATATGTGTACTTGTGTATATAGAAAAGTGAAATGTGAATATGTCATACTGTGTTCGTGAAAAATTTTGAACTCGCGCTTTATGACGTACGTTTTAATTTAGTTTTTAGTTAGTTAAAATTAGTCACTTCCGAATATTGTGTATGTGCATATATATAATAAATATATATCGAAAACATACGTATGTCTTCTAAACTACTATAAATAAATAAATTGTATAATTAAGTGAAAATATATAGTGTTTTAGACTGAATGAAGCTGTAAACAGCTTTAGGGCATAACACAAGACAACATCTTATTAAGTCTAGACAAATTTTGTGCAAATATAATATTTTATTCGAAATTTCTTTAATCGAGTTTGCAAAACAGAAAACAATTCAATTTGATATTAATTTTACTCATGACAATTTGCGTAAAAAATTATTAGTTTTAAATGCATTTGCTTATCAAAAAAGGTCTAGTTATCACAAATGTTATAATTTTTGTGCGTGAAAATTGCTACTTCCAATTGAATTAATTACAAAAAAATAAAATTAAAAAAATCAAGTAAAAAACGCTCTCTTTTATCACTTGAAACTTTGTGTAACATGCAGTGCAAATCCAAAACATACTACATACATGCAATACTCTAATTAAATAATTTGTGAAGACACACCACAGTTACATTGTAATCTAAAAAGACATACCACATAATTTAATTTCGAACGTAAACTACACTTGAAATGTTAATTATTTATGCATTATATATTCAGATGTACAGAATATAACTACATAAGTACATGTGTACTTTGATTTATGTATTGTATATAAATATGTACATGTACAAACAAACACTAATGAGATTAAAAAACATACATTGCTGATACAAATTGTGAACTTTATTTGATTAATTTGTACGACATTTTTTCGAAAATGCTTGGGTAAGCTTTGGAAGTTTCAACCTAACCTCAAATTTAAGTTCGTTACAGCGTTAAGGAGCTATACCAGTGTAACCCATGCAAAATTATGCAATTTTCTTGTTTTTTTAAGGTGTAAGGGGTAGTCAGGATTTTCAAAAAATCATTTTTTTTGCTCTGAAAATTTGAAGTATATCCGATAATTGCTTTTAGAGTTATTCGACAAATAACAACGAGCGCTCGGGCACTCAACACGCTAAGGTGAATCTTTAAATGCTTTTTTCTCAAAACTATGTTTGTTTGTTTTGAACTAGTGACAACTGTAACTCAAAAACCGCTCTGTAGATTTTAATGAAATTTCTACGGCTTTTAGAATGCATAATAAACTCAGGCCTGAACCAGAGATTTTGTTTCAAAATTTCGATTTTTTAAGACCAATTAACTTTTGATATTTTACCGAAAATCTAGAACAAAATTCCTGAGGCCGCCATTTTGTTAATTTTTGAAAAAAAAGTTTGGTTCAGGCCCAGGACTATCTATTTATAAAACTATTATTATTTTTTCCTATTGATCCCTTTACCCCTTAAGAAAGTACTCGATGGATGTTTCGAAGTTTCTTGGGCATAGTAAGGCATATTTTCAGCTATATTAAAAATATTTTTTTTTACAAAAATATTGAAAAATATCAGAGTTATGTGTTGTCTTGGGAGATACCAAAATAAAAGTTCCAAAATGAGTAGCAGAAACAAAAAAAAATTCAAAAATTCAAAGTAGTTGAAGGTATTATCTATACAATAACCAACGCTTTTTGAAAAATATAAAAAATTAACAAAATGGCGTAGTTCTGAAAAAAAAATTTCGTTTTTTAGGTAAAAATATCGTGGTTTCACAGTATATTTTTGAAAGTAATAAATATCGAATAAGCAAAAAAAAAATCGATTTTTTTAAAATGTCGCCCTGGTATAGCCATTGTTTTATGTGAGATAATTCAGGGGCTGCTTAAGAGGCTTCAAAAAATCTATATTTTCAAGGATTTTTTTGGAAAGGAAAGAAATGTCTGATTGAAATGAAACTTTTAGGATTTATTCTTATATATTTGAAGATTCTTCTCAAATTTTTTTATTATTACACATTAGATATTCTTCATGTTTGAAGAAATTTACGGAGGCGCCTCGAGTGTGTAATTTCTGTGTGGCGGGCAAGATGCAGGTCGCAATTTTCATCAACAAAAGAAATTTTTAATTTTCAATAGAGTAATACCTAGGTGAACCAAGAAAATTCAACAATTTTTCGCAGATTAAAAAAAAAATACTTTAAATCGTTTAAAAACCGGATTAATGTTAATTTTCTTAAGGTTCACCTAGAATAGAATTTAATTCCAAATACAACGCATTTTGACTTGCAACATAGTTTTACCCCCACAGACCTTCTATAGACAGTTAAGCTGTCTCGAAGGACCGTTAGTCCCTTTTCATTATAATATACATAATAGATCAAGTGGTGGAGTAAGCGGGCTCCAGGCGGTCCGGTCGCTCGTATACCTGCTCGACGCTTGCTCACTATTTCGACTGTATCTCCGGAAATAATCCGAATTTTGTTCTGAAATTTTGGAGACATATTCTTGGATAGTTTAGGAAGTGATTTACGCAAAAGAAATCGATTTTTTGAAGCCTCTAAAGCAGGCCCCCCCCCTTAAATGAGGCTTTTACATACTTAAGAGGACCAAATGAGCACTATCCCGTTATATAACAGTCCTTGCTGGACACTAAACACCGCTTTGCCAGTCGATTCTAACCTCAACTAACAATTCTGTAGAAATGGCACGTTTGTTTAATGTTAACAACAACAAAATTTACGATAACAAGATCAACATAATTTTTCAATGGTTTCATTGGTTCACTTTCCACTAAATCAAGTTGAGACGCTAACAACTTTCATCTGGTCCATAATATCTATTGTGATTATCAGAGCAAAATAATACATTTTTTAATAGATTTTTCTTATAAAATTATTTTAATTAAATTAAAAAATATAATAAAAACTGCTTTCCCTTCGATAATTAAAAATAATAATAATAATTTGAGTCGAAAAAAGACACAATTCCGCGAAATCATAATTAAAAGTTTTAATAAAGTAATTAAATTAAAAGATAAGCGAGCGAAATCGACAATAAAACATTCAAGAGAGGTAAACCAGTATTTCATTATTGTCGCATGATTACGAATTATCATAAGATAAGCTTGTAATAAGCGCAGTTCAATTACCTTTTCCCCCAATTTTTTGACAAATTCAAAAGCAAAAACAAAAAATAATAATTCGCGTGAATTACAAATCCATATCTGTATGTAAGTATGTATGTTTATGGCACGCAACGCAGGTGTGCGCGCAAAAAACAAAAGACTTCAACAACGAACTCGACAGCATTTCAATCACGTTTCGCATGCTCATCACGTACCAAATGAGTTTACAGACGAAATGACGCGCAAATTTAGAATATTTCATTCCCGCTAGCATTTTACTAGTTTTCTATATATTCTACGTTGTAGAAATGTGCAGAGCAATGCATATGCAAGCCCAGCGACATTGAGGCGTGAGTCAAATGCAAGGGACTTTACAATGGCTGCTGAACGTTACGATGGAAAGCTGGAGATGCTCTCGCAACGGTTGAAAGGGAATATAAATTACAATTAAATATATAAAATAATAAAATAATATAATACATAAAATCATAAGAAATATATTTTATTTATTTTTAATTATTATTATTTTTTGTTTACTACACTAAAACAACTGGGCCAATGAACTAAATATACTTTTAAAAAAATATTAGAAAAAGTATATGCTTATCTCACATTAGTGTTAGTGCTAATATTTTTTTCTAATAATATTTGTTTTCTCACAATCGTCGTGTTTACTTAAGACCCACTCATGTACATTTTCATCTACAAACAACGCAACCTTCAACTTCAAACAAACGAATAATTACTAAACGGTAAAACACACTAAAATGGATCAACACCGCTGTGAATGATTCTATTGTGACACATTTTTTGAGGAGCGTCTTCTCAAACGTCAACATGCGTTTTATAGTGCTCGTAAAACGTATATGGCTTAGTAAATATTAATTGTATAAACAACAGCAACAAGGTAGAACCGACACGACCTTCCGCACCAAAGCTTCACTTTTTACGCTGGAGTTGAAATCTTAATGCTTTCTTAGCGGCGATAAAGATGAAGATTATACGCTATATAACTAACATAACTGAATCGTAAAATTTGTTGATGCGAGGAGTGGTGATGGTGTGATATAATTAGTTGTTTATAATGTTTTTTTGTATCCTTTGGGGAACGTCATGTTGTTGAAGGTTAAGATGTTTCATTTGGGATTTTTTTGAATACAGGGTTGCATTTCGTGCTCTTTTAGTGATATAAAGCACAATTTGTCTAATTAAACCAGCAGGTTAAGTACAAAGTTTACAAAGTAAAAATCTATATTTTTCTCAAAATACTCACAATACCTCAAGATTGTGGTGTTCGATATACGCTTAACAGATATAGCAAAGGTCCATATTTTCATCTACGAACGTTGTCTCGACTGCTAGTTTCTATATGAAGTCGAAAATTAATGTTTTAATGATCTCCCCATACACCCGTTAGAACAATAAAGTCAAACTTAAGAACCTATTTCCAATATGAGTACAGATACTTTTTTCAATAGCCTTTTTTTTGACAGATCATGCCCTTGTCTTGTCGAGATGTCATGTTATTTTTGTTCAGTATTGTTTGGTATTTCATGCTAAAAAGACTTACTCTAACGTTTACAAATTGTTCAACTGTATTACGAAAATTTCTGATCTGTAAATAATGCGCAGCACTCAAATTATGGTCAACATAATCGGTCTACTGAGCGTACTATTCGCAACACCATCACCCATCTTGAGGTCCAGCAATGATTATTGTATTATATTCGACCGAATAGACCTCGTCCAGCACACAGTGAAGAATATATAGCATCCGTAGCTAAAAGTGTACACGAAGACTGTGGAGAGTCCATTGGGCGCCGTTCACAGCAACTCGGACTGTTATCGAGCCATGATAACCGACTATTTGATGCCTGAAATTGAGGCTCGTGATCTCGGCGCCATTTGGTTTCAACAAGACGGCGCCACTATCGCATTAATCAATGGATTTATTGAGAGAACACTTCGGTGAGCAGATAATTTCACGCTTTGGGCCGGTCGATTGGTCACCAAGATCGAGTGATATTACACCCTTAGACTTTTTCCTGTGGGGATATGGAAAATCTATGCCGACAATCCTGCTTCGATTCTGGCCTTGGAGCAAAACATCACGCTAGTTACAAGTCGAAATGCTCGAACGAGTCATCGAAAATTTGACTCAACGGATGGGTCATCTGAGACGTTGCCTCGACTAACATTTGAAATAGATAATATTTAAAAAATAAAGGCCCCATTAAATCTGAATTTTCTGGGTATTTTTTTTTCCTTAAACAAGTAAAGAATCTCGAAATGGATCACTATTTATATGATCTAGAAATGGGTAGTTCCATCGGATATATATTCTGAATTTCAGTGAAATTGCTCCATAAATGGAGATATTTCAAAGATCTCGATTGTAGCGTCTCCTAAATTTTTAGAATTATTATATAGCCTTTATAATCTTTTTAAAATAAACTCGAAATGTAATATAAAACTAACCCCTCGAAGTATATAATGAAAAATCATCGCAGAATCTATAAATAAATAAAATTACCGTTAAATATATATAGTTTTCAATTAACAAGTAACATTCTACTTGTACATGTGAAAATTTTTTATAATCATACAGCTAATTACAAGATCGACTGCTAACAAAATAGAAAAAAAATCATTCCAAACAGAAACCCAAATAAAGCATATATAGAACGACGACAGCTATGTAATTGAAAAAGTAAATAAAAACAGTAAATAGTGTTAAATAGGTGAGACCAAATGGAAGATTGCACCTCTTCCCATGTTGGAAAGAAAAGTTGCCACACTGCCTTGTCACTGACGACAGAGAAGAAAGCCAATGTAAGCAAAAAGCAGATGAGCTGAGACGAGTCTTTCATGCCAGAGCCAAAACAAGGTGCGTTTGTGTACAGGTGAACAACAAAAACAAAAAAAATAATAATAATAACCAACACAAAACAAATTAGAAGCAACTGAAAACTGACATTCTCAAAGCAACCAATTGAGCGCATTAGTGCTCATGGTCCGAAGCGTGGAGATGAGCAGACCACAGTAGCAGCGGACGCGAAGTATTAAGTAAACGCTCGCACGCAGCACAGAACAGTTGCGTTTGGAACGCGTGAGAGTTAAGAACGTTCGTCAGTCGCGCTTCTGCTTTTGTGCTTGCATAACTTAATATTGAACAGTAAAAGGTTGAACTCGGGAAAAGTTTACAATTTTTTGCCCTGAAAAACAAAACAAGTAGCAAAGTGTCAACGGAAAAGTTATGCGCTGTGTGCTTTTAATTTTCGTGGTCGTTGTCAGTACGGCAGCGGGTCACCGATATGGCAATTTACCAACGTCCGCCAGTTATGCATTGCCCGCTAGTGTCACTAGTGCCGCTGCTGCATCGCGTGCCAGTAGTGTTGGCACAACAACAGCAACAAGCCCTAGCTCCATAAAAGAATCGCCAACAACAATCGCCACCGCTGAGTCAATCGGCATAGCGGAGAGCGCAGCTGCAGGTGAAAGCGGTGCCATTACCACCACACAAGCCGCACCAACTACGATTCCGGCTGCGGCCCCAGCTTCCAGCACGGCAAAGGTTGAGGAAGCAGTCAGTGAAACTCTAACCGAGCTGCCCATTGCCTCACCACCGATAGCGCTTTTGCCACCCGACAGCGATACGGATACACCACAACGACGTGTGATAACCTACGATCAGCGTCAGGAGGGTCAGTATAACATACGTGCCGATTTGGAGAATTTCATGATCGTACTCATACCACCATCGCCATCTGAGGGTCTCGACTTACTTGATTTGCTCTCGTCGGTGCGCCGCAGTTCGTTGCGTTCGAAATCGAAACGCAAACATTTCACAAATGGCGCAGGCAATACAAAATATCGTCACCCATTGAAGTCATCGGCGACTTTGCCGGCGAGTTTGCAATATGTGGGACGTCAGCCATCACCAAACCCATTAGATGGCTCGCGTGGTTACCTCACTGCACCGCAATTCGCACCATCTCCCTTTGATGCCTTCATCGGTTCGCATGTTTCTCCGTCATCAGTTCTTTCCACTTTGGGTGCCTCTTCAAATCGTCTTTCGGATTTCATTGAGGGTCGCACCACGTCCCGTTTTGATATCGCCGCTAATGAAGATAATGCAGATTTACAGCCGGATCGCCCAGTGGATGTATTGCCGCCACCATATCCACTTGCCTATCAGCACCTCATCAAACCCTATCATCTGGAAGCCGAGCCCACAGTCATACAAGCTTTGCCACCGCCAGAGCTGAATAGCGCACCAGCGCGTATTTCCGGCAACTATCTGGATAGCTATAATCAACTGCTGGCACCTGGTCTCTCGGCTGGCCATAACGCCGCTGCTGGCGATGTCGCTACGATTTCCACCACCACAACCACCGCCACGGCCATACCCAACGACAATGGCGCTGGTTATTACCGCATTTCGCGTGCCATACGCGGCGACAGTTTTCTTGACTCGAATCGCGTGAACTCACCGAATAGCATACATCATGGCAGTATAGATCTGCAGCCACTTTATCGCGCGGATCACTCACTAGGCGCCACTTACCTGTATCCGCCGATCGATACGCCACGTCTCTACTTCAATCCGGAGTCGAGCGGCAAAAACTACGAGGCGCCACACGATGCCGTTGATCGCTCACAGATTCTGGACGACGTAGAGGATAATGCACGTGTGGGAGAGTTGTATGTGCCGCCGCGTGAATTGAAAGACGACATTGAGTGGGAGCAGTTCTTCGACACAATGGTCAAGGAGGCAAACGATTCACTCTGCATGCCCGGACAGCGTCGCGACAGCTACGGCATTTGTCGCCAAGTGGAGGGCTACTGAGTATCAAGACTGCACTGAACTGCTTACTATTTTCATAAGTAATAAATTAATAGAATTAGTGAAATTGGACGAAAGTCGAATTGCAAGTATCTTTTAAGTATCTTAGTTGAGAATAAAAAGTTTTTTTATGTCTTTTAAGTGAATAATTGCTATACTCTAAGCACAGACAGACACTATACTATAACGAATTCATAAACGATTGAAACAATTTATATTTATGCCTTTAGTGCAAAGTATTAATAAATATTTTGAATTATCAAGAGCATTATTTTGTACTCGTATATGGGGAGAATGGATATTGGAAGGTGCTATAAACGAAATGAATTTGGAAAACTTAACTGAGATGGATATCAAATACCTGTTTTTTCTGTATTTTTATACTCTCGCAACAAAGTTGCTAGAGAGTATTATAGTTTTGTTCACATAACGGTTGTTTGTAACACCCATAATTAAACGAGTCAGATATAGGGTTATATATACCAAAGAGAACAGGGAGAAGAGTGGAGTTCAAATCCGAATGTCTGTCTGTCCGTCCGTCTGTGCAAGCTGTAACTTGAGGCGTGGCGTCGCCCACTTATAGGTCAAACACCATATCTCAGGAACTACTCGACCGATTTCAATGAAACTTGGTTTATAATAGTTTCCTTACTTCCCAATGATATGTTGTGAAAATAGGCCAAATCGCTTCACAACCCCGCCTACTTCCTATATACCAGAACTTTGAAGACGATCTGAATCGTTTACTTTACAATATATAAAGTAAGCACTAGTGAAGATATCGGTGCAGAACTTTGCACAAATACTATGTTTATAGTGTGGCAGCCCCATTCTAAAAATCGAAACCGAAATCGGACCATAGGTTTTTAAGGCCCCATATATCGAACACGAGGACCTCGGTGCTTCTAACCTAATATTATGGTTTCCAACTTTCAATGGATTTTATACAATATATATGACGAATATGTGGGTCAAATTGTGTATTATATAATATAAATAAAGTTAAATAAATAAATTGCGAGTGTATTAAATGTTCGGTTACAGCCGAACTTAGCCCTTCCTTACTTGTTTTTCTTTTTTTTTGCGGCAAGAGCCTTGTATTGTGATCTTTTCTTCGTCTTATATATTCCTTAAAAAATGTGGGAACACTGTCCGTATATTATTCCAAATTTCTATATATCGCTTATGTTTCCGTAATATTCTACCAAACAAATTCTTTGAGATATATTAGATCTCTACTTATAGTCATTGGTAGTGAGAGGAGTATGAAACTGTATTCTAGTCGCAAGCTCATGAGGTTCCAGTTGTCTTATCTCTGTCGAGGAATGGCGATGGAGGTTCATAAAAAACTTACGGATTCATTGTTTTGAATTCGGATCTTGACTTTTTTCAGACTGAGATTTGAATTGTTGTAAGGGAGAGTCGAAAAAAAATTTTGAATCTTCAAAGAGTAATTCGAATATAACGGTATATTCTTTTAAAAATTGTCTTACAAGTTAAAATCCTAATCTATGCAAAGTATTTTTTTTCAAAATATCTGGCAACGAACTCTCTTTCCATCTTAGTATAAAATGATTACTCGATTAATATATTGCCTTTTGGACTTAGTCATTGTAAAAACAGCTGGTTAACGGTTTTTATAGTAAAATTAGCGAATGCTTACTATAATTAGCATAAAGTGTGAGGTCAAAAGACAAAATAAAACAAAATTAAAACTGAAAATGCAACAACAAATGCATTTAAATCCAATTAAATAAAAAATATATAAAAATTTACAGTTAATTTGTTTTGTTAATAAAAATTACAGTAAAAACTGACAAACTCGACGACTTAGCGCTGACTTTGCATTGCATTGACAACTTGTTCGTAACTGTAAAGCTGAGCGGTAAATACAATAAATATTCTTATTAATTTCTGAGTCGTACACCTTCGGTAACATTTTTTTCTTAATATGAATATTAAAAACACATAAACGCAGCTTGTCATCAAGCTGTTGGTGCGCTACGCAATGCGACAAAGGCACGAAATGTTGGGAAACTGTGAGAATTCTTTAAAGAAAAAAGTAAATGAAAAATACATATATACGAGTAGTGTGTGTATATATGTCAATAAGTATGGGACAGACAATTGCGGAAGTATAATCGAAGAGTAAATAGTGGCGTTGTTGTATTTGCTCTGTGAAAAAGTCAAATTTGTATTATTAACGCAGTTAAGTAGGCATAAAGGAATCACACGGCAGTATAGATGTATATATACATAGTTGTATGTAGAAGAGTGTGCTTTTTAGCATAGTTCAGCGCTAATTCGCTTTTTAAACAGTTTGCTTTATTAATATTTGTATTTACTTAAAGTGCATACCTACGAGTATACTTAAATATAAAAATTTATTTGTTTGTTGGTAAATACATGGAATTCAACTGGATTATAGTGAAAAATAAATATTAACTTTTCAAATCTCTTAACCTCAATGTAATATCAATTGCAACAACAAGCTAGCTTAGTAAATAAATACCGCTATTGCATGTAAATTATTAAATACAACAAATATTTGTTGTTGTTATTTACTAAATGCAGTGTAAAATTCAAATTCATTGCATCGCTGAGTAGACAAATATTCAAGATGCTCTTGCTCATGAACTGTAATTTATTGCTTTCAAACAAATCTTCAAGTTTATATTAAGGCTCTTGAAGCGTTATTAAAATATTGATTTATGCAATTAACAGTTAGTTTTCATTGTAGTGAATACAAATAAGAATACTAAAAAGAAATCGTAGGCCGCATAGAGCGATAGAGTGGACGAATTTTAATGCCAAAGGATATCATTGTCAAGGTTTTTAGTACAGTATACTCTCGAAAAGTAAGTTCTCAGAAAGTAAATATTCGCGGAAAAGTTAATCACCTTTAAGATTACACATGCACCTCGAAAAAGTAAATTTTTTACTGTACTTTTCAGAGAGTGTGATAAAAAATTCGAAACGTAAATGCATTTTTTTTTTTTTTTTTTTTTATATAGCGAAGGAAATTCCTTTATGAATCTCGGGCTTAGATGTTTTGCCTGGTATGTCGGACTCAAACATTAACTTAGGTTACGTGTTAATGGTACTACCGACTAAAACCTCCGCTATCCTCTGACTCTGATCCCCCACGGTATCCGCCGTTAGGCATTACTTCGTGGGGAGAGGATTTAGCTACTGCTCTTCCTTCTGATAGCTAAGATGTTATTTCTTCTTTCATCTAGTTGTTGTCATTTGCCCTTTTTCTTTCGATGGAACGCAAGTCTATGAGGACTTCTGCTACAAATGTGTTGATAGCGTACCAAGAGACTCTTGATGACAACATTATTTCTATAACTGTCTCTGGTTGGATACTCTGGTGTAAGCTATTCTCGAGTAGATCACGCTGTGGATTAAATCGTGGGCACTCAAAGAAAACATGCTTCGCATCTTCAATAACTTCTGGGCGGGCACTCCGGGGAATTATCGTGCTTAAAACGGTAAAGGTAAGCCCGGAAACAACCATGTCCTGATAACATCTGCGTGAGATAATAGTTGACCTCTCCGTGACTACGGTTCAGCCACACATCAATCCGTGGTATGAGACGATGGGTCCACCTACCCTTCTCTGCAGTATCCCATTGAAGCTGCCAACGTGCGATGCTCTTCCGTCGTTCTTCTTCCCTGCGTTCCTCAGTGCTCAGTGTGGTTGACTTCTCTCGATGGTAAAGATTCCGTCTTTCCTCAGCTAGAACTCGAAGTGGTAGAGTTCCAGAAATGACACTCGCTGCTTCCTCCGATACTGTGCGGAAGTCACTTGCAGCTCGTAGTGCGCTCATACGATATATCGGTCCAGCCTTTCTCCACGAATCTTGCGTCTCTAGTGCGTCAGCCCAGATGGATATTCCGTAGGTAAGCACCGATGTGACTACCGATGACAATAATAGCCGTCTACTCTGTTTTGGACCTCCGACGTTCGGCACGTTTTTTTCTTCGAGAGCTTGCATGATACAGTCCCAGTTAGCAGAATTGAAAGCATTTCTGATGTCCAAGGCGGCCACCAGGCAATACTTCTTCGGTCCACCCTTCCATCTATTTCTTGCGATTGCTTTCTTGGCCGTATTAACAACCAGATTAATCGCGTCCAGGGTTGATCGTCCTTTCCGGAATCCATACTGGTTGTCTGCCAGGAGTGGGTCGACTACGGTATCTATTCGTTGATGGATTATGCGCTCGAATATCTTACCCGCTGTATCTAGTATGCAGAGTGGTCGGTAAGATGACGGTTCTTCTGGTGGTTTCTTCCCTTTAGGTATAGTAAATACATATGTATGTATGTAAATGTAAATATGTTTTTCATGTAAATCCATATGTTTTATTGAAGCAAATAAATGAATGAATTTTTTAAGTTTAAAAATGCATTTAATATTAAAAAAACAAATAATTTATGTATATATTTGGAAAAGTAAATTACCCAAAATACCAATCGATCTACTTTTCGAGAGTATACTGTATAAAGTTTGAGCACCCCTGGAATGAAAAAAATAAAAATAATTTTTTTTTATACTAAAATATGCAACTATAAATACTTCATTTGTAATAAAAAATCAATATCCTTAAAAACAAATAATACCCTTTCCAGCAATGAGAGTGGTAAAATCAAAACTTTTTCTGCAATAATTAGAAATTTTTTCAGATCTGCGGTATTATTGTGCGTCAAACTACGGAAATAAGTGTCCAGATTCCACAACAGCGACTAGAAAACCACACTTGAGGTGTGCCTTAATTTCTATACACTTCAAAGTAACAGTACTTTGGTTAGCAAAACTCCACCAACCACATGCCAATTACAGTTAGATTTGCGCAGGAGCCAATTACTGCGCAACTTAATGGCGGCAACTTTTTCTAAGCCACACAGGAGAAGCATGCAGTTAGAAATTAAAAAAAATAATTGTGTGGAAAAACCGCCAGCGTTTGACAAGCAGCCTGTTTGGCTGCACTTTAAGGAATTCATATGTTTTGTATTTATTGTAATGATTTCAACACACATTTCGCTACTAAATACACCACAAGAGCATTAACTTAACAAACATACACACATACAAACACTTACACTCCCATCGCCTCAAAGGCGACACACATTCTAATTGAATTTGCCCGCTTGCAATCGCTGCCGACTGACCGGTTATTGCTAAATGCCTGGCATTGGCATTCAACTTGATTGGCTTTGCAACCTGTGGCAAGTTTCGTTGGGCTTCGCCGTTGCATTCACTTGCCGCAACGCGTTTGACGTTGTGCAGGTTCAATGACTTCTAATAAGTGGCTATTTGGCTGATGGATGGACCAGTCTGGAAAGTGTTTGCAGCTGCTGCACCGACTACAACAACACTTTTTTGCAAAGCCTCAACAAACATTTTGCTGCAATGCCTAGAATGGCATCGCGCTGCTTTGGTGGCAAATATTAGTTTGGCCTACGAGAGCTTCTTCGTAGTTGTTTCCATGCGACAGATGAAATCCAATGCTGTTGTTTAGGAAATCACTTTTGTAGCATTATTGGATGGACAGTTTCGCGAGGTGAGTTAGGAACGAGCAAACTCTGGCCGTTCAAACTCTGATCGATGAATACCACAGAATTATTGAAGCAGATCTTTTTGGATACATTAAGTTCTAATCGAGATATCTTTGGATCATGTGTGTGTTTGAATTTTCATATCGCATACTGAGTTTAGACGTCTGAGTTCGTCAAGTCAGTGTCTAAGGTACGTATATTTTATAGAGAGCCATATACCATTAAGCAAACAAAGTAAACAGAGTTTGAAAGCTCACACTTTTTCTTTAATTCCAGATTTTGACGCCAGTGAGCTTTGAGCGACTAATCAATCCATTCAGTCATCTATTGAAGGTATATCTTTCTACAAAAAAAAAGGTAAAGAGTTCAAAGCCGGGAGAGTGATGTAAAAAAATTCAATGAACCAACTTTTCGCAATTCTATTGTTCATTTTGCCAAACTTTACTTCTTCTCTAAACCTAACGCTCATCGCTGCTCACTGCTTATAAAATAAATAATAATATAGACTATTCAACACTGCGGTTATTCATATTAACTAAGAACCAACTCATATAATTTATTATTAACTGTCACTGTGCACATTTGATGTATTCTCATATAGAAAGTTGTTATTGCTATTGTTGTTTTGCATATTTGATTCTAATTATAAAAACAAACAATAATCATTGACCGACAAAAGCGCTCATTTTATTTAATTTATGCGAACACATGCTAAATATCAATGAAGCTATGGGAATACACACATTTGTACATATTTTGTATGGCTTTATATGGATCCATGTCTGATTTGACCTAATTTTTGTATTAATTTTTTGCCATGAAGTTGGTTAAGGAGAAAAATGTTATACTATACTATATCAAAATTATTCTTTGCAGTTATTTCAATTATTATTTTTTTTTTATTTATGTATATTAAACATCAATAATGGCGATTGAAAATTAAATTCATACACATTTTGATTCAGATTTAACAGTTCAAACCATTCGAAGCAGTTAAATTTGTTAGAACCCAAGTTTATTGAACTCAGAAATACTTGGCTGGCGAGATAAAGGTGTCCAATTAGCAGAATCAAATGTGCTTTTGATACTCTCTCTATTAATATAATATTATACGAAAAATGGATCACATACGACAATATCAAGCGAAAACGGTCGTGATCGAAGGCCGGTCCCAAGCAGTGGCCAAACCGGAATTGACGGCCAGGATGGTTTTGCTGTGTGTTTGGTGAGATTAGAAGGGAATCCTCCACTATGAGCTGCTCCCATATGGGCAGACGCTTCCTTCTAACATCTACTGCGAATAACTGGACCGCTTGAAGCATGCGATCGACCAGAAGCGTCCAGAATGGGCCAACAGGAACGTTGTCCCACTAGCACAACGCCAGATCACACAGTTCGTTGATGACTCGTCAGAAGCTATGGGAGCTCGGATAGTAGGTTTTATCGCATCCACCATATAGCCCGGACATAGCGCCAAGTGATAACCACCTGTTCCTGTCCATTGCGAAAGTCCTTGGTGGTGTAAAGTTGAACTCATAAGAGGCTTGTGAAAAGTGACTGTCCGAGTTCTTCGCAAATAAGGAGGGGGGCTTCTACGAGGGTGGTATTATGAAGTTGCCGTCTAGATGGAAACAGATTATCGAACGAATCGGCTCATATTTGAACTAAATCCTATTACTGTAACACTTTTTCAATGCTTTATAGAATAAAGAGCAAGATATGTATACATTGCAATACATATTTTCGATGATAACACATGCCTGAGGCTGAGATCTCTCACAATTGATAAAATGGTGCAGATAAATTAGTGTCCTTTCGTCGAAAATTTTAATTTTCCGGAACTTTAATACCTACCCTACATAGGATTATTAAATTGTGCAAGAATATTTTGCGCACCATTTCAAGCTTCAAACCTCCTTCTCTGAATTCATTAGCTCTTATTTGTTTCATTCCGCAGAATAAATTAAAAGATGATGACATAATTTAATATATAATTGGATCAATTTTAAATAGGTATTATTATGGGTCAACTTTTGGTAGCCGACAAAAATCCTATAATGGAACCGGTAGTTTTAAATATCTGAAAGCATAAAGTTTTATTATGCAGCGTTCAAGTATTTTCATTTTTTTCTAAGAGTAACTTACCCACACAATTAGTCTGCGATCGACAATAAAGAGAAATCCCTTTAAAATGATAGCTCGTTGATCGCGCATCAGTGGAAAAAGTAGCAATTGTCTTATGAGTGGAGGAACACGCTCCCAGGCAAAAGATAAATAAATACGATCTGAGACCGCTTCGCTCTGGAACAAAAATATATTACCGACTTTTTAAGCAATCTAGATTCTAATAATCTAACTGACCAAATTTTTGATTTTCTCTCCACCAAAACAATAAATGCACAATCGGAAAGTTATAGTGACCAGTCCTACAGCAATCACCGGTAATCCGGATATGTCACCCAGATTGATGAGATTATATGCGCTGAAGCAGAGTTTCAGATAGCTAACGGAGATCTCGATAAACACGATGGGCGCATAGAGTTCGTCGAATTCCACCGATAACTCGATGATGCGGCGGTGATAATGCAAGGTTTGTGTGATTCTGCTGTGTAAGCGTGCATATTCTGCTAGACCGACTGATTTCGAGGCTACGCCTTTGATTTCGCGTTGCAGTATGCGAAAGTGTGCAGAAATGTTGAAGATGAACTAACAGAATAACGAATCCATAGCGACGATGGCGTGTATGGCGTAGATTATCATAGAGAGGCACCAAATATAAGAGGCAGTAAAAAAGAAAAAGTCACCGGTGTCGAAAGGAAAACTGTGAATAATAAGGCAATCTGACGATTACAAAGTTTTGAAATATATGTATCCTTAATATTTCACTTACGCTGCTTCGAAGGGTAGTATCAACTCGGTATGCTCTTTAAAACAAAGACTATACAGCAATAGGATAGTAGACACTGTAGTATATAGGATGCCTGTGCATATGCAGCAAATATAGTATATATGAACGATCCGCTGTTGCCAGTCATTCACCTGCTTCCATTCCCTTCCTTTTTTACATTCTCTGAAAAAAAAAATATATTCCAATTCTTCAGCATTTCACTGCGTACCTTCATCGGCTAGCGTATCTAAGTTTCGTATGAGTTTTATAAAGCGTCTCCCTCTTGCCACAAATACACCACTTTTGATTACAGAGAGCACTCCTTGCAGAAATACTGTCAATGCTGAGAAAGCCTTATCCCGTTTGCTTTTGTAAATATAGACACCCATAAGGAGTGTAAGAATCGTGGTAGCGAAGGTCAAACCGCAATATCTCCAAGGTGCACCCATAATGCGCTGATCTGGCTGTGCCCACAAGTAAATGCCAATTACACGAAAATTAAAATGCTGGATCCGCATATATTTGTTAATTTTTTAAGGGTTATTTGTTGGCGAAAAGGCGAAAGTTGAAATGCTCGAAGACTTGGATGTTCCATTGCTTTTATATGAGTGAAGGTTTACCATACATACTCTGTGCTCATTATTTATGTTGCTTGTGGCGCTCATTACCTGCAACCCCTCCCTTGGTGCGTAGGTGTATAATTTTTTTAAATTATTAATAAATATAGACTATTTCAATTTTGTTTGACGCTTACGTAAAATGCACTAAATTAGGTTTGTTCTACAAAGTATTGTTCTTCAAAGTAAGGTGTGAACCAATATTATTTTTAATTTGAAATTGGAAGATAAATATTTTAAAGGGTTCTTTAATAAGAGCGCTCCAAAAATAAAACAAAAACGGATTGGAATACCAATGAAACTCTTTATTCCGGTGAAAGTTCAATAGATGTCATTATGTATGGAACTCGATTTCTTTTGCATGTCCACCACGGGCACTTCTGCAATCGACGCTGAACCCAATTTTCGACGGTTTTCAAGCATAAGTCGGCCGATACTGCTGCAATTTCACGTTCGATATTCGTACGAAGTTCATCAATCGTCGCTGGCTTGTTGGAATAGAGCATAGACTTGACTTAGCCCCACAGGAAATAGTATAATAGCGTTGAATTGAACGACCGAGGCGGTCAATTGACTGGGACACGTTAACCAAATTGTTTTTCAATAAATAGATTGTGATATTTGCTGTGTGGCTTGCGGTGACTCATGGAGTACTTGTAGATTGCTGCCTGACCAATAACACATATTTTGCTTATTGACGAAGCCATCCAGCTAGAAATGAGCCTCATCATTAATTCGACATAGCGCTCTTAAAGTTGAGGTCACTGACTCCGAAGTTCGGTAAAAAATTTTAATAATTTTGAGTCGTTATTGGATCGTATATCTTTCATGATGAAATGGCAAACTTTACTGAAGAGAAATGTCAAAAGAGCGGGGAAAAATATGGCGTCGTTTGCTGTCCCTATTAGTCTTTTATAGCATCCCTATTGAAAAAACTTTTAAATTATTAAAAAATGAAATGAAATATTGACTCTTTATTCATATATCTACAAATATTCATAGAAACCAACTGAATTTTTAGATAATAATAAAGGATTTACATAATTTTGTCTTTACATTAAAAATTTTTAAATGGTTTACGAGGTTCAGTTTTCACTTTTTGTAGCCGACAAAAATCCTATAATGGAACCGGTCGTTTTAAATATCTGAAATAATTAAATTTTATTATGCAATGTGGGAGTATTTTCGTTTTTTTTTAAGAGTAACCTTTTTAACTTACCCATACAAGTAGACTGTGGTCGACAATAAAGAGAAATCCCGTTAAAGTGGTGGCACGTTGTGCGCGCATCAGTGGAAAAAGTAGCAAACGTCTTATGTGTGGAGGAACACATTCCCAGGGAAAGGATAAATAAATACGATCTGAAACCGCTTCGCTCTACAAGAAAGATTTTTTAAAAGGAACTCAAGGAACTATTGAAAATTCCAACACTAACCACATTTTTTATTTTCTCGCCACTAAAACAATAAATGCACAGCTGGAAAGTTATCGTGACCAGACCTACAGCAATCACCGGTAACCCGGATATGTCACCCAGATTGATAAGATTATATGCGCTGAAACAAAGTTTCAGATAGCTAACGGAGATCTCAATAAACACGATGGGCGCATAGAGTTCGTCGAATTCCGTTGATAACTCGATGATGCGACGATGATAGTGCAAGTTTTGTGTGATTCTGCTGTGTAAGCGAGAGTTGTCTTCTGAACCGACTGATGTCGTGGCCACATCTTCGATTTCGCGCTGCAGCATGCGAAAATGTGCCGAAATGTTGAAGATGAACCAACAGAATAACGAATCCATTGCGACGATGGCGTGTATGGCGTAGACGATGAAAGAGATACACCAAATATATGAGACGGTGTAGAAGAATGGGTGACCAGTGTCGAAGGGAAAGCTGTGAAGTAGAGGGTAAACGGTAGACTAATTATTTGTCAACATCACTTTTTTCATTAACCTCTCACTTACGCTGCATCGAAGGGTAGTATGAACACATTATGATTTTTGAAACATCGGCTATATAGTAGTATAACAGCTGGGACTGTACAGTACAGGGTGCCTGTGGTTGTGCAGCAAATATAGTATACACGCACGATGCGCTGTAGCCAATCATTCTCCTGTTTCCATTCATTTCCTTTTTTTACATTCTCTGAAAAAATCAGTTACTTTAAACACACTCCCGTTCTACATCATTTCATTGCGTACCTTCATCGGCTAGCGTATCTAAACTTCGTATAAGCTTTATAAAGCGTCTTCCCCTCGCTACAAACATGCCACTCTTGATCACAGAGAGCACACCTTGCAGAAATACCGTCAACACCTGAATCGCCTTATCCTGTTCGCTGGTGTAAATATAGCAGCCCATGAGGAGCGTAATAATCGCGGTCGCCAATGTCCAGCAACAGTATCTACAGGGTGCACTCATAATGCGCTGATCCCGTTGAGCCCACAAGTTAATGCCAATTACTTGAAAGCTAAAATGTTGTATGCGCAGATATTTGTACATTCTGATTTGTACAAATACTTTGTTGAAATGTTGAGAAATGTTCCAGGACTTGGATGTTCCATTGCTTTTATATGAGTGAGAATATTTTGCACATACAACTATGCGCTGCCCTCATGTTGTTTGTGGGGTTCATTACGTCTAGACGCCCATCTATTTGCTGCGAAAGTGTATAATTTCATAAATGGGGCGCAGAATATTTTATACTGTTTTGACGCTTACGTGAAATGCACTAAATTGGTGACGTAAAAGGTCAAAGGTCGACATTAAATAGAGGTTTATTTTAGATAGAATTTTTGTACTTCTATAAAATACCGGGCGAACCAAAAGTCTGTTCAAAACTTATGAATCACTTATAAGTTTTTGAGATAGAAAACCCTTTAGCAACGATTATTCTCTTAAAAGAATAATTTAGAACTTTTCTATCATTTTATCTCATTACACTATTGTTCATTTCTACGATGTTTTCTGGTAGTACTATGTTCATAAAATAGTCTCATCATCAAAATCAATTTAGACTTTCGACCTGCCTTTCCCATGTGTCTCCATCTCTTGATGTCTTAAAAAACTCTGCTTTATACAAACCCAGAACCTTTAGAGACATTTATTTAATCCATGCCATTTAATCAAACGATTTATAAATAAAGAAAATATATTTGAGAGAGACATTTAGAGAGTTACAAATTTTTAAGTAGTTGCTGCATGAGATTTACACCTCCTTTTCTTTTAGAGCGAATAACATGGCAGTGAACGAGCCCGCGGTTCTGAATATCTAGAGATAAAACCAAATTTAGTTTATTTCTTCAACTTCTATAGTTCCTTTACTAACTTACCCATACGAGCAGACTACGATTGGCGGTGAAGAAGTAGCCGGTCAAAACTAAAACGCGTTGCGAGCGTATAAATGGATTAAGTAAGAGACGACAATGCTTCGGTGGCAGCTTATGCCATGGTATTAACAAATAAATATTTTCACAGAGTTGATCGCACTGAGAAAAGAGAACAAACTTATAATTCTGCGAGTGTAACTTCGACCTCATATTGTACCTCATTTTGCACCTTCTCACCGCCAAAGCAATAAATCATCAATTGAATGACAATGGAGGACATCAGCAGACACATGAAGGGTACACTGGCCGGATCGGATAGGTAGGACAATTGATAAGCAAGAAAGCAAATCGGTAAGGACGAAGAGGTTACTTCCAAGAATATGATTGGCGCATAGAGAGCATCAAGCTCCAAAGACAAATCGATAATTTGACGATGGTAATTGACGAGAGCGACGAGATCACGTTGAAAGTTCGGATCGTCTACGTGCAATTGCAAAAGCTGTTCCAACTTAAGACGCATGATTTGCAGATGAGCCGAAATGTTGTAGACAAACCAACCGAATAGACCATCTACAGCACAGATGGTATACACGCAAAAATACACGAGTAAAACCGAGAGTATAGTGGTCAATATGAAGTAGAAAGGTACAGTGTAGTCGTAAGGAAAGCTATGCAAGAGAGAGAGCGATAGATGGTTGAGTTAAAATAGGTCTATGTGCATAAATTGACTGACTCACATGCCCGGCAGTGGGAGCGTCAAAACCACCTCATTATGCCATATATAATAATACAGTAGTTTCAAGATAGGCAATAGCACACAAATGCTCACTGTCATCTGGCACGAGATGCTGTAAGCCATTGTGATCGGCAGTACACGACGATTCGACGTATTCCATAACTCACGCTCGATGTTGTTGCCTAAATGGGAGCAGTTGTCAGAAAAATTTTAATATTTGAGGAATTCGGTATTATAATTGTAAGAAATATTATATATTTACCAGTTAATGCCAGACGTTCCAAAGCCTCGTTTAAGCGCAAAAAACGCTCGCGTCGCGCTAGAAAAATAAAATTTTTGCTCGTCGTTAGACAAAGTTGTACATTTATTGTCATGGCGGCGACTATTTTGTCCACATCTGCTAAATATTCCATTGTATAGGTGAACAGTGCTACAGCCCATACTATAACGCCAATCATAACAGTGGCATAACGTTCAGGATGGCTAAAGATGCCCTTGGAACCACCCAGCTCAATGCTGAGGCCTATACGGACGAAGGCTAAAATGGATGTTTAAACTCACTCGGTTAGAAATATTTCATTCCACTGACTCACCATCAGTTATCGGCTTTATATCCTTTAAAACAGTTATGCGCATTGTTTGAGGAAATTAGTGGTACTTTATTGTGCTCCCATTGAATTAAGACTTTATATACGGAAAAGTTTACCAAAAAACTTTCATTTCCCATTAATTAACACTGAAAGTTGGAATTATTAATTATAGTCTAACATGGAAGTGTTAATTCCTTTTTCAAAATGTAATTAAAAAGGGTGTGTCTGAGTAGCTTACTACCTTATTCGCCATAATAGCGATACCGGAAAATTCTACCGAAACTTTAAAGAGTTATTAAGCTCGATTTAATTTAATTTAAAGGGTTCTAAGATGTAGTTTCTAATAATTGGAAAATGAGGAAAATAAGGGAAGCTTACACATTAATTTTTACGTAACCCTGTCTACTCCATTTTTTTCTTCCTTTTGTTTCATTTTCTAAACTACTGAAACATTTTTTGATGACTTCAAAGATTTGAACTGATAACCTCTCATATTGTAAGTAGGAAGTAAATTTCTCAGAGAAAGCTTAAAATTAATGGAAATTTGAAGAAGTGATGATTTTATAATAATGTCATAGATTTGCTTTGCTAAACGTTTGGCCGAGCTTTTTCACCCAGTCTGGCTTTTTTATTGGTGCCATAAGTTATTAAACCGTGAACCTTATTGTATTTTAACACCTCTTCTTGGCATCAGGATTGTAGTGTAGTAAAATACCTAAAGACGGTCGACCAGCCCTGAAGTTCGAACCTTCGAGCAATCGTGTGTTAGTCACATACTAACCTCATTCGGCTACGGCCGCCATCACTCAACTCCTGAACTGTGTTCTACAATTAGAGTTTTTAATAATTTCCATTTCTTAAAGACTTAATTAGCGATCAGATTTTGAAAATCATTCTTAGGCTTGAGGTGAGTAAAATAATTAATTGACTTTTAATAAAAATCAGTTGTTTATTTCCATTATATTGATGGACTTTTCTTAGAGGTTCTTCATGGAAACACCATAACCAGTTAAAGACATAACTGTGAGTACAAGTAAGGAAGGGCTAAGTTCGGGTGTAACCGAACACTTTACACTCTCGCAATTTATTTATTTAACTTTATTTACATTATATAATACACAATTTGACCCACATATTCGTCATATATATTGTATAAAGTCCATTGAAAGTTGGAAACCATAATATTAGGTTAGAAGCACCGAGGTCCTCGTGTTCGATATATGGGGCCTTAAAAACCTATGGTCCGATTTCGGCGATTTTTAGAATGGGCCTGCCACACTATTAACATAGTATTTATGCAAAGTTCTGCATCGATATCTTCACTAGTACTTACTTTATATATTGTAAAGTAAACGATTCAGATCGTCTTCAAAGTTCTGGTATATAGGAAGTAGGCGTGGTTGTGAAGCGGTTTGGCCTATTTTCACAACATATCATTGGGATGTAATGAAACTAATACAAACCAAGTTTCATTGAAATCAGTCGAGTGTTTCCTGAGATATGGTTTTTGACCCATAAGTGGGCGACGACACGCCCATTTTCCATTTTGTAAAAAAATCTGAGTGCAGCTTCCATCTGCCATTTCTTATGTGAAATTTAGTGTTTGTGACGTTTTTCGTTAATGAGTTAACCTACTTTTAGTAATTTTCAACCTAACTTTTGTATGGGAGGTGGGCGTGGTTATGATCCGATTTCTTTCATTTTTGGACTGTATTAGGAAATGGCTAAAAAAACGACTGCAGAAAGTTTGGTTTATATAGCTCTATTGGTTTGCGAGATATGTACAAAAAACTTAGTAGGGGGCGGGGCCACGCCCACTGTAAAAAAAAACTTCCCAAAAAAATTGCATCCAAATATGCCTCTTCATGGTGCGATCCTTCATACCAAATTTTATTTCCATAGCTTTATTTATGGCTTAGTTATGGCACTTTATGTGTTTTCGGTTTTCGCCATTTTGTGGGGGTGGCAGTGGTCCGATTTTGCTCATTTTCGAAAGCAACCTTCCTATGGTGCCAAGAAATAAGTGTGCCAAGTTTCATCAAGATATCTTAATTTTTACTCAAGTTACAGCGTGCACAGACGGACGGACGGACAGAAAGACATTCGGAATTGAACTCCACTCTTCACCCTGATCACTTTGGTATATATAACCCTATATCTCGTTTAGTTTTGGGTGTTACAAACAACCGTTATGTGAACAAAACTATAATACTCTCTTTAGCAACTTTTGTTGCGAGAGTATAAAAATGTAATTGAAGTTCCCATCCAAGAAAATCTCTCTGTTTTCTCATTCGACAGCGTTAGAGTAACTTCGAGGCTCTTCACTAAAGACTCCTAATATATATTCTAAGAATAACGTTGTAGGCAATGCATTTAGAATATATATAGGAACCCTTTTCAAAAGAGAAGCCGAGCGGTAACTTGTAGCTACTATAATTATTTATAACTCAATTGTTTATCTAGCTTATGAGAATCTTATCATATCGAGTGTTTGATATATTGAAGGTCAAGAACAACGCAGTGGAGATTCCATTGTCTAAAATTCTCTTTCCATTAAAAGTGTCTACCAAAAATGTATAAATTTCCTACACCATCCCATTAGTTAGAAAGTGGGATTGATTTATAAATAATTTCGTGTTGTTGCAAGCGCCTAAAAGCCACAAAAACAGTTGGTGAGAGTTACAGAATTTTCACACAATTCAAATTGGTTTTCTTTACATATTTTCAGGCGCTTCAACGGCTCAATGTGTTGGTATGTATTATCGCGGCAATTGTGTCATTATTTAATATTTAAATAACGATTTGTGGACAAAACAAATTGTCAACAGTTAAACGTTGGCGACGCCTCAAATGCAATGAAACAATCAAAACAGAGAAAATTGGGCTTAAGTGGCAAAATTGAAAAGTTGGGTGTCGGCTAAATGGAGGGTGTACTGCTATATATTATAACAACTTGGATAGTTATGTTATAATATGCATGACGTTTGGTTTTCGGTAATATGAACTATAAGGAGAGCTACATTTGAGTAGTAAAGAGGAAAGAAACTAAACTAAGGAAAGAATGTCAAGAAGTATAAGGATCCAAACTTGAGAATTTTAGTCGCACTGTGACTAAGAATTATTTGAGGCTTCAACGGTTAAATATATCTCCTAAAATATGACAAGAAAACTCTACCGAAAATACTTGCAGTCGTGACTATATGTCCTCGTATTATGTAGCGCCACCGCTCCCAACTTAATTGTATGTATTATGCCGGAATCTCACTCGATTATACAATTGCTGCAATTGGCGTCAAAATAAATCATTTTAGTCGAGTCTTTGAAGGCGCAAAGTTGTCTAAACGCATCAAAGCAAAATGTTCAAAAGCGATTTGGGCATCAAAGGTTATTTCCATTTACAAAAATTCACTTTCCGCCGCCTTGGCATAGATATGACGACGAGAGAGGCGCGGGTGACGCAAATCTGTTTTTTAATCATTCAAATTTTCGCTTTGGCCTCGATCCTAATACCAATAGCGGTCTACAGTTGGCAACACATAGATGATATTGCCGAGGTGTCCAATGCAATGGCGCCGTTCATGCAGGCTACCATATCGCTTTGGAAGGTATGGCGTGTCATTTACAGGCGTAAGGAAATGGCGGAATTATGTGAGAATATTTATCTGATATCGGCAAAAGGTGACTGAAGGGAGACAACATATTTCTGAAGAAAAAATAGAATAATTAAAACAATTTCTCCTCTAAAGCCTCTAAGTTGGAGCTAGCTCATCTAATACAGGAGAATAATCGCGAGCGTATTATGAATACCGCTTACTACTACTCTGTGCTGAATACTGGTGTGATGGCGCTCACAGCACCCGTTGTGGTGAGTTTCATACAGTATTTGCGCTTAGGTGAATTCAGTTATATTACGGCGCTCAAGGCAACGTAAGTATCGTCAATATAACATATAGTCATATCCAACATCATCCATTCTTTCTCAGCTATCCCATCGATTATGCGCGCCCGTTAAACTACTTTCTTATATGGCTTTGGACCGCAGTTGCCATCTATGGCGTCATTTATGTCTCGGTACCTGTGGATAGTCTCTACTCTTGGTATATACACAACTTAGTGGGAAACTTTAAGATACTCCAATCGAAATTGGTCTCCGCCGAGTCCATAGCCGAGTCTACAGCTGATTTGGGTAAACGTCGCGAATTGATTTACTATTGTGTCGCGTATCATCAGCGCCTCATTACGATGTCCGAGCAATTGAATATCATTTATCAGCCAATTGTTTTTGTGCAATTTTCACTAAACGGTTTACAGATCTGTTTTCTAGCCTATCAGATTGGCAGCGGCGTTGTGGCCATGATGGATTTACCATTTCTATTATTGTTCCTGATTTCGGTGGGCATACAACTGATGATCTATTGCTATGGTGGTCAGCATTTGCAGAATGAGGTTAGATGCTGAGGAAATTCATACAACTGTCTACATTTAAGATATATATACATATTTTTTCTAAATAACAGAGCGTGAATGTTTCGAAGTCTATTTATCAAACTATAAACTCGTCACCATGGCCGAATGAACTTCGTAAAGTTCTGTTAATCTCATTGATGCGCGCACAGAAACCCTGCAAATTGACGGGCATATTTTTCGATGTTGACTTGCCACTCTTTTTAGCGGTGTGTGTCACATTTTTGAGTTTTTTCTTAATTTTTGTGATTTCCATAAATTATTTATTTTAGGTTTGGCGCACGGCCGGTTCTTATGTTACGCTCTTGCGCAGCGTGGATCAAAAAACCATGTGAAGAGAGAGTGTTTAAGAAAAAAAATCGTGAAAACTGAGTACCTAATTGAGCGTTCAGAGTGTAGTATTTTAGTAGCATATATAAACTAGTAGTAGTTTCAACGCTTCTTTGAAGAACTCCTTGTACCTTCAACCACTATTTGGAATAAATAGTTTAAACGTAGAAACTTTTTCAGATTTATGGTAAGAAATGGACTCAGATATCTAACTAGAAGACCGCTCCATGGGTTCATTTTAAAGAAGTGAAATGAGAATGGTTCGAACATGAAATTATATTTTATTTGCAATGAGCCAAAACTTGATTACAACCTCTAGTCTTTGATGTCCGTTGTCTGTCTCTCTGATTATGAAGGCGTTGGGAACGCTCAGAGTTCGACGGCCTAGTGCGAGCTTGTATATTTCTAATATTTTGTTTTTCAAGCCGCTGCACACGCTCCGTACTCGATTTCCAAGCGTGTACTTGGGAGGTTTTGAGATTTTGTTCAGCAAGCAGCTGCGAACACTCGTTACTCGACTCTCTGGCACGCGATTGCGATGTGAAGAGAATGACTTGCAAGGCGATTTTCAGTATCAGATTAACATACTCTCCGACGGAGTCTTTTTGATACCCTCAACTGGGAACTATTTCCAAAAAGTTGAGATTCTAGCAATAAATATAGCTTATGTTACTCGGGGTGAATGTAGCTTTCCAATGGTGAAAGAATTTCTGAAATATACAAATCATACCAATCTACAAATGCAGTTCTTTGTCTTTGTAAAGTTATGCGGCCTGATACTTTTTTCACAGAATAAGCACATTTAGCTTTCTCAAACCGAATGCTAATAAATTAGTATATCTCGTTAAGTTTAGTCTGTGAATAAGTCCAGTTGCAGGTTTCTTTGACCAAATATAATCTCTTAATAGATAATTCTTGCACAGTCTATAGCTAAACTTTGGAGATGCTTGTAAACCATTTTAGAAGCTCATTAAAAAGCTCCTTGGTAGACTTGCTGGCCATCAAAAGAATTCTATTGTTTTTGAATACTCATTAGGTTAGGCCTTACATAGGCAGGTACTCACGCTAAAACAAATCCACATCTGTTAAACCATCTCTATAATACGCAACCTCAAGTCTTTTCTCACACAATAATTTATCGCGTATTGATAACCAATTAACTGCATATTTACACTGCAAAAGTTTGCCAAAAACAAGTTCAATAATTGCAACAAAGTAATCCAACATCATCGTGTAATAGAAATGGCCTGATCAGCAATATAAATAATTAACCACAAAAGCTGGTAGAACAACGTGGAAATCAACACACACACGGCGAAGAACTGCTTGCAAAAGACAAAGTACAACAACAAACAAAGTGAATGGTTGACAGCAGAAGCATCTGCAACACCACCTAAGGCAGCAACAGAGTCAGCAGCAGCAGCAGAAGTAGGAAGTGATTAAGTCCATGTTAAGGAACCCACCAAACCACTTCTCGACTGCAACGAACACAACCAGGTTTAGCTGCATAGCTTGAAATATTATGTAAGAATCTTTGGCAAACATGTTATGTAACCAGGAAGAGATTTGTCGTGCAAAATAAACAAATATGGAATAAAGTGCCGCAACCCTTTTTGGAAATAAATAACTACGAAAGCGATGAAGGTTAATGTTGAAGCTGAGACAAGGTGATAGGGAATAATTGAAAAATGTTGTTGATCGGATTAATATTTTTAGAACTTCGCGAAGATTTTGCTGGATTCTATGCAAAATGGATCTCCCATAAGACCTTTGACAATTAGGTTATGTTAGGTTTGGAATTGTCTGAATACTAGAGGTAGAGATTTAGTGAAATAATTCTGAATGAATGAAGCAAAGGCCAGACAGAAGATATTAAGCGGATTTAGCATATTTACTGAGGTCTATTTAATGGGACGTGGCTTCCATTTGTAGTAACTATCTGCGAACTCATGGCTTCCGAACATAAGGTAAATTCAATGGGGGGTTGATAACCTCCCACTTTTTAAGACGTCATATAAACAAAGAATCAATAAGAATGTGGCAAAAAACAAATCTGCAACAAAGCAAAACCAACAATTCATGTGTCATCCTGCAAATAAGAATATACTGCTTTGCCATAAGTATGTATGTATGCCTGACGAGGCTTGTGAGCAAGCGCACAAGATTACTTCTTGGATGAGCTGGTGCAGCAAAGCTTTTCATTTGCTTTCGAGTCGTCCAACCAGCTGGAGGTCTTGCGCTTGCAAACGCTAACCAATATTCTTAGCAACACACACGAACACCTTTTACTAAAGACACGCGGGGGCACAATGTGCAAATTCACCAATCGTCTCTTTGTCTTCACGCTGCTGGCGCTGGTGATGTTGATGGCGTCGGTGGATGCAGCAGCCATGCGGGCACAACACAGAAGCGCTGCAGAACCGAAATTTTTGGATCTACTGTCTTTGAGCGACGACAACAACAACTACGATCTGCATTACGACCAACGACAGAAGGGCGAGGAGAATTTGCATGTGCGCATGAATGGTATCTTTATCGAAATGGCAGATGACGAAGATAAATCGGATGATATTGACGAATTGAAAGAACTGCGTGAGTACACAAAAAGTTTACAATTCTTACAGTTTTGTTAATTTAAAAGTAAATTCCGATAGTACTCTATGCCATAATGTTTGGTGGCAGCGAAGAAATGTTTAAGCAACTGCTCGACAACAAAATATCTGCCACATCAGTTTTGAATGAGAACAAGTTGGAAACGGATCGGCATGCCGGTGGTCAACCGAGCGACGAAGTGGAAGTGACCACCAAGCCCAAAATAGAGGGCAGAAATGTGGACCCGCATAAGGGTAGTGGTTTGCTGGGTGTTAAACGTGAGCCGGAGACAAATCGTGTGGGATTGATGTGAGTGATTTTAAGATATGTCTAATTTTGATTTAAGCAATGTGAAGTTTTCAATAACTTCTCTTTTTTTTGGTAGCACAAAGCAACACTTTAACACTTTACTGAGCCTGCTGAAGCGCATGCGACGCAATTGAGCGTTGGAAAATTTCTCAAAAGGAAAAAAGAAGTGATGCTTTCAATGAATTTTTATTACTCCCAACAGAAGCATATATTTATATGTTTGATATGTAGCTATATGCAAATGTGAAAAGGAAGAGCTAAAGACTGATGTTTTAATTTGTAATCACAAATTGTGTATAATAAAGATATACATACATAATTACTAAGTACTTAAGGCAGAATATTTTTATACTCTCGTAACAAATGTTGCTAAAGAGAGTATTATAGTTTTGTTCACATAACGGTTGTTTGTAAGTCATAAAACTAAAAAAAATAGATTTAGGGTTATATAGAGTTTAGGTGACGAGACGAATCAAACTCCGAATGTCTGTCTGTCCGGACGTCCGTCTGTCCGTGCAACGGATAACTTGAGTAAAAATTGAGATATCTTAACGAAACTTGGAACACGTATTCCTTGGCACCCTGAGGAGGTTGCTTTCGAAAATGGGCAAAATCGGACCATTGTCACGCCCACAAAATGGCGAAAACCAAAAACCTATAAAGTGCATAACTAAGCCATAAATAAAGTTATAAAAGTAAAATTTGGAATAAAGGATCGCACTAGGAAGGGTCATATTTGGATGTAATTTTTTTGGGGAAGTGGGCGTGACCCCGCCCCCAAATCGGTTATTTGTATGTATCTCGCAAACCAGTAAAGCTATATAAACCAAACTTTCTGCAGTCGACTTCTTAATACAGTCCAAAAATGAAAGAAATCAGATAATAACCACGCCCACCTCCCATACAAAGGTTAGGTTGAAAATTACTAAAAGTGGGTTAACTAACTAACGAAAAACGTCAGAAACACTAAATTTCACAGAAATAATAGCAGAAGGAAGCTGCACTGAGATTTACAAAATGGAAAATGGGCGTGGCATCGCCCACTTATGGGTCAAAAACCATATCTCAGGAAGTATTCGACAGATTTCAATGAAATTCGATATGTAATATTTTCTTGACACCCTGATGACACGTGTGGAAAATGGGCGAAATCGGTTCATAATCACGACAACTTCCCATATAACTCATTTTTGAATTCCATCTTATTCCCTCACTTTATTCTATATACATAAGGAACCAATGAAGATAGCAAAATAAAACTTTACACAAATACTGTATACGATCTGTGCCATCACTTGTGAAAAATTTGTCGAAATCGGATTATAACTTTTCAATGCCCGATGATATCGAATATTAAGAACTCAGTGCCCATGGTAACTTTTCACCGCAAATTTCGTTAAATCTCTCAGGTATCTTAATTTAATACAGGAGAAATATGATTTATATATGATAAATACAGACACTCACCCTCATACAAATTAGACTTTATGCTGACTATTTGTCTATTCGGTTTGGTCCTATTCAGGTTTAGTTGTGCTTGAAATTTTATGATGTTATCGTTTTTAAGCGGTAAATGGCTGGCTGTAGCACGTGTTGCTGCTGGTTGGACGCAATTAGGCAAAATTGCGTTACTCGCTTAGTAGAGGGTGAGAAAGATGGGCACTTATAATGGATTAGGAAATATTGTGCTAATTGGAAATTGGGAATTTAACGATTGCTAACGAATGGGTAAGAGTTGATAGTAAATATTGCGTTTTGAGTAATAAATGTAGCATACATTTGGGCGCAATTGATTCCTGGCTAAATCCTTTATAGAAGTAGGGAACGAATCATAAAGAGTTTTAACGCTTCCAACTATATAATTATTATGGAAACAATATAAATTCTGACTATTGATTATTCTAATGTAAAAATTCTAAAAATATTTAAATTAATAATAAAACATTAATAAATATCGATTGTTACTATTATTGAGCATATTAATATTTAACATTTAAAAATCTTACTTAACTAAACTTTGTCTTTAACTAACCCCATCCTCTGAACTCACTAGCCCATCAAGCGCCTGAAAATATGCATTCACTTTCGTTTTACAATAACAATGTTTCACTTCCCGACTCACTTTAGTTTGAAGGTCGTTTTGTTTGCGGGCGAAAACATTTCGCCATTGTTATCACAAATGCCTGTAGCCTATAAGTATGCATTGCTACGGCCTATAAGTATGCTACATGCCGACAGTTACTTTATTTTGTGCTTCTTCCTGTTGTGTCTGCAAAATTGTCTGGGTGTTGTGTTCCCTTTTACTCTCAATATGCACTCACATACATCATTTACTGACAAAGGTTGTACGTATGTGTTATCGAGCGATGCTTACCATGTATTGTACTTGACTTATTTCACATGTGTGTGTGTGTTTCTATAGTTAAACATAAATATTTGTGCTCGTATGTACATGTTTTTATGCCCGAGGGTGCTATTTTATTGCTATAAATTTTGGCAAAACGTTGTTACAGGTAAATGACTAACAAGAGTTTGCGAGGAGTTTGTGGCTACAAATAAACTTTCAGTGACAGTCTGCATTTCTATCTTCATATATACGTATATACATACAAATATGTATGTATATTTTTACAATATGTGTGCTATGTGGTACTCGTTTGCGTAAAAGTAAATGCGGCTTAGTTTTAATAGCATAAAATAACTTTTCAATGTAGAAATGAAATGAATTAAAAGCACTTTGATGGAAGTTTCAAAATAGAAGAAGTAGTTTTATATTTTTTGCATTTTTTTTGAATTTTTTTATGTACAAAAACCATTATAAAATTTAATAATACAAATATATTAAAATAAAAGAATATATGTTTATATAGTATATAGTCCTTATAATGAAAAACTTCCAATAAAGAATAATATTTAATTTTATATTTTTTACTTATAAAAATTTAATGTTTCTAAATATTTTTCCTTATTTTTGTAATTTCTTATCAGATATAAACCATAATTCGTTTGAGTATAACAGTATTAATAACCGAAATTTTATAGTTGTAGAACATTTTAACGCATTCATTTTCGAATGCGTGTTCACAGTAACCCTCATAATATAAGCTATAAATATTTCCAACCCGTATGTCAAGTAGCTTATACCGAAACTCCGAATTTGAATCGGTTAAGACTTTTGGTATGAACTGTGCTACAAATAAAGGTTTGTTTAGGGGGTAAATATAAAAGTTAGTGGTAAATGATTGCAAGCTCGGATGGTGTATAGTTTTGCTAAGGTGTCATAAAGGATCATTTCTATAAGAGCACTTATTGAGTAGCAGAGGTTCATGGCTGGGGTTAGTAAATAAAATTCGTTTAATTTTTTTTGTTAACATTCTCTGGCAATAGAGTATTAAAAGAAAATGTTAATAAAATGCTGTTAAATATATGTTAATATAACATTGACATTTTCTGTTATTGACATGTTTGCGCGGGTTGTCAAAAAGTATAATAGATCTTATAGTTTAGGGACATGCATATGTATATATCTATGCTTGTACTAAAAATTAGCATTTAAGGAACGATTACTGCAGTATTTCGTATTTTGACACTAGCGCCTTCCATTGGTTTTAGTCTTATTTGAGGCTTTGATCAAATATTCATTACTGTTTAGTGTAATTTGAAAGGGATAAACAAAAAAAACCAAAAAGACACAAACTATAGGTCTACAACTTTGCTTCCGCCGTTTTTTTTTTCTTTAATTAAGGCTTTATTGTATAAAAACAGTTACAAAATGTTATTCAAAATATTGACCGTCATTAGCTACTAATTTTAACCATCTTTCGGGCAGCATGCGTAATCTGTGACGAATGAACTCCTCATCTTTCGAGCCGATCCAAGTATCAATCCATATTTTGACTTCTTCATAAGAACTGAAATGCTCCTTAGCTAGACCGTGTGCCATCGATCGGAACAAGTGGTAGTCATATGGAGCAACGTCTGGAGAATACGGCGGTTGGGGTAAGATCTCCCATTTCAGCGTCTCCAAATATTTTTTTACCACCTTTGCGACGAGAGGCCGAGCATTGTCATGCTGGATAATGACTTTATCGTGTCTTTCCTCGTACTGTGGCCGTTTTTCTATTACTGCTCGGCTCAAACTCATCAATTGCGTTCGGTATCGATCTCCTGTCATAGTTTCACTTGGCTTTAGCAGCTCATAACCAATTATAACCTTCCACCACCATATCGGTCTTCGACTTCATAATCACCATTCTTAAAACGTTGAAACCATTCGCGACATGTTCGTTCACTTTGGACAGCCTCGCGCGTACGTATCCGAAAGCATTCGATGAGCCTCAGCCGCACTTTTCTTGGAATTAAAAAAGAAAAGCAAAATTTCCCGCAAATGTCGAGAATTCGGCTCAAAAAGTGACATTTTCAGTTTTGAGAATACGTTTGGGATGCAAACAGATCTCTACAAATATTTTGTTGAGTTAATGTTGACACAAATGTCCAAGGTCGATATAAAACGATTTAATCGATTTAATCGACCAGTGCTTGACCCTGGAGACATCTATTGGAAAACGGCGGAAGAAAAGTTGTAGACTTAATAGTAATTTTAACGCGCTTCAATTTAAATCTGGAAACGTTGAGACTATAAGTCCTTATATCGACTAGACGGAAGAAAAATACATCAAAAGTGGTTAGCGAATGAACTATGTAAACAGAAAATATGTAGAAAGCGCATTAAATGAAGCAAAAGTGCTGGCAGCGTGAAGAAAGCAACTTGCCAACGCGCAAGAGACATACACGAGCCACGCAACTAAACTAACCTACAAAGCTTGCCACCCGCACAGACAGTGTGCCAAACAAGAAGCTATCACCTCATTAAATTGAGTAACATGACAATAGCAACAACAAAACAATAGCAATAGCGGCCACAACAAGCAAGAACATGGGAAACTTACGCGCGTTACAAATTTACAAATACATATATGACCGTGTACAGGCCAAAGTTTGTTGTCTGCGCCGCAGCCGAGTTGCCACACAATTTATTTATAATTTTACAACCGCTAATGTTACGTTCGCGCGCGCCGCATACACACACACAACCAAGCAATTATGTGTATGTAAGTACAATGTTTTACGCCTAAAAGTATACAATTGCGCTCAGCAATGTTGTAGTTGTTGGTTTTTGCTGTTGCTAAGTGTTTGTGTGAGTCTATGCAGAAGTGAGCTTGTGTTAGCAGCGCTCAGCTAAAGTTGCCTCAAACAAAGCCGCCTAACTTTAAATGGCAAGTGACGCGCCTAGAGATATGCTATGCTGCGTGCGCTATGCTGTCGCTCGCATTTCTAACAACTCGCCGCTAACATTATTATTGTTTTTTTTTTGTTTTCTGTTCAGTCGCCAAACTTTTCAAACTTAAACACTTTGAAGCGACGGCGGCGTGGTTGTGGCTGCTGGTTTATGCATTTTTCTTCGGATATTTCTTCAGTTTTAATAAATTTTCAGCGCTTACTGTAAACTGCTGGTGGTTTTAGTGCATTTATTTTCCAAACAAATCGCATTCTGCTAATTTATGGCGTACAACTAAAGTCTGCTAATAATTTCGTAAAAGCACATTTTGGCGTACTAAAATGCATTTTAGAAATTCAATTTGCATACTAAGACAGTGTACGCCCGCCTGCACTTCATACGTCGTTGCTTGGCTGCCGCATGTTGTCGCATATGCTGCTTGTTGCAGGCACTTGTAGCTCCGTAAATTTGCGGTTTATCCCAGTTCGTTTGCATTTTCTTTGTATGCTTCATTTTCATTTTCATTTTTGTTGTTTTTGTTTTTGTTTTTTCACTCGCAACAGTCTGATTGCAGTGCATTGCATTGCATTCTCTGCTGCAATTTGATTTTAAACTACTTCTCTCACTCGCTTCGTCGTTAATTTAGTCTTTGTACTCATCGCTTTACTATCATTTACAAGCTCTTACATTCACATACACACACATATACATTGTGGCGAAAGTACGGTATTTTATACCGTTGCTCTGCACCACATTCATGTGGCTTGTGGCGCTTTGTTTATGGCATTCGCAGCTCAACGAAAATAATTCGTGTAAATTCAAGAAAAGTGTGTGCGGAGGAGAGAGAGTGTGAAAGAACTATGCGCAGCTAACTTCAACATTTCGCTCAAAAGCATATTCGTGACATAAATTTGCAATGCAATTAAGAGTAGACAATTGGGATGCAAGCAAGCGCCATTTTCTTCTTATTTTACTTATTGTCTTGCATTCGAAATGCTTTATTGTTAGTTAAAACTCGTTTCAGACTAGACTTAACTCAGCGTCTGTAAGGAAATATGCTAATGTAAATAATTTGGCGCTCAATAATTGACTAAGTCCTTATATTTATTGCTCAATATTTTTTTGAAAGAAGACAATTCGATTAAATGGTTGCGTTACAGCTACATTCTGGCTGTGCGCCTGAGGATATGCAATGTTTATCATTAAAATATCACATGATTGTTAAGATTTTGTGAAGTTACAATCACTTTTAATTGTAGGGAAACAAAAGCGTGTAAGACTTTATTTTAAGTATCGTTTGTGTTATTTTACAAATGAAACAATTACTTCTCAATTGCCTACTTAATCCATAGTAGCACCTGTTGGCAAGAGTGATTCTGCGTTCGAGGCTGACATTGTTATTGCCGTTAATGCTGGTTCTCAGGTAGACGAAATTATCTACAACTACAAAGTTATGACTGTCAACAGTGACGTGGGAGCCAAGACGCGAATGCGCTGACTGTTTGTTTGATGACAGGAGATATTCCGTCTTGTCCTCGTTCACCACCAGACCCATACGCTTCGCTTCCTTATCCAGGCGGGAACAAGCAGAACTAACGGCGCGGATGTTGTTTCCAATGATATCGATATCATCGGCATACGTCAGGAGCTGTACACTCTTGTAGAAGATTGTCCCCTCTCTTTTTAGTTCTGCAGCTCGTATTATTTTCTCCAGCATCAGGTTAAAGAAGTCACACGAGAGTGAGTCACCTTGTCTGAAACCTCGTTTGGTATCGAACGGCTCGGAGAGGTACTTCCCGATCCTGACGGAGTTTTTGGTGTTGCTCAACGTCAGCTTACACAGCCGTATTAGTTTTGCGGGTATACCAAATTCAGACATCGCGGCGTAAAGGCAGCTCCTTTTCGTGCTGTCGAAAGCAGCTTTAAACAAGGAGATGGTGTGTGTCGATCCTATTTTCACGGGTCTTCTCCAAAATTTGGCGCATGGTGAATATCTGGTCTGTTGTTGATTTTCCAGGTCTAAAGCCACACTGATAAGGTCCAATTAGTTTGTTGACGGTGGGCTTTAGCGTTTCACACAGTACACTCGATAGAACCTTATAAGCGATGTTAAGGTAAACTCTTATCTACGGAGTTAAGCGTAGAAAGAGGAGGAGAATTAATTATATTATTTGCAGTGTGCTCATGTTGAACTCTTCTAAGATAGTTTTAGGTTAGTTAGTTAGTAAACTTGTTTCGATATTGAATTAAGACTGACCTGTTCTTCCTAAGTTAAAGAGAAAAATTGTAAAGCAAATATTTTGAGTTCTTAAGCCAACAAAGCAGTATGTAATGAGTATTCACTATGAGCCCTTGAAAAATCTCACAGCCACATAAATAGACATCTCTTGTATCTCTTGTCATATCTCAGCAATCATTCGCTTTTATATGAAGGCAACTTCCTTTGAGCAATGCACGTCAACTTGATTACCTTTTAATTTTGTGCTCATGTATTTTTTACGACCTTCACTTATACAGAGCGACGCAAAAGAAGAAAAAAATAAACACACACACGTGCTTGCAAGATAATATAAATCTACTTAAAGTAACAAAATTGTCAGCATCATGATTGGCAACTGACAATCATTAAATCACCTGCCACAACCACTGTCTAACGTTGACAGGAACCCGCTAGCGCCAACCACCTCCACACAGTGAGCGCTCCTCTTCAAATAAACTCGGCATAAAAGTAGCGATCAAAATATTAAGATACGCATTTATTATCAATGTCAGAAGCTAAATGTGTTTTGCGGATGGAGTACAGGAAATTTCAGGACATTAACATAACGGTTTGCTTTTTGTCAGCTTGTGATATAAATATATATATATTTGTATATACGTACATATTTATTTCTGTATACTTATCTAAGCAGCGGTCCTCATCAAACATTTATATATAAGCCCTCTGTGACTTACATATATATACTCAACTCCCCCTCATATACTCACTTCTCCCTCTTTATTTCATTATTGTAGCACATTGTTGTTGCCCGCTCATTCTTCGTTGCTTTTATGTGCATATTTATTTTACGATCTGAGCTTTAAGTCGCATTGACATATTTTTTTGTATATTACATAATATCTACTTATGTTTTATCTGACATTTCTTTTCATCTTGTTATTTTGGACATTCATAATTTTATTTGTTTGTTTGTTTTGTCCACTGTTGTGTTTATGCAATGCAAAGCAGTGATGTGTAAATGAACGATGTTTTTGGAGCTTACATTGTTGGTATTTTGCTCTTTATGGAAATATGTCAAACTTTAATAAGGGCTGAATGAAAATGTGACAGAAAAAATTTGAAAGCAGGTAGCCAAAAACCCATATTAAGTAAATTACTTCTAAGACTGGTGTAAGGATATATCTTTATATTCCCTATGGTCACTTCAATTAAATTAAAAAAAATATTTTCTAAAAAAATATTTTCTAAAAAAATATGTGTATATTAAACGGTATTTTTCTCCTTCAAATGCTTATCCTCCCCAATAAACAAGTATTTAATTTTTTCCCAGCGGGAAATGGCACTGTCACTGCCTTGTAGCAAGTGCAAATTTAATTACTTTAATATCAATCAGAAGCAGTCGATATCCATTAGCATAATTTGTTTACACTTTCGCAACAATAGAGAGAGTAACATTATATGTTACAAACGGAAGTCTTCCAAGAACAGGAAACATTTATGTTAAGCCCTGAAGCTGACACTGCTTCCATCACTAAGCATATTTAGTCACCCCATTTCCGGTGCCGGCAACATCGGTTCCCGTAAAACATATCCGCTTCCGGTAATATCGATATTCATATCCGGTTCCTGTTGCTTAATTTCCGGTTCCGGAAGTCCTGTTTCCGGTTCCGGTTACCCAATTTTTGGTTCCGGTACTAACATTTCCGGTTCCGGCAATATAGTTATCCATATCCGGTTCCGGAAGTCATGTTTCCTGATCACGTGATGTCAATTCAAGTTCACGTGATAATTTGGTTTACATTTTGGGAAGATGTCAATGACCCCACCCAGATCACGTGATGCCGAATCAAGGTCACGTGATATTTTTGTTTACAGCTCAATGACTACACCCTGGTCACGTGATGTCATTTCAAGGTCACGTGATATTTTTGTTTACAGGTCAATGACCCCGATCTGATCACGTGATGTCATTTCAAGATCACGTGATATTTTTGTTTACATTTTGGGAGGAAGGCAATGACTCCACCCTGATCACGTGATGCCGAATCAAGGTCACGTGATATTTTTGTTTACAGGTCAATGACCACACCCTGATCACGTGATGTAATTTCAAGGTCACGTGGAATTGTTGTTTACATTTTTGGCTGAGGTCAGTGACCCCACCCTGATCACGTGATGTTATTTCAAGGTCACGTGATATTTTTGTTTACATTTTTGGAGGAGTTCAATGACCCCGATCTGATCACGTGATGTCATTTCAAGATCACGTGATATTTTGATTTACAGGTCAATGACCCCACCCTGATCACGTGATGTCATTTCAAGATCACGTGATATTTTTGTTTACAGGTCAATGACCCCGATCTGATCACGTGATGTCATTTCAAGATCACGTGATATTTTTGTTTACATTTTGGGAGGAAGGCAATGACTCCACCCTGATCACGTGATGCCGAATCAAGGTCACGTGATATTTTTGTTTACAGGTCAATGACCACACCCTGATCACGTGATGTAATTTCAAGGTCACGTGGAATTGTTGTTTACATTTTTGGCTGAGGTCAGTGACCCCACCCTGATCACGTGATGGTATTTCAAGGTCACGTGATATTTTTGTTTACATTTTTGGAGGAGTTCAATGACCCCGATCTGGTCACGTGATGTCATTTCAAGATCACGTGATATTTTTGTTTACAGGTCAATGACCCCGATCTGATCACGTGATGTAATTTCAAGATCACGTGATATTTTTGTTTACATTTTGGGAGGAAGGCAATGACTCCACCCTGATCACGTGATGCCGAATCAAGGTCACGTGATATTTTTGTTTACAGGTCAATGACCACACCCTGATCACGTGATGTAATTTCAAGGTCACGTGGAATTGTTGTTTACATTTTTGGCTGAGGTCACGTGATATTTTTGTTTACAGGTCAATGACCACACCCTGATCACGTGATGTAATTTCAAGGTCACGTGGAATTGTTGTTTACATTTTTGGCTGAGGTCAGTGACCCCACCCTGATCACGTGATGTTATTTCAAGGTCACGTGATATTTTTGTTTGCATTTTTGGAGGAGTTCAATGACCCCGATCTGATCACGTGATATTTTTGTCTACATTTTGGGAGGAAGTCAATGACCCCACCCCGATCACGTGATGTCAAACCAAGGTCACGTGATATTTTTGTTTACATTTTTGGATGAGGTCAATGACCCCACCCTAATCACGTGATTTCATTTCAAGATCATTTCATTTTTTTCGATTGCGACTTAATTAAGCGCAGAAGTTATTACATTACCGTTATGTTGATAAAATCTGCAATATGCCTAAATGTATGTTTTGTATTTCAAAACAAGTGAATCTATTAATTAAATTTTTTATTTTCCATTTGCGGAAAACACTTATTTGCATAAAAATATTGCTGGCAATTACAGTAAAACGAAATGCGTCGCTACAACAACTGTCAATAATTAATTTTTGCGGATTTTGTGGCTGCCACATGGCTGTCGCGAGTGATTAATGTAAACATTTCGAGTAAGTGAACTCTACTGGGCGCTCCGGTCAACATGCCAAGTTTGCGCGCTGGCAGCACATGTGGCGCAGTGCACAACCACACTTGGCTTGGGTAATGTAGTACATAACGGTGCACATTGGTTGCATAATTATAGGCACGCAATACACACATGTGACCGGCAATTAATGAAGCAGCAACATTGAGTGGGCGGAGTAAACACACCTGTGCGTACATATTTACCCGTATATTTACGTAAACTTCATTATCATCAATGTTCGGCATAAGCGGAGCTTCATTATTTGTAGTGGATCGAGAGTTTTTATGCAACAGTATTTGCATGCTGCACGGCAGACAGTCGGCAGACACGGCAATGTTGCACGTAAATCATTCGTTGACATTTCTGATTACAAATGTCAGCACTTTGACACGTCTGGCCGAAGTGCAAATAGGAGAAAAGGTGCACGCGAATGCAGGTTCACCGGATGGAGTTGTTAGAAAACTTTCTATGTCGCGTTGTCCACATTCCATTGTATACTTATAGGCGGTTAATAGTGTAGAACAAATATTTTCTTACAAATATGCATTTACTCAATAACATATTCATATTATTTATTCTAAATATTAAATAATATTAATCATACATCACGAGCACTGTGCTGTTTAGTTCTGCTTTTCTGTATTTTTTTTCATTGAAGTATAAAGATTGCATGTCAACATGCGATTTTTAAGTGGCATTTGTGCTTGACAAGAGCTATTGGGTTAGTGGAAATACAGACGTCTTGTGAGAGTTTTTTTTTAATAAATGTAATTGTATGTGGAGTTCTGAATCATTTTTGGTAATGCCGGGATGTTGGCATAAGACAACATAAAATTAGTAAGTCGCACGATAGTGAGTCACCTTGTCGGAAACCGAACGGCTCGGAGAGGTCCTTCCCAAATATGACGGAGCTTTTTGTGTTGCTCAACGTCAGCTTACACAGCCGTATTAGTTTTGTGGGGATACCAAATTCAGACATCGCGGCCTTTTCGTGCTGTCTCCCTTTTTATGGATTGGGATGGATTCCAATCGTCCGGCATGCTTTCTTCCGACCATATTCTGCAAAGAAGCTGATGCATGCACCTCATTAGTTCTTCGCCGCCGAATTTGAAAAGCTCTGCCGGTAATCTATCGGCCCCGCCGCCTTGTTTTTCTTCAAGCGGGTAATAGCTATTCTAATTTTTTCACAGTCGGGAAATGGAACATCTGTTCTATCGTCATCGATTGGTTAATCGGGTTCGCCATCTCCTGGTGTTGTACTTTCACTGCCATTCAGCAGGTCGGAGAAGTGTTCCCTCCATAATCCCAGTATGCCCAGGACATCGGTTACCAGATTACCACCTTGGTTGAGTACTTGGTAGCTTCCCTTAAAACTCTTTATATGGAACATTTGAACCATCTCAATGATTGAGATCTTTTGCTTCTGTTTTAAGGGGTTACGCCACCATGAACGCATAAAAATCGGATGGTTCTTTAGGAATTTTTTTTTACCAAACTATTTGAGATGGGACATCTTTGCATTTATTGCTAATTTAATACATTTCTTAAGCTATATAAATATTTAAAAAAATGGCGGAGATATAAGCATTGGCGTGAATCAATTTTTCCGGAGCACTCCTTGATGGTCTGCTTGAAATTTCAATTTTTGTTTGAAACAAGTAAAGTAATATTTTTCTTAAAAAGAGATATATTTTGAAGAGAGTGGCAGCACTCCAAAAATTAATTTTATATTTTGGGCTAAGAATACCGTATAAATAATTGTATCAAAATTTTTCAAATTATTCTATCGAAATAATCGCATGTCACTCTGTGAAAAATCAATTTAGGAATATGTATTTTAATTTTCAAGTCAATCAGTTGAATATTTTTTGAGTTATCGAAAAATGTGCTTTTGAGAAAAACGCAGAAGTAAAAAAATTTACTCAACCGCGCTCCAATCGCGCTGACTTCTAATGGTCATCGTTTTCGTTATTATTAAAACATCGGAGATATCTCAAAATACTTGTTAGAATATAGACTTTGAAATTAAGCAAAAAAAATTGTTTAATTTTTTGAAAATTTCTGCTTTAGAGGCTTCAAAAAATCGATTTTTTTTGCGAGCAATTGGCCGAAACCAATTTTTTGAAGAGTCCGAAGGACAGTTATATGGAGCAGGAATCGCTGATTAGCATATTAATAGGATAAGTTCAAGAAATTTACGATTTTTTGTGAACGAAAACTTTGACACGTGATTTCTCGGATTTCCATTTTTATGATTTTTTCAAATTGGCGGGCAAGATAGGAAAAAAGTAAACGGCCTATCGAAACGACTAAAAATGCGTTGTATTTGGAATTAAATTCTCTTCTAGGTAAACCTAAAATACTTTAAGAAAGTTAACATTATTCCGGTTTTTAAACGATTTAAAGTTTTTTTTGTTTTAAATGCATTTTTTTTTATCAACGAAAAATTGTTGAATTTTCTTGGTTCACCTAGGAATTACACTATTGAAAATTAAAAATTTCTTTTGTTTTTTTGTTTCAGATGAAAATTGCGACCGGCATCTTGCCCGCCACACAGAAATTGCACACTCGAGGCGCATCAGTAAATTTGTTCAAACATGAAGAATATCTAATGTATAATAATAAAAAAATTTGAAAAGAATCTGCAAATATATAAGAATAAATTCTAAAAGTTTCATTTCAATCAGACATTTCTTTCCTTCCCAAAAAGATCCTTGAAAATATAGATTTTTTGAAGAAAGAAATTTGAAATTTAAATATGGGTCTCAACAAGAAATATCGAATTAAATAGTAATTATTTCAATCGTATTGAGATTTTTTATAAAAGCTTATTTTAGGGAGTTATGTATCCCATTAAACTGTGAGGAACTATTCTCGAAATAAGAATAAAAGCCATAACTTCTTCAAACTTAATGATAATTTGCTGAAACGCATGTGTTAGATTAGGTTAGGGCTTATGTTATGTTTTTAATAGGGAGATCAAAGAGAATCTTCTAAGCAACTAAATCCAACACCAAATACTGACATGAGTGATTAAGGGGTGACAAACTTATTCTCGAAGATCGAAAAATACAAGAATCAATGCTGAATATTTCTGATAAAGAGGAGATCATGCAAAATTTTGTATTTTTCATAATTTTTTTCCTTTTATTCAGAATTATGCTTTGAAATGTGGCAATAATATATTATTTACCATAAGGTATGTGAAAATAATAATTTTTATATTATTTATCGTATATATTAGTATAAATCTTTAAAGAAAAAAAAAATATATAAATTATCTTAACAAGAAATAAAGTAAGTTTAGTAGAGTTGTTGATATTAATTAGCATTAAAATGTTTCTGAAGGCATCCCAGCATGAACTTGCTGTCTTTGACATAATATTGGCTAATATTATCATTTTATGCCGGCAGATTTAATAAATATTCAATAATACTATTTCTCCCTATGAAGTAAAATTAAATTATATAATTTCTTACAACAACAGTCCAGCGGACAGCTAAGCAGCATTGGCATAATATGTAATTAATTAAGAAATTTATAAATGTAAATAATTTATGACATAAACAAACTGTGTTTGTTTGCCAGAGTAGCAATTAAAGCAATTTACTTATTGCATAAACAAAGCTAATAAAAGCATATGAAGGAGAAATTTGCATGCTGTGTATCTTTAAACACCGATAGACGATGGCAAAAGTTTTGATTAAAGCAGTGTGTGTGAGTCTGAGTGTGTGTGTACAGACATTTCTAGATTACATTGCAGCATATGAAGTGGCAGCGCAGCCTAAAAATATGCAACCAGCAGTGCATGAAGTTATGGCAATGTAGTTGTGTGTGTAATAATGGCTTATTGTTGTATGATATTAACAATATTAAATGTGAGCAGAAAATTGGGCAGAAAATTTTGAATGAAAGGAAATGAACGAAAACATAAGAGTGCATGTGTATCTGTGGAAGTGATATAGAACCACAAGTGGATTAAATAGATTAAATGCAGCAACAAAGAAAAGTGAACAGTCCCACTTGTGGATGTGATAGGTTTATTTTCTATGTAGAAATACATATATGTATTGTCTGAGTTCAAACCAACATCACGTGATATTTTTGTTTAAATTTTTTGATGAGGGCAATGACCCCACCCAGATCACGTGATGTCGCATCAAGGTCACATGATAATTTTGTTTACGTTTTTGGGGAAGGTCAATGACCCCGACAGATTCACGTGATGTCACATCAAGGTCACGTGATATTTTTGTTTACATTTTTGTATGATGTCAATGACTCCACCCTGATCACGTGATGTCAAACGAAGGTCACGTGTTATTTTTGTTTACATTTTTGGAGGAGGTCAAGGGCCTTGCCCTGATCACGTGATATCACGTCAAGGTCACGTGATATTTTTGTTTACATTTTTGGATGAATCAATGACCCCGCCCTGATCACGTGATGTCACATCAAAGTCACGTGATATTTTTGATTATATTTTTGTATGATGACAATGACTTCACCCTGATCACGTGATGTCAAACGAAAGTCAAGTGATATTTTTGTTTACATTTTAGGAGGAGGTCAAGGGCCTTGCCCTGATCACGTGATGTCAATCGAAGGTCATAAATAATCTAAGCTTTTTCGATTGCGATTTAATTAAGCGCAGAAGCTATTATATTACCGTTATGTTGAGAAGGCATCCCATTAGGGAAATGCTGGACTTTTAAGACTCGAAGACTCTTCGAGTTTTGAAATGAAGTGATTATTATGGATAAATCTGAATGACAGATACGATACAAAATTTATTTTTTTTATAACTTCTAATTGATTTCACCGACTTCCTCACGCTTGCTACAAAGAGTCGATGGAAACAGCACTGTGGCTTAAAGCCAAAAATTGTCACTCAGACTTCCAGCAGGGTTTATTGATTATTTGTAATGCCTGTATATAATAAATATTGAGCCATAATCTGTTATTTATGTATATACATACATTTATTTACAAATATTTCACTGGTAAAAGACACATTACTCTCAATAATCAACCGATATCAACGGGAATTGAGGAAATCTATCAAATAAATTGAATGCAATAATTCCACGCTGAAATGTGGCGACTGCTAGTTGATTTGAAGATTCTTATTTATTATTATGTAACAAGTAGGTTTGCGGCAAGACATGACATTGATAGCTCAAATATGATTTATGCCTATAATAAATGTAGCATATATACATGGCTTCTCACTGTCTACTGAAAGGACTATATGTGTGTGTATGTGTACGTAATTGCTAATGTTGTTGTTGTATATTGCTGTCAACGATAGCATTGTATTATTATTATTACTTGTATTATCGAGCATTATTGTTGTTTGTGCGCTCAAATTGATATCACTACCGGCTATTAAAGCCATACAACAGCTTGCTGCTATTGTCATTGTTGTTGTTATTATTCGCTTTGTTATTTTAGCGGAAATAATGTTGTGCTGTCTGTCAGCCGGACGAGTGGATACAGTGATTTGATTGCTGCTGTCAATGGCTGTCAATAAATTTAATATGACAGAAAATTCACTGTTCTGTTCTGATGTGTGGCGAAAGCGAGCGCAGTTTGGGTGACTAATATGTTAATGGTGGTGGGCGATAGCAAGATATACGAAGAAAGATAGCGGGCAGGATTCTGTAGTTGTTGAAGCAGAGAGCTTGACAAATCAAATCATCAGGAAGTTGGTTGTGTGCGTGCTGTGTGCGTTCTGCAGAAGTAATCATAAGAAGCTTATTTAATCAATAAGATTTCAAAATATTAAGGTGGTGAGGCTTTGTTGAATGATGTGTATACTTTTGAGTTGCATTTTTTGACAAAATATTTAACAATTTTGAATTATATCTACATTTATCAAAGAAATTGTATTTTTATGAACTTATGGAACGGAGATTGGAACAGGTTTGCTTGTAAGATTTTTTTAAGTAAACTGTTTTCTTTCAGCGTGTTGTAAAACATGCTTCAATTCGTAGTCGAAGAACAAAAAAAATAAAAATTATATATTTCGACACTTTGACAGTTAAAACTAATTAAGGGGGTCATACCATGTGAAGGGCTCAAAAAATCGATTTCTATTTTTATACTCTCGCAACCTGTTGCACAGAGTATAATAGTTTTGTTCACATAACGGTTGTTTGTGTCACCAAGAAATATAAGAGTTAGATATGGGATTATACATACATAAATGATCAGGATGACGAGTAGATTTGAAATCCGTCTGTCCGTCTGTCCGTGCAAGCGATAACTTGAGTAAAAATTAAGATATCCTAATGAAACTTGGAACACATGTTCCTTGGCACCCTGAGGATTGAAACTGGGCAAAATCGGTCCACTGCCACGCCCACAAAATGGTGGAAACCGAAAATCTATACAGTGTCATAACTAAGCCATAAATAAAGTTATGAAAATGAAATTTGGAACATAGGATCCCATTAGGGAGGGGCTCATTTGGATGTAATTTTTTTGGAAAAGTGGGCGTGACCCCGCCCCCAAATAGGTTTTTTGTATATAACTCGCAAACCAATAAAGCTATATAAGTCAATCTTTCTGCAGTCGTTTCTTTTAGCCATTTCCTTATACAGTCCAAAAATAAAAGAAATCGGATAATAACCACGCCCACCTCCCATACAAAGGTTAGGTTGAAAATTACTAAAAGTGGGTTAACTCCCTAAAGAAAAACGTCAGAAACACCAAATTTTGCATAAGAAATGGCAGAGGGAAGCTGCACTGAGATTTTTTTACAAAATGGAAAATGGGCGTGGCGTCGCCCACTTATGGGTCAAAAACCATATCTCAAGAACTATTCGACCGATTTCAATGAAATTCGGTATATAACACTTTCTTGACTCCCTGATGACACGGGTGGAATATGGGCGAAATGGGTTCACAACTACGTCTACTTCCCATATAACTCAATTTTGAATTCCATCTGATTCGTTCATTTTTTTATAATGTATTCATAAGGAAGCAATGAAGCTAGCGGAATAAAACTTTACACAAATACTGTATTTGAGCTGTGACATCACTTGTGGAAAAATTGTCAAAATCGGACCATGACTTTTCAAGGCCCCTGATATCGAACATGAAGAACTCAGTGCCTAAGGTTAATTTTTCACCGAAAATATAGGTAAATCCCTCAGATATTTTAATGTAATTCATTCCCTCTGAATTTTTTTCTTATAACAGTTTCTCTCTGTACCTGAAATGGTAAAAATCGGGTCATAACTTCCCCCAGACCCTATATACCTAATTATAAGTAATATTAAATTAAGTGAGCGTATAGCCTTCGATACATTGTATCTTGGTGGTGAAAACAAGTGAAATCGGCTTAGGAATTACCTCAGTCCCCATATACTATTTATGATGATTTTCGTTATTCTATTGAACTTTATACCAAATATATGGGTCAACTTGTGTTATCTTTATAAAATTACATCATTAAATTGCGAGAGTATAAAATGTTCGGTTACACCCGAACTTAGCCCTTCCTTACTTGTTTGTTTATAAATTGTTTTCTGAACATGTCTAGAATATGGTTGAAAAGTGATTTTTAAAAATTCGAAGTTGTTTTAAAGATACATCATTTAAAAGAAGGAGCTGTTCGAAGCGCTGAGTTGGTAGTCGGAATTGTGGAGGAAGAGCGAGTTTATTTTTGCGAGGCGGGGATACTGTTGAAATATATGTAAATAAATGCTAATAAACTTAAAGTTCTTTCTATTTACTGTTCATAGGAAAAAAATTAAAAAAAATCCTTAAAAAACATGCGATAACTCCCTTATAATAAAATGTTCGATTTCAAGATGAATCAATTGGAAAATTGATAGGCATAAGCCTAAGCACAGAATAAAGCAGTAAATAAATGCAATAAATCCACGATTAAATAAAGAAATTTATTAAGGAAAAATTAATATTTGATTAAGGAAAAATTGATATTATTGGCTTACTTTTGATAAACATGAGATTCCTTAAGTGTTTTATATATTCATAAATAATATATTTTTACATTTTTATAAAATAAATGTTAATTACATTAACAAAATAATGAGTATACGCTCGCTGTGCCTGCTCATGTGTTCCGATATCAATGCTCAGAGTCGGCCTTCATAGCAACACATGAAGCATACGTGCTACAAACTCATGTGTAAGGACACTTAATACCAAATACGCTGCAGGCTTCTTCTTATAAATATGCACTGAGTAATATCTGGTTGCCTGCCCCAACTCACGCTGCTGTTGCAACTGTGCTTTCTAAATGAATATAGGATAGCTGGATAGCTGCAACTAAGCCAAAGTTCCTGCAGTATATGCCATCATTATTTGTAAATGTGAGCCATGCCATAAGCGTCTTTGTAGAAACGAAGGTTGTCGGCAACACACCCATAATGCAGCATCAGTTTGCACAAGTAAATATGGTATTTATATAATATATATGTATGTATATGTATGTGGAAACAAATATGCTTCAGTTATCTATATGTGTGTTCGCCCTCATTATCCATCGCCTCAGAGCGTTGTCTACCAGCAGCAGGCTTTATGTTACCAACCTCACTACTTAGTTGACATTATCCTGCTCCGATTCCTTGCTGTTGCCTTGACTGTGCTTATTGATTACACATTGCTTTGGTTACCTGGAACACCGGCAGCTGTGCATAGACATAATTAGGTTTTTGAGCCAGCTGTAGCGCTCTGCCGCCATAAGCTTATTTTGTGATTTGTGCGCTGTTGTTGTTGTTCCTGTCATTTTGTCATGTGTGTAGTTGTTGGTAGTCATTTTGTCATGTTGTACATCTTGATGAGTTTTCCTATCCGTTTTGCGCTTTCCTTTTTGATCTTTGCGCTCATGTGCATTTTCAATCAATTTTCCGGTAATGGCACATCACTCGGATACACTCGAGTGTGTGTGTAGTGGTGTAGGTGTTAAGTATAAAATTACATTTGGTTAACTCTGTCGCATTAAGTTCGGTGTTCAACGAATTAGAGGCTGAAAATCCAATTGCATAGAAATCATTATTTGTAGATATTGATTTATAAAGTAAGCGTTGTTGTTGTATCGGTTGTTCAAGAACGAAAATTTTCTGAGTGTTTTCTAGTATAACGGTAATTTTGTGTGAAATTAATATATATATGTAAGACTTACAGCGTGAGGCAGTCATTTAGATGTGCTCTCGAAAGAACTTTCTACTAAGTGATGCATCCCTGTTGAGATAAAAACCTCTCCGTCTACTTTATAGCATACTTTTGTGCGCGCAAATATGTCAGTGCAACTTAAAATTCATGCAAATTTGTCAATTACTTTTGGTTACGAGCCATCAGCGCTGCTTGCAACATATAAAAACACAGAGTTGTCTGTGTGTGATCCAAACTTTACCAAACTGTTGCATACTGTTAGGCAACTCAGACCTTCAACTGTTGAAAATTGTTCACATCGCAATATTTCAGTGATAAAAAGTCTGCAATGCTGTTGGTGGTGCGTTTGTTTTTTTACGTTTTGTTTGGTCTGATTGTTTGCAGCCAACAAAAGATATTTATGACTTGTGATAAAGTGCGCCTTCGGGGCTACTTTTTTATATGGCATATCATTTGCTGCATACAGACAGGCGCACAAGCATGTATTCATGTGTGTTTGCGGGCACAAAAAAGCGAGAGTACGCGTTGGTTACAATATTGAATGTGTATATTTACATATTGTCGGTGAATGCGAGTAAGGCAATGTGACAGGATGAGGGTCTATTCGAGTGTGTGTGTTGGGAGTTTGTCTGTTATGGCTGTGGCTGTGTGCGTGGTTTGACAAACATAAAAGTTATGCGTCGCTTTAACTTAAATTAATAGGCACACGACCAACTGGAGAATTCACTGCACACACACACAGATACATATATACTCATGCATACATATATAAATATATCATAGTGTGTGTATACTTTCACCAGAGACAGACAACCAAGCCAAATGGTTGCGGATGCTAATGCTTAAAAAGTTCCAGACAATAATAACGGTAATGTATTGAGTACTGAAATAATAAAAATAAAACGTTTGTAATAAAAAGCTTTCATAAAAGTCATTTAGCCGGTTGTTGTTTAAGTTTGTGGCGCAGCAGTCGAAAAAGTTTAAATTGTTTTTCTTTTTTCCGCCGCCATTCTTACCTTTTGAGTTCGCTTATTGGCGTTCTTATGTTTTTTGACATGTCCACTTTGCACTACTCGAGCGCCTGTGGCGGGTGTTCGTCGTGTAATGCCGTTCACTATTTTATTGTTTGGTTTTACAAAGGCTGCAAATGACATTTCAAGTGACATTTTAATTGAGACGGTCACGGCGTTAGGATGGTATGGGTTGAAGAAGATCAAAAGCGCTGGAGTTCTGAAATATGGCACGTAGTTAAATAATAAAATTATGAACTTTAACCTCAAGTGATAGGTGGAGGGCCAGATATTGGTTATTTACGAGCTTCATATATTTTATATTTTATGTTTTATATTTTATATTTTATATTTTATATTTTATATTTTATATTTTATATTTTATATTTTATATTTTATATTTTATATTTTATATTTTATATTTTATATTTTATATTTTATATTTTATATTTTATATTTTATATTTTATATTTTATATTTTATATTTTATATTTTATATTTTATATTTTATATTTTATATTTTATATTTTATATTTTATATTTTATATTTTATATTTTATATTTTATATTTTATATTTTATATTTTATATTTTATATTTTATATTTTATATTTTATATTTTATATTTTATATTTTATATTTTATATTTTATATTTTATATTTTATATTTTATATTTTATATTTTATATTTTATATTTTATATTTTATATTTTATATTTTATATTTTATATTTTATATTTTATATTTTATATTTTATATTTTATATTTTATATTTTATATTTTATATTTTATATTTTATATTTTATATTTTATATTTTATATTTTATATTTTATATTTTATATTTTATATTTTATATTTTATATTTTATATTTTATATTTTATATTTTATATTTTATATTTTATATTTTATATTTTATATTTTATATTTTATATTTTATATTTTATATTTTATATTTTATATTTTATATTTTATATTTTATATTTTATATTTTATATTTTATATTTTATATTTTATATTTTATATTTTATATTTTATATTTTATATTTTATATTTTATATTTTATATTTTATATTTTATATTTTATATTTTATATTTTATATTTTATATTTTATATTTTATATTTTATATTTTATATTTTATATTTTATATTTTATATTTTATATTTTATATTTTATATTTTATATTTTATATTTTATATTTTATATTTTATATTTTATATTTTATATTTTATATTTTATATTTTATATTTTATATTTTATATTTTATATTTTATATTTTATATTTTATATTTTATATTTTATATTTTATATTTTATATTTTATATTTTATATTTTATATTTTATATTTTATATTTTATATTTTATATTTTATATTTTATATTTTATATTTTATATTTTATATTTTATATTTTATATTTTATATTTTATATTTTATATTTTATATTTTATATTTTATATTTTATATTTTATATTTTATATTTTATATTTTATATTTTATATTTTATATTTTATATTTTATATTTTATATTTTATATTTTATATTTTATATTTTATATTTTATATTTTATATTTTATATTTTATATTTTATATTTTATATTTTATATTTTATATTTTATATTTTATATTTTATATTTTATATTTTATATTTTATATTTTATATTTTATATTTTATATTTTATATTTTATATTTTATATTTTATATTTTATATTTTATATTTTATATTTTATATTTTATATTTTATATTTTATATTTTATATTTTATATTTTATATTTTATATTTTATATTTTATATTTTATATTTTATATTTTATATTTTATATTTTATATTTTATATTTTATATTTTATATTTTATATTTTATATTTTATATTTTATATTTTATATTTTATATTTTATATTTTATATTTTATATTTTATATTTTATATTTTATATTTTATATTTTATATTTTATATTTTATATTTTATATTTTATATTTTATATTTTATATTTTATATTTTATATTTTATATTTTATATTTTATATTTTATATTTTATATTTTATATTTTATATTTTATATTTTATATTTTATATTTTATATTTTATATTTTATATTTTATATTTTATATTTTATATTTTATATTTTATATTTTATATTTTATATTTTATATTTTATATTTTATATTTTATATTTTATATTTTATATTTTATATTTTATATTTTATATTTTATATTTTATATTTTATATTTTATATTTTATATTTTATATTTTATATTTTATATTTTATATTTTATATTTTATATTTTATATTTTATATTTTATATTTTATATTTTATATTTTATATTTTATATTTTATATTTTATATTTTATATTTTATATTTTATATTTTATATTTTATATTTTATATTTTATATTTTATATTTTATATTTTATATTTTATATTTTAAATTTTATATTTTATATTTTATATTTTATATTTTGTATTTTGTATTTTATATTTTATGTTTTATATTTTGTATTTTGTATTTTTTATATTTTTTATATAGAATCCCTTCTCGATATACCAATTTTTATATAGACAGATTACGGACATAATAAAACTATTGGTATAAATTTCACATTTATTAAGCTCTTTTTTTAATTGTTACAAATTGAGCTCACTAGATGGCGCTGGAGGCAAGTTATTACGAAAAATCTCATTTATGGTCCGATTTGGCTCATATTTTATCTTTTTCAAATGTGTAGAATTAATAATATACTCTTTGACTTCTTTACATCGATAAAAATATAATGGTTTGCTTCAGCTTATATAAATATTTGAGCAGCATTCTAGAAGATAAAAAAAAAAGCTTAACGTCATCTACTCTTACCGAATCTTAATTTTGCTTGGGCTCTTTTTGACTTTACTCATGCTGAAATACACCTCTTATTCCGTTCTTCTACAAAATGTATTTCATTCTAATTCAATAATGGATTTAGAAAGAAACCACATTCTTTTTTAACCAGCTACTGTACCGCAACATACCGTAAAACTGATAAATTGACATTCGAACATTTTTCCAATTTATCGCCCGGCAACAACTGCCTACACTTGAAGCACTTTACTACAATTAACAATAATTAATTTAAACAGAAAGAATGCATTACGATAGACTATAGAGTTTCACTTGAACACCCTTTTCTTTTTGTGTGTAACGGCAAATGTTGGTTTGTAATTTGGCAGCGCAAACGATGTCATTGGCGAAACTGTCACCAGCAGATGGCTGAAGGACCGCAGTCAATGAATGTATACTTAATACACACACACTCACATGCATTTGAATATGTATAAATGTGGGTACGTGACTGAATCAACATTGACTTCTCAAGTAACATCTCACTCAGCTCGTTGCGATGCCAATACTTCCGCTTCAACCGCACAAACGCCATATCCACCAGCTGCCGCTGCGGCTGTGAGTAATGTGGCAGGTGCGTGCTTCGTGGTACTTACAGCTCGACTGATTTTATTACAACCAAATTGAGAAAAGCACTGAGAGCGCGCGCAGAAAAAAGTGCAAAGTAAGCCGAAAGAGTTGTGCATTATTCACCGAGCAACGAGCGACGAGCGGCAGGCGATGTGCAATGCAATTTACAATGGGTCCTCGGTTGGTGATTGAAGTCGATGCCACCATCAACCAGTTGCACATCCCTGCAACGCATGTCTCCATGTAAATTCCACCGCAGGTGCACGAGCACACATTTTTTAGTTGCAAGCATTTATTTTGTTGTTGGTGGTGGCCGTCGTGTGTGTGTCCTTTGGGAGCATTACATACCGTCCGCAAAGCATTTAAAAAATTTTTCTTTTTTCAATTTTTTTTTCATTTTTGTGCTTGTGAATGAAGTCGCAGTCTTAATTAACTCGCAAATGAATGTGAATGTGTAGCCTCGCGGAGTATGCTGGTTGGCTTTTGGGCGCATCATTCCTCAATATCGCTTTTTCGGCACATATTCCATGTTGCTCGTGTGTGTATGTGAGTGTCTTTTTTCGCTAACTAAGGATAACACAACCCGCAAGTATTTTTTACTCTTCAATAAAAATTCCATTTATCCTTTCTTTTTATGCTTTTCGTTTGCTACGTGATTTTCTCTGCTGTGCCGCGCCATTGAGACACTTTTCGTACGAGTGAGTGTGTGTTTGTGTGAGCGCGGGCGGTTCTTTAAATTTATCAGTTTGTTACGTTTCCTTTCCACCCCTGCTGCCGTGCTTTCGTGGCGCACCGTCTTGGTCAGCGTACGTGTCCGAGTACCTGATTGTTGCAGCGCACGCCATGCGCCCTAATGGCCGTCCACCGCGTTCAAGTTGTGTTGAACACTTCTTCTTCGCTTTTTCGCTGGTGAATTTTCGGTTGACTTGGTCAGTGCTGCCTCACTGCATGACTGGGTGTGTGCCGTAATTTAGCGAGAAAATATGTGACAGTGATTTGCTCCTTCACTTAGCTTTCCAATCGTTCTCGTACATTAAGTATTGCCTCTGGGTGTGAGTGTATTTGAAAATTGTTGATATCAGCAGGAAATTGAAGAAATTGAGATAAATTGCTAATTTTTGCTTAGCTTGTGAAATGCACTGAATCAACGGAAATATGTAGTTTCGAAATTTACTCAATTCAGAGGAATGTGTGCTTCAAAGAGTGATGGGACCCGTGCGATAAACTAGTTGTTAACGGTAATGGAGCGTATGTATATATTTTCGAAGAACTGTGTAACAAAGTATTCGGAAATACAATTGTTAATGGTGTTGGTAATGGTAATTGTAATGGTAATGGTATTGATAATTGAATAATTATATTGGTAATGGTAATGGTAATTAGGATGGAAATGTTGTTTTTAATGGTGTGGTAATTGTGTTGGTAATGGTAATTGTAATTGTAATGGTATTAATAAGTGAATAATTATATTGATAATGGTAATTGTAATTAAAACGGAAATGTATTTGTTAATGGTGTTGGTAATGGAATTGGTAATAGTAATTGTAATGGTATTGGGTATTTAATAATTATATTGATATTGGTAATGGTAATTAGGACGGAAATATAGTTTTAAATGGTGTTGGTAATTGTATTGGTAATGGTAATTGTAATGGTATTGGGTATTTAATAATTATATTGATAATGGTAATTGTAATTAAGACGGAAATGTATTTGTTAATGGTGTTGGTAATGGAATTGTTAATAGTAATTGTAATGGTATTGGTAATTGAATAATTATATTTATATTGGTAATGGTAATTAGGACGGAAATATAGTTTTAAATGGTGTTGGTAATTGTATTGGTAATGGTAATTGTAATGGTATTGGGTATTTATTAATTATATTGATATTGGTAATTGTAATTAAGACGGAAATGTATTTGTTAATGGTGTTCGTAATGGTATTGGTTATTTAATAATTATAGCAATAATGGTAATTGCAATTAGGACGGAAATTTATTTGTCAATGGTAATTGTAATTGTAATGGTATTGGTAATGGAATAATTATATTGATATTTGTAATTAGGACTGATTATAAATTGCAATGATAAAATAGTAATGATTGTAGTTCTGCTGTTGGTAATCATAAAGTAATGATAATAAAGTTCGAAGTAATTTTTATGGTAACAAAAAATACAAAGTTAATGAAAGTAGTAAAAATTTCAGTAAGGTTTATTAAAGTTACCAAAAATTTGGCAATGAGGGTGATAATTACATTAGTAATTACTTAAAGTACTGGTAATTGTATTAGTAATTGGTGCTGGTAATATACATGATAATGGTAATTGTATTGTTTATGGTAATGGTAATGGTATTGATGCTGATAACAGTATTTAATAGTAAAAATGAAGAATTATTTTATTACGATAATCATAGAAAATGAGAAAAGCATTAATTTATTTCTTAGTTAGTAAAGATCTATAAAATATAGGTGGCGTGTATCACACTTTAAAGAATTCCGTGCAAATCGATGTCACATCCAGCCGTTTAGCAGCGATTCGCCTAATTACTTTGCGCTCAAAAGTATGCTAACGTTGCGCCGCTCAGTTTACGCCCAAAATCTGCATAACAGAGATTTTCGAATTCTTCATTAATATCCTTATTGTTATTGTTGTTGTATAATTTGAACCAAACATCAAAAGAATGCCACCAACCGCTTCTGCTTTCCCAAATCGTCAGCCATTTATTGTGCCATGATTAAATTGAACAGCTAAAAGTATGCAGCGGTAAGCGACAGCAAGAAAGAGGCTTTGTTGTTAATTGAGCAGCTCTTCCCAGATTTCCAACGGTTGCGTGGGGCTAAAGAACGCCAATTAATTATTTGGTATGCATGTAAAATACCGTTAAATGGATGAGCGCCCACAAATTAGCTGCTGGCACACCAAATGCGCTCAAACAAAAGGCTTCCGAAGCGAAAGGTGTTAGGGATGGAGCGTGGTTGTGGTTCGTAAGGCTGCTGATAAAACGTGATGAATGTGAAATAAATCGATAAATCTTGGTTGGGTCAATCTATACAACAACAATAACAACACGAAGTCAAGTGGGCTTAGCAGCCTTAAAATTTAGAGTCTAATAAGTGAATGAAGAACGGCTAATGTTTGTGGTGAGTTTAATGCGTGAAGGTTCCAAGTCTTTAAATTATAAGTCCAAACGCCTAAATTTCGTGTTTTCAACAATTATTGTTTCGTTGTCATTTCCTGTGTCGTGTTTTCCACTCTTCTTAGTGTCTTCGTTAGCTTTATTTCCTGGCCAACACAAATTCTACCGTGTAACCTCATCAAATGTTGTCTCCACAATTGACTAACAATAAACGACCATAATCAAACACTTTACGCCTGAAAGCACGCAAAGATTTTTGCAGCCACTTCGGCTATTTAAGAGTGTAAGGCTCCAACGCCTACTTAGCTACAGTCATGATGCTAACTTTCTGTATATTCTCTGACTGTCTAGCTGGTTTATGTAGTTGATTGCTGCTGCTGCTCGCCTAAAAGTAGATAACACTATACACAAAAGAGCAAAAGGTAGCAGAAAGTTGAACATGCTTGCTGTGGAAAATTGAGTTGTTGCGATGGCGATGTTGATAAGCTGATAAAGTCTAAGTGGTTTGGAGATTTTAGTCATGAACCAAACAGACAATGCACCGTACATACGCTCATACACACATACATACATATAAAAGATTCATCAACAAAAATACAATATTGTTTGTTTGTTGTTGTGTGTGTGTGTGCGTGTTGACTCGTGTTAAGTCACGTACTTGTGTGCGCGTGTAAGCATGTAAGCCGTTTGTCTGGCCGCTTACCTGTTCGATGACTTGTCGCTGCTGTGTTGAAAAGGAGTGTAGAGCGCCTAAAATCCCACTACAGTACAGAGTATTTACGCTTTTTTGCTGCTCAATGAACTAATAGACTTCATCATCATCATGCTGTGTCAATTCAATACAAACACGCACACTCGCACATGCAATATGTTGGTGTTGCTGTACTCAGATGTATGTATGTATATGTGCTTGTATGTGTATGTAGGCTCATATGTGTCAGGCTTTGTTTGTTTTTTGTCTCGCTATTTATGGCTAGGTGTTCGTGCCTTTACTGATATTTCACTGGTTATTTGTCTCTTCCTCACTAAACTCACTTTTGTCATTTCCTGTCTTTCAAACACAATCCTATTTGTTTGCCTGTACATCAGCCGTTTTTTGATTTCCTCTGTATTCATTCGATTTGGTCGGGTACATTCAGTATAAAACACTGGTTCATCATGAAGAGTATATCGTGGAATTCTCTATGTTTCTGTGAACCATCTAATGCTCATACTTTCTAAGAAAAACCTGGAAATTCGGAGATGTTATGACTTAAAAACTGAACTGGAATATAAAATAATTTTCGAAATAATAATTTCCCTAATCTTTGTATTCGTCAATTTGAGATCAAATAAGGCCTATATAACTAGAATAACGAAAATCATTATATAGCTGTGGTAATTTCTGAATCGATTTCAACTTTTATTCAAGATTTTACGTTCACTTAATTTTACTATCCGATATATGCGGTATAAAGTCAACCGTGAAAATGCATATTTGAGTAATATGTACTATAGTGGGGTTAGAGGAAGTATTGAACTTTATTTGCTAATTTTTGGCGTAAAGGCACACTATTAGAAGGATCACATCTTCTTTGAGTTTCTTTAGAATATCTTATAATTTACTGCTATTTTCAATGAAAAAATTATCTCAAGTTCTGATGTCGTCATATACGATATCTAGAGCCTTGAAAAGTTATAGTCCTTCGATTTCTAGACGGGCTATGCTAGTGTAGAAATACAGTATCTGTGAAAAGTTTCGTTCCGATATCTTGACTTGGGCTTAATTGCAACTTTGTTATAAGAAAGTAGGTGTGATTGTTAATCGATTAAGCCCATTTTCAAACTATAGCATTAGGATGTCAAATAATGTTATGAACCGGCTTCGTTACAATTGGTCGAGTATTTTCTGAGATATGGTTTTTGACCCATAAGTGGGAGGAGCCACGTCCATTTAGTATCCTAATTACAGGTATTATTGTATAATTTATAACATTTTTATGTTCAAATCTTTCTTTAATTCTTATGGTAATCGAGGAGAAAGATAACTGGCGCCTAGATGGGTATGAGAAAGTCGAAGAACCATTTTTTTAGTTTTTCATTTACCACTTTTACCTCGGACATAACTCAAGGGTGAATGACTCTCAATTAGCATCCACTATTAGAGGGTCATTATTCTATTTAGTTTAGTTTAGAGAATAAAAAGAGAGCGGTTCTCTGGATAGGTCATGTTGTTGGAATAATTGAAAACATTCCAGCTTTGAAAGTGTTCGATGCGGTACCCGCTGGTGAAAGCAGAGGAAGAAGAAGACCTTCATTCCATTGGAAAGATCAGGCGCATAGCGATCTGGTTTCGTTTGGTATTTTCGATTGGGGTCAAATTGCAAGAAAAAAAAAATTAATTGATTCGGCAATAATCGCGTAAGCGGTGTCTACGTCAGTTACATATTATACAAATGAGTGAGATATAATTCTACTCAGTTAATAGTAGTAATTTTTAAGATATAAAACCACACTAAGCATACTCCATTTCTAAAAGAAGAGCTATTATAATGTGCATTAATTACATATCCCAAGAAAGTAGTTAAGTTTTAAGCTTAAAGCCTTTGAAGAATTTTTCAAGCAACCATAATTTGAGAGCGACAAGTAAGGTGGATTTAGTTGCCACGAAGGACCATCCCTTAAATCATAATTCATAAGTAGCCTGCATAATACTTAACTGCACCTTATTTTCCAGAGCGCTCATCTAAATGCAAAGGTAAAAACAGAACAAAAACGCGTTTAAATGAACTAACCAAAAACATAACCGCAATATATTAGGACACCGAAACGATTTGTCAAATAGTTTTACGCAAATATTTTGCTCATTAAAATTATAAATGACAGTGGAATGCATAGTTGCAATATGCAAATGTGGATTTATGTAACAAACAAAAACAAAAACATTTGTAGGAGTGTCACTGTTGGCCAATGAACAACAGCAAGTGGGTGTACATAAGCAGTGAGTAGTAGAAAGGCAGCGAAAATGACAACAAATAAACAAACAATGCTGAAACAACAACAATCTGAGCATATATATTCATATATATATGCACTCATTAATGTGTGCCGGTGAAAAGATTAAACCATAGCAACAGCTGAAACAACAACAATGAACAACAATGATGGAAAGCAAAGTGAAGCTGTTGCTAGGATTTAAAACGCTTAAAGTTGGGCAGCGAGTGCGGGGGCACGCCATGCTAAGCGAGTGCAATGATGATGGGTGTATAAATGAAAGCATGAATAACGGTAAATCCAGACGTGCTCGCACACAAATAAGCAGATAAGAAGCGAAAATAATTGCCAACAAGCGAAAGCGTTTGCGATGAGGTGTGAGTAGGAGTGCACGAGAGTGGGTGGAGGGAGTGACAGTGATGGATAGAATGTATGGTTCGCGAAGTAGCAAGCAAATTATGCAATCGAAATAAATAAAGCAGTAAATGTGTGCATAAAAATAGCACATAAAAGGCAAATGCACATAAAGTGTTGCATACATCAAGGCGCGCGGCGTGAATATGAAGCAATAGCGGCAATAAAAATGCAACAAACACTTACTTTGTCAACTGATAATAACAAATTTACGATTTGCGAATCGAAAAAAGAAAAACAACAACAACAACTACAAGCAAATGTCACAAAAAAACAACATCTGTTTGTCTGCGTGGATGACAATTCAACCAACCGAAGGCAGACAGTGAGCGTGGGGCGTGCTGTTGTGATGGACAGTCGACAGTTGAATCGATGATAAAAAGCAAAACACCAGCGCCCAGCGTGATGAATGCCGGCGAGACACGGCTCATGCGACGACTATGTGTGCGCCAACAAAAGTGATAGTAAAAGCTTTGGAGCTGGAGTTGCAGCAGATAGCAGCAGCAGCAGCAGTGAGCAAAAACAAAGCAAAGCAAACTCCAAATGTCGGCGATGCAACAGCCACAATGTCATTGAAATGAAATCAATTATTCATTCGTTCGCACAAACACACGCACACGAACACACACAAATACAGTTATTAGCATCGGTTGTGCAACGGCGCGCAGCAAACGCATTGGCCGTGCGCCTAAAGGTATGCAAAGCATTTATGCTACTCGCAGCGCCTGAGTGACTGCTTTTGCATTGAAATATGTTGGCGTTTGTGTGTGTGTGCACCCGTGTGCAATAGCGCGTGTCAGAAATATGCAACAATTTTGGGCTTATGCGCTGCAGGAGCTCAACAAATGACTGACAGACTGGCAAAGCTTTTGGCTATCAGGCAAGTAGATTGGTGGGATGTGCCACCTCAACTCCCACTGTATGCCTCCTGTCTGTTTGAGGTTTGAGTGCAGTGGCAAGCAGGTCAGCCGCTCTGTTCTATTGTAGTGGTGCTGGGCAGTGTGCTGAGGTTTGGAAGCTTCTGTTACACTGTCACCTGCGGTGTTGTGGTAGGGTTCACCACTGCAGACGTGGCTTTGTGTGGCGGAGTGTAAAAGCAACGTTTGAGGTTTGAGTTGTTTGGGTTTTCGCAGTGATTAAAATTGGCGCAACGCTAAATGAAGCATTAAACGTACGAACAACAACAACAGTAGCATGTAGATAAATGCTCTACTTCACTTTATAAGGAAAGGAAAAGTGTTGGTGTTGCATGAAAATTGTCTGAATATGTGGCTCTTTATTGTATGATTCATTGGAAATGGGTTGAGTGTGAATGTGGGTTCAAAAGTATTTGCTAGACTAGCATTCGAGATTGGTCAACGTCGGGACTGGAATCGTCTGAGTAGATAATCAAATGGTAATATTGAAAGACTCACTCAGTTGAGCTCACAGTGCTTAAACTTTGAAAGTTGATGCTCTTAAATTTAATTATTACAAGATTACAAGATATCGACTGAGCATTAAGCTTTTCCAGAAAACTGATCCATAAAGCTTTCGAACCAGTACCTCGAAAAGCTGTATATCCTTTTAGGAGAAGCTGAGAAATGGTATAAGTCGAAGGTTAAACGTCCCTTCCAGATCAATATTATCGAAGAAAAACGAAGGAAGCTTTGTCAACTGTGAAGGAAGTGGAAATCGTGTGAAGAGAATCACCGAAACGACCAAGTTCATATCAATGTTCTGAACTAATCAAGATTTTTTCATCTTTCCGGATGAGACAGGCCTTACAGGTTAACCGGCTTAATAAGCTTTTCTAAATGAGGCTTGAACTTATCAGAGTTTGAGACACACCTAGTTCTACTTCGAAGGTTTGAATCAGGCACTGAGAAATTAGAAAACTTCCAACACTATCACTCTTAAGATACATATTCGTACAATCAGCGTAAAACTTGCACCGTGCAGCCATTGCAACCGTACCGTCAACTGCCAACAATTCTGTCGTGTTGTACACGTAATTAGGCAGATACTGAAGTAACAGCTTTCCGCGTTGATTTTAGGCGACACAGCGATCTTATTGCAAAAGTTCGTTCGAAGTACATAGCATACTTGCAGGCGTACTAGCTTTTTCGGCTCAATGCATTCCTTTATGTATGTCTGAAAGTAACTCATTGTACTGCCATTCTTCACTTCGCGACTCGCAACTAATTTTTACCAATTTACCAGCGACATTGGCATGATCACAATGAGTGAGCGCCAAAAAGTATTCAAAGTAGGGGTCATGTCGCTACTAGCATAGCAAATAAAGCGCATTCTGGACCAAAACGTGACCAAAGCAGCTGGTGGCTTTGCACATAGAAACAACCGGTGTAGTGTAAAATGCAAATTTCAAGCTTCAATCTGGTCAATTGTGGTGCGCCGGTAGATTATGTGAGAGTTGTAACAATGCAAGTTTGCTCGTAGCCCTGCAATTGTGTTAGCGGTTGTGTGGTTGTTTTTACACTATTTTCCGCACACTTCTCTCTGCATATATGAGTGCAGCAGTATTTCAACTTTTCTGATTCCGTGCGACCGCCATACTGGCTTACACAACAGCAGAATACCAAGCATATTATTAGGCGAAATTCACAGTGTGCTTTGTTTACATTAACGTCCGAACTACAACGGGAATTAAGTTGATGCTCAAGTGTGGCGGAGACTCGAACAGCTATTGTTTCGGTTGTCAGTCGACGGCGCAGACATTTTTGCATGGAGACAACCGTGCGCCCAACTTGCTGAACCCAGCTTTTTCGGTCTGTGTCGCTTGTATACAGTTATATCTATGCCTATCAGCAGCTACCATCTGCTGTGGCGGTCACACAGTACCTAGATTCATTTAAGAATGGCACGTTATCGCATATGTCCACGTCGGCACACACACACACGTACAGAAAATAATATAGATAGCTCAGCCTCTTCATAGTCACTCTGTTGCGACAATGGAGAGTGCCTTTAGTCTTGGTCGTTGATAAAACGCTCTGATTACCGGCGTAGAGCATTCGTTGAATGTCACCCATTTGTCTTTGGAAGCGCTCAATTCACTCACTCATTTGCCAGGCTTTGTGGCATTTAGGTGAGGTGTATCCACTCGGCCACTCCGTGCAACATGGCCGTTAATGAACGCCACCAATTAATGTCACTGATGAAGTTGAAATTTGAATATTTGTGTAGGAGCCAACGCATGGACTGGGTTTCACAGTGAGAGATAAGCAGCGCTCTTTGTTTATTCAGCCCAAAATTAAAATACTCATTTATGGCAGAATTAGGGAATGTGTGCGTGACAATGAAAAATCTGTATGGTGTTAATAAAATTTTATTACCTTGTCCGAAAATGAATGAAAGACCCAAAAAATGTAAATATCATGGAACTTGTTTGAGGGAGAGAGAAGATTAGGTAAAATATGAAATAATATGGGAAAGGATCACTAAGCATGTATGGTGTAGATTATATGAGCTTTCGTTTAGATATAGGCAGATTTCTGTGCATTTAAGACGATTACGGGACAATTTTAGAGTGTATTATCTTACAGCTATCTTGCTACTAATGTATCGTTGCCTAATTTTAAAATTATTTCCCGCACCTTACCTGAAAACATCTTCTCCACTTCACCTGGTATGCTTTTAATAATAATTTTTTCTCCACGAGGCTGGCTTATGTATTAAACATATCAAGAGACTATATCACTAAACTAATTTAGTCTAATTGATTTTAATTAAATAATGTTTTGGCATCCGAAAATGCCCTTAATTACAATTATGGTTGATTTAATCCTAAATATAGGCAACATTTCTTCCAACGCCGTCAATTTAAACGTTGCCTACATTTAGGATTATTTTGAATTAAAAATCGAAAAATCAATGCAATTTGAGTGATCTTGTTTTAAACTAGAACCTAACTCTTAAAGAATACCAGAGTTTTTAAATAGTATGATGTTTATTAAAATATATTCTTCTCAACAAAAAATCTCAATAAAAAAAATCAAAATTTAATTTTTATATATTTTTATATTGAAGTATTGGCCCTGCTCGAATAAATTTACAAATTTATATTAAGGCAGTAGTCTGCTTTAGAAGCCGAAAAAAAGCGTTTTTTTTAGCAATTTATTTTTTAAGGGAAGGAAATGATTGCGGTAAACGGAATTTTAAGACGATAGTGTACTATATTTAAGGCTTAAAAAACAATATTTATTATTAAAAAATATTGAAATTTTTTCAAAGTTGTAAGTATTTTTCTGGAGCGCCTGGAGTTTGCACTTGTAAATCGGTGCCGGTGATGGAGGTCGTGCGATGCATCTGAAACAGTCGAATCAATTTTTTTTTTAATTTTTATAAGTTTATTTTCTCTATGAACTAAAAAAATACCGAAGGAGTTATAAAATTCCAAATTTTTTCGAAGTTTGAAAAAAAAATTCACTTTTTTAAGAAAAAAAAATTGAACTATTTAGTTCAAATAGAAGATAATTTAATACTGAAGCTAGATCACTTTGGTTTTTTTCGATCGGACATATATTCTTTTAGCTATCGCCGGCACCGTTTTCTAACACTTGTGAAAATGAAAACTCGAGAAAACGCGCTTTAAAGTTTTCGGAGAGCATTCGCACCTGCTCGACGCTCGGCCACTAAAACTGCTCTAGCTTCGAAAATATGTCGAACTGGCCTCTGGAATTTTCAAGACATATTCTTGGATAGTTTTGGAAGAGATTTAAAACAAAACAAAAAAATCGATTTTTTTAAGCCTGTAAAGCAGACTACTTACTGCCTTAACTAATGAGTAAAAAATTACAATAAATTTTATTTTTTTTGATATTTCCAATGCTACAATCCCTCTTGATTAGTTTCTTATATGACAAAATATCCCTTTTCCCCCTCTGACGTCACATAAGTTGGAGAAATATATTTTACAATTACCAAATCACCCCTCTTCAGTGCACTTCCATTTGACAGCCAGCATGCAACCGGCTTATCAGTATTTCCAATGTGGAAAAAACAACCCTGCGCTCACGCGCTTCCAACAAACAATTACGCTCTGGCGCTCTCACCACTGAGATTAATACGCTGAGCACGCTTTCGGGGAAATTCTCTCACAGCATGGCAATTGGCTTCTTGCATGCTGTTCAAGCAACTAACGGTTCATTGTGGCTGTGGTGTCTTTACCTTGAAAACCGCAGCTACTGTGTAAGTGTAATGGAGCCGGCGCTGAGTGGTAAAAGCGGCTCGACAACAACCAACTGCCAATGCATTGTTTATCCTTTGGCGAAGACACATACATTAGAGTTTGTGTGTGTGTGCCTGTTGGATGTGGTGTATAGGTGTGGTGCAACCAGCGCACGGAAATTGCTTGGCATTGGCAGCAGCACCAGCGGCAAGCGGCAGTGGCTGTGGCAGTGGCAGTCAAAGGAAGCCAATGCGAGTCAAACCGAACCGGACGGCAAACCAACCAAGCAGGCAACCAAACAGTTATCAAGTCAAGCCAGCAACGCACACATACACACACACCAATGCCTTTACATGGAGACACAAACACGCACACAGAGACAGAGGCAAGCATTTGCTTTGTCGTTTTTGTTGCATGGAAATTGAAACACCAGTTGATTGTGCCACGATGTTGCTGCCACTTGTGTGTGTGTTGTATGGTTCTTGTTCTTGTTGTTGTTGTTGCTATGCTTTGGCTTTCGTTATTTTAGGTGTACTAGGTGCACCTAGTGTGCGGATATGGATACCTCTGTTGGTCTCATAGCAAAAAAAAGAAGAAGAAAAGTGATGCAATAAAGCGTAAAGTGCGACCAGCAAAAGCTTGCGTGAGTGTGTGTGCGTTTGTGTGTGTGTGTTGGTGCTGCGGTTATATGCACTGTGGTGTTGGTGCGGTTTGGTTAGGTTAAGGTGTAGGTGTATTGCTACTGCGTAGCTGAGCTGTTAGTTTTTAGTTGCAATTCACCTAGTTGTTCTTGCATTCCACCTGACTTTTTGTCGTTGTTGTTGTTTTCTTTGTAGCTATTGCAGGCAATTTTTCTATGCCTTGCGTAAGCTTTGCCATCGCTGTCAGACAAGTGCCTAAGTGAAAGGCTACTACAGTTACACTGCCGTGGCGCTTTTTGTGTCAATTCTCCCACTCTTTTTTAAGTGCCTAACGGTGTGACATAACAGTACAAGCACGTGCACATGTGTGTATGTGTGTGTGCGTGTGCAATTTAAGCTTAGAAATCTCGTTAGTTGCAGCAAGTGTCGGTTGGAGTGTTGCGCCGGCTCGTTTGTTTCGAGATTGAATTTCGTGTGGCATAAAGAAAGTTGGCTCTGCTAAATTGAATGTTAATATTGAGTTAAAACCAAGTGAGGCGAGCGAGTTCGGCCAAAAAAAAGCTCGTTATGCTGCGGTGTGTTCGGAAAAGTGTTACTTCTGTGGGGAAAAATGCATTTTGATTGAATTTTCTTTTTTCATTTTTTCTGTGAGAAATGTACAATCTTTGCAATTAGTGTAAGTTGTTGTTATATAGAGACAATACTACAAGTGATTGGCTGGTTTTATGCAATTATGATATGAGAAAAGTATGAGTTGCGTGTTTAGAGGCACACTAATGGTTAATCTGTACCCACTACAATCGGTTCTACGTAACCGGAAGGGACGCGGATTTTTATACGGCCAAGGTTTGTCAAATCGGCAGCATTCTTCGAAATTGATCGTCAATCGAATCATATCAGGCTTTATTTTTAATTTTTAATTGTGGTGAATTAATCTATATAATAAAATGAGACACCAATTCAATGGATCGGATACAAACGTGATCAAGTAGGGAAGAGCAAAGGTTCGGGTGTAACCGAATATTTTATACTCTCGCAATTTATTTATTTAACTATTTATATTATATAATACACAATTTTACCCACATATTCGTCATATATATTGTATCAAGTCCATTGAAAGTTGGAAACCCTAATATTAGGTTACAAGCACCGAGGTCCTCGTGTTCGAGATATAGGGTCTTGAAAACTTATGGACTGATTTCGAGGCTTTTAGAAGGGCGATGCCACTCCTTAAATGCAGTATGTTTGCAAAGTTCTGTTCCGATATCTTCACTAGTGCTTACTTTATATATTGTAAAGTAAACGATTCAGATCGTCTTCAAAGTTCTGGTATATCGGAAGTAGGCGTGGTTGTAAACCGATTTGGCCTATTTTCCCATCATATAATTTGGATGCAAGGGAAATATTACAAACCGAATTTCATTGAAATTGGTCGACCCATAAGTCGGCGGAACCACGCCCATTTAAAATTTTGTGTACGATTTTGAATGCATCTCTTCTGTACCTTCTTTATAATGAAATTTATGGCTTCTGTTTGTTTTCCTTACTGAATTAAAACATTTTTAGTAGTTTTCGACGTAACCTTTGTATGGGAGGTGGGCGTGGTTATAATCCGATTTTGTCCATTTTTGGTCTATATAAGGAAATGCTGAAAAAAGACTACTATTGAAAGTTTCGTTGATATACGTTTAGTAGTTTACGAGATATGTACAAAAAACTTAGTAGAGGGCGGGGCCACGGCTACTTTCAAAAAAAAAATTACATCCAAATATACGCCTTCCTAGAACAATCGTTTGTACCAAATTTTAAGTTCATAGCTTTATTTATGGCTTAGTTATAGCTGTTTATGTGTTTCCTGTTATCGCCATTTTGTGGGCGTGGCAGTGGTCCGATTCCGCCCATCTTCGAACTTAACCTTCTTATGGTGCCAAGGAACACGTGTTCCAAGTTTCATTAAGATATCTCAATTTTTACTCAAGTTACAGCTTGCACGGACGGACAGACGGACGGACAGACAGACATCCGGATTTGAACTTTACTCTTCACCCTGATCATTTTGATATATATAACCCTATATCTAACTCGTTTAGTTTTAGGACTTACAAACAAAAGTTATCTGGAAAAAACTATAATACTCCGTTTAGCAACTTTGTTGCGAGAATATAAAAATGGAGACAAGAAACTTCAAAAATATTTTGGAAGTATTCAAGGCCTGAAAAATTTCTTCAAATATGGTCCTAAAGAGTCAAGGATGTTATTTCTCAGTGGTAGTTGGACTATAAGTTGTGTGTTCAAAAAATATCGGGACATATAAAATTTGAAGTTTAATGGGTTTGAATAGTCCAACTGAAACTTTTTTTATTTCTCATTAAGTTGATGTCTCGAAGAACATTAAAATTTTCAGCTATATTTATTGCTTACTTTATCTGTACCAGTCGTTTGTGAAAAGCTCACACTTTGGTGCTTTTTCCAGAATTCTTGGCCAAAAACAATACTGTAATGAGGACGTCTCAGCCTCCATATTCGCCAGACGTGACTCAGGGTGACTTTTTTCTATTTCCAAAAATAAAGAGAACCTTAAAGGGACGTCGATTTACATGCATGCGAAAAATCATTCTAAAGAAAGGGAAAGTGTTTCGACAATTGGGAGAAGCGCTGTCATAAGTGCATTATCTTAAAGGCGACAACATTAATGTAGACAAATAAATATTTTTTTCCCCAAAAAAGAAAATTCCCGTTATTTTTTTAAAACACGAACTTACGTTTAATAATTACATGTAGTTTTTGCTTGAACATGAAGATCTCATCAAGTTTTTCTCCGCTGCGCTGACTCTATGTACATTTGACTGAAAAGTAGCAAGCGGCAATAGAAGCTTTAAAATAAAAAAATATGATTTGTTTTGTTATTGTTGCAATTTGAAATCTCGCAATATTCCAACTGAAAATTAAATTTTAATGCGAATTTCCATCTTTAATGGCGCACACTTCCTGCGTGTTATCCTCTTTGCTTACGCTACAGCCTATCGCGCACATCCGTCAAACAGCCACAAAAACCGTCCAAAGCCAGACAAAACTCAGAGCCAGCGCAGCAAATGTCACAGAACTCATGTAATGTATGCACATAAACGTGGCGTGTTAATTACATTAACAAGACGCTTATCGCACAGTAAAAATCTTAATCAACGCTACACAATCTATTATACAATGCGACGAATGCAGGACAAAAACAAAACAAAGCAAAATAACGGATGAAATAGAAACACGACAAAAGTGTAAGAGCATAACGAATGGCAAGCAAATGAAATGCAAATGTGGAGGAAAGAGTGCGGGCGAGTCATATGGAGCGGAATAGTGCGGTAAGTAGAGGTTTTCACATATTGCGCCTGGGGATATGCAATGCAATCGCATAGAGGAAATAACTGAAATGTGAGCTTTTTATCTTGTGCGTTGAATTATGCGATTGTATGGGTCAATAGACGCTTATGCATCACGTGCCGGCATTCAAAGTAGATATACACACATACTTGTATGCATGTGGAATGCGACAAAACACGCGAAACACGGGCGATAATAATGTTGTTGGAAAAAGTATGTTTTGCTGATTTATGACAACTTGAAATGCAATCAAAACTGCATGTTAATTATTGCTGCGCGCCACAGCGCCAGACCTCACCTCACATCACCACACCGCAGTGCATGCTGGCATAAGTTGAAGTTGAAGTTGATCGCCTTAGAGCACAGGGGAGTGGAGTTTGGTGAATTGTTATGCAACAACTAAAAGGCAAATAACAAGAATGTGCCGAGTGGAGAGCACATGTAGGCGCGCCTGAGGGTGAATTCCAGAAATTCAGTTTCATAACAGTAGAGCTGAGTGGTTTCCGCGTCACCCCTCGTTTATTTTGTTGCAAGCCTAAAAGTATGCAATGCCATTTGCATTAGTAGTTCATTTTATTGTTACACATTTCTCATTTAATTTAGTGGAATTTTCATACTAAATTCCGTGTGCTTCTTTTCCCAGAAATGCTAACTATTTAATTAACTTGTAAACACCGCACTCACTCCTTTGTATTGTAGTTAAATATATATTGTGCTTGTAAGCGCAGTTTAAGGGCGATTGCCTACATTTTGGCGTGCGAGTTATTAATTTCAGACATTTATAGATGTTTGTCTGTTTAATTGTCTCACTTTTAGTGGAACTAATAGGCGTATAACAGATGTTTGGTGGCGTGAGGAAATGCGCTTAAGAATAAGTTAGAGTAAAATAGAATAAATTATAGAAATTTGTACTACAAAATGGTCGAAATATAACTTTAGAGTTTCTATAGCTTTATATATTTTATTAACAATAACAAAAAATATTTAATTTTCAATGCTCTATGACTCAAGCGACAGTAATACCCAATCTCCAGCATTAAATGTTCGCAGTTTAAGCTCTGAACTTTTTTTAACTTCTCAGTACAATTGCAGTTACTCGTAATCGCTTTAAAAGTTCTCCAACAAAACTTCAAGCAACATTTAAGATTTAAATAGATACTTCCTGCAGTCAGTGCTACTTCCGCTTCCTGTGGCAGCGCTTGCACGAATAGAAACGCTTGAAAACGCATTTAAAGTGAGACAGCGCAACTAGAAAGAGGGGCTCTAAAGACGGCAGGGCTTGCAGACGCAAAGCGACAGTAAATATACAAATGTGGCTGGGCAGCGACATGCGGCAAGCGTCTACGACAGTTTCACTTAATTTCGTATTTAAAATCTCGGCAAAAGTTTGACTTTGCAAGGCGCGTACAAGGACAAGGGCAAGGACTATGCGCAGGACAAGTGAAATTTGAACGAGAAATCAAAGAAAGCAAAGAAAAAAGAAGAAAAACGAAATGCAGTGCACACAAAGCGTACACAGTGTGGAAGTGGAAATGTTTTCCAGCTTGAGTAAATACTATCACTTTTTGGCGAGTCGGAAGTGATTTTGTTTGCTCTTGTGTTTCTATTTTTCAATTCTTTTTTCTTAAATACGAGCATTACGTAGTACTTACGTTTACGCACACTTGGCGTGTTAAATGCTACTCAAGTTGCCACATTTACGATGTCTCCGCTGCTTATTGGTGTCGCAATATAGAACTCATGGTGACTTCAAAGCAGAAGAATCATGTTCGAATCAAATGTAAATAAACAGCGTGGATAAGACAATTTCAGTTGTGGACGGGGGCGAATGAGAAGCTGTTAAAAAGTATAAAAATGAGGGAATGAGTGATAAAGCTCACAAATGACGCTCTGATGGAGTGGGTGTGGTCGCAATTGGCGCACAAACTGGCAAAGATAATCAACAGAGTCGACTGCGTGGCGAGATCAAAGTCGAAGCATCGCGTGTGCGTAGGCCGCCCAGGCGTAAATTGGATTGAGCATTTGTATAAATTAGTGAAGTGACTACCAAGCAACGAGAGTGATTGTGTGTGAACGGAACACAGAAATAAGTTGACTTAGTCATGCAACAAACACCATAAGCCCCGCCGACTAACGACTTCGACTTTTCCATTTCAGCCTACTACCATTTCGTTTTTGTTGGACTTTCTTTATTGCTAAGACACTTATTTTCTTTGCAACACACTTGAACACATTCGCCTCTGCTTTTATGTTGTTATTCGCGTAGGCGCTTCGACCACGCTTCGCATGTTGTTTTAGCCAGGCAGCTTAAGCGTTTAAGCCAAATTTGTTTTGCATAATTTTAGGTGCCAATTTAATTTTACTGCATTACTTTGGCAACAACTTTTGTACTTTTCCGTTTCTGCTTTTTTACTATTTCCTACATGCGAAGGCACTTGAGTTGGCGGCGCGAATGTGAGTTAGTGGCAGGCGGGCTATCAACTCATTTGAAATGCTCCATCAGCTGGCTGGGTGAGCTGGAGATAACGCAAGCATATTTGTATAATTTTAGGCGCAAAGGCAGCTTGTTGTCAATAATGCTAGTTATCAAGTGTAGCTGTTGTGGATTTTAGTGCGCTATTTCGATCAGAAGTGAATTGGAAATTGATTTATGCGATTTTAATCGGAAAATATTTGGCTTATGAGCTGAGGGTAGGGAGTTTAGTGTAGTTTTTAGATTAACTTAGTGATCTCCTTAAATATAGTTAAATTTGATTTTTTCAAATAAGTAATTTGGAGAAACAAATATTCTTATTTTGATTGTAATTTTATTGGAAGATAAGTCGGAGGCAAAAGCTGCAATATAATCTAAGATATCTACTGAACTAGTACACATGGACTTAACAAAAATAATTTGTTGCTAGTGTCATAAATAAGTCAAATTATGTATTAGTTGTATTTCTAAAGTGATGCGTATGAGTCTAAAATGGAACTATTAGCGAGTAGATTACAATGCTACTTTCACTTCTTGTGGCAAAGCTCGAACTTAGAAGAAGTAGCATCTAATGAACCTTTCAGGAGCTCTACTAGAAAGGCTCATGTACTGACTCCATCCCAAAATACCATCTCTTAAAATTATACCTAAGGAATCTAAATAAATTTAACCACCTTGTCACCTGGCTGAATGTCATGTCTTTCTGACAAACCAGAAACAGACGGAAGCTGATTCGTTTCCCTACAGCACTGACAGCTAAGCCACATATCAACAAATTAAGGCATCAGGTGTAAACAAATTGCTTAGTGGCATTTTAGGCTGTTCACACACCTGATCATATACATGTGTGAGGGCACCAACACACAATTAAAGACGCTAAGAAATGTAAGGCATGCGGTGGTAATATGTGATGAATATGGAGATGCCACAGCCTATCAGTATGAGCACCCAGGAAGAGAGGAGGACCACTAGCAGCCATAGACATCCTAGAGACAGCAGTGAAAAGCACAGATGTCAACTGCTTATGACATATCTTTCACCTGCGGTTTCTGCATGAAATTCTCAAAAAAAAAACAAATTTGCTTCGAGGTGTGTAAACAACAACAACAAGTATAACAATTATTTAACAACAACAATAACAGTGGCAATTGTAGGCAAAATAGAAATGGAAACAAAACTTTATTTAAATAGCAACAGAAGGCAATTATTTGCTTGTAACTGTTTTTGTCAGTCATCAGGCAAGTAAGTAAGCAGCCGCAGCAACAACCGCAGTCACCACTACACGTACAACCACACAATCACACACAGAGTGAAGAAGAAGCGCGCACGTGCTGAGACGCCTTGAGATATGTTACTAAACACCAAACCCTCAAAAGCAATAACAACACAACAATGCTTCTGCTTCTGCTGACTTCAAAGTTGTTTACGCGTGTAGGAGATAGGAAAAAAGGCACACTACAAAGCCAACAAGCTGTTGGCGGAAATCATTTGGCACCTACTCGCGCGAGTTCAACGAGTTAGAAGCCACGCCGCCGTTGGCTGGCGGAAATTCATAAAACGCATAGTGTTATTTTAGGCGTTGAGGCGTGAAAAGGTTGTGTAAATTTTAAATGAGCGCATTTAAATTATGCTTATCTACTTGCACATATAGGCGAATGCGTGGAAGTGCCAGTGTTGCCATATATCTAACATGGCTTTCATATATGTTCTTGTGCGACTGATGTCTCCTGCTGGCGCACAGCTGCCTCAGTGAGTGAGTGAGTGCAAAATTTTGATAAATGATGCATATTAAGCATGTGCTGTTTACTCCTACATATACACAACGCGTGATGTATGTTTGTATGGTCGGTTATTCAGTAATTTGCCAGCGAGTGGCTCAAAAACGCATGAAATATTGCGCTGTTGTTATTAAGCGCGAAAAATGTAGCATACTTGCTGGCGCTTTACTCCTTCTTTCGAGCGACACTTTCACCAGCGAGTGGTTTTCATTTACCGGGTGAGTGATTATATGTGTGTGGTGACTGACTGACGCGCACAGGACATTGTGGGTTGTAATAGAACAACAACAACAGCAGCGTATAAAAGCAACCACCAAAAACACTGAAGCCAACACTACATAAAGTTGAGCTTCAAGTATGAGTGTTTATGAAAGTGTAAGTGCGGATGAGTGTATGTCACACAGTGTTTTTTGATTAGCTTAATCATGTAATAAAATGTTTTGCATATTTATAGGGGCTACGCTTGACGAGCTGCCATGTAACGCTTAGTTATAGTCACACACATACACAGGCACACTCGTACTCATGCACATATATACTCACGACCGTGTGTGTGCGCTCATTCTGCTTTCTGGAATTTTGTGCATTTTAATTTGTTTCATTAGCCAAGAACTATGCTTTTGCTGTCGCTGCTATGATTAAGCCAATTTAGGGTTACCACATGCCTGCACATACATTTGGATACATACATATAAGTGTATATGAAGCTGCAGCTTATCTGCGGTGTAGTTTTTATGAGCTGACAGATGACCAGCAAATTGATGTAAGTGTCAGATTAAGTGCCAGAAGCGAGAAAATATGTCAGAGAAGTTCAGATGATTTTAGTTTGATTTTATGAGATATTTGAATGGGTTAGGGATAAATAAATAAGCAATTAGAATATACTAAGCTATGACTACCTTGTATTTTTTTTCAATTAAATTAGTTGTATTTAATTGTTAGCTTAATATAATAGCTATTCTACTCACAGGCCACTGTCTGGTGGCGGCACATGCCTACAAAATTGGACTTACAGATCGAGATGACTTCAGGAAATGTCAAGAGCAAGGTGCAATAGAAACAATGATGCATCTTCTGTGCACCTGCCTTGCATTGTCAAGGCAACGACTTCGCTACTTGGGGCCTCACAATATTAGAATCTGGAAGAGGTATCGAAAGTGAAGCCACAAAAACTTTTAAAATTTGCGTCAAGCGCATGACTACTCCTCGTGGACAACGTGATGGCACTCCATTTGGTATCGCAAAGGACCTAAATGATCAATGTGTGGCGCATTGGCCTACCAGTATAACCTAACCTAACCTAAGAATAACTATTACTAAGAATATTTAATTATTAATTTAAAAAAATATTAAAACAAATTCTAAACTATTTGAGAATTAATAGCAAAAGCATGCAATGAATAAAATGATAAACTCAGAGCGCGTATAAATTATATAAAAATATGCAAAATAGTAAGTTGATAGCTTCAGCTCTTTAAATTTACTGTCAATCACTTGAAGGAAGCAGTTCACTTGAATATTTAAACCCTCTCACTGTTTTTGTTCTTGGATCACTTGCACATATATACATTTCTCCAACCGAAGCGACACAATGTCACTCAAGAACAACAACAATTAGCAATTTGCTGCTTACTTTTACAACAGTGACTATAAAGTACCCCTTAGTCCCCTTATCAAAGCCATCTAGTCCCACGCTGTACTTACTCAAAGCCTGTCTGCCGCTGCGTTCTTTACTTCGCATGGAAATTTTAATAATTTTGCATTTTCTGCGTAACTTTTTGCCTTTTGCACAATGCGCGCTAATCCGCTTTTTAACACTTTACCGTTAAGTGCAAATATTAGCAGCAACAATAATAACAATAACAACAACAGCAACAAAATAACAAGGACCTCGACGGCAAACAATGATGATAACAATGCAACACGCAGAGTCAGCGCGATGCAGGGGGTGTGAGTTGAGGTGACTAAGCGTGGGAGGTGGAGAGAGCGAGGATGGCATACACACCGCAACAGTGAAACTTCATTAAAATGCGTGCCAAAGTGTGCAAAATCACAACAAAAAAAAATAAATAACCTCTGTGTACTGCTCTGTACGGTAGCTGATATTTATGCGTTGCGGGCGAGGCGAGGAGCGTCAGCGTGTTGCAAAATCATTTTAATTGAAATTAACTACTTTTTTGGTCGCCTGCTTAAGGTAAACATGCATAGTTTATATCTACTTAGAGGAGTTTGTTGTTGATTCGCCTCGCTTTGTTTAGTGCTTGTTGCTATCGCGCGCGCGCTACTGTGCACTCGCAGCGCTGCGCCACCACTTTAAGCTGCCTCTTTTGTCTGCGCTTGCCACTTGTCGTGCGACAAGCGCTCGCCTGCGGACGCTAACTCACTTTGTGTGCTGGCTCGCGTTGCAACTCATTAATTATGCCATTTTCTTTTAGCTGCCACTTCCGACTCGACGCGATTGCTGGCACGCCCGAGCGCCTGTATGTATGCAAAGCGCAAGCGATAAAGTTGTTGCGCGCGTTAGTTACTTTGGTAGTTAAGCGCATTGCTAGCCATGGCAACTATGCTGGACTTGCTGTGCGCGCCCAAAAGGGTGGCACCGTGGGCACAGGAAGGCACAAAATGGAAGAAAACTATTTTTAGATTTTTTTAGCTCTGAAATGCATTGTGTTGCGCTTGTATATCACTTGTTAACAAAATGGTTGCTGCTTCAATGCTGCCTAAACACTGTGCTATAACATAAATATATTCTTTACTACAACTCTTAGCAGTTCTCTTGCCCTTCTATTCACTTTTGTTTAATCCAACCTCCGTTTCAACTTACTAAACACTATACTGCCTATTTAGCTATGCAGTTGCATTGTACGCGCATAAATGTTAAGCAGCTAGTTTATTGCTAACAACGCCATTTTCATCATTGCCTCTTACTCGTAATGCTTTATGACAAGTGATGCCGCGTAATTGAAAAGATAAACGCAAACAGGAAATAACAAAAATTAAAAATGTTAGTGGACAGCTATTTTATGCGCTGCGGGCGTGAGATTATTGTAGGTTAAAAGAGATAATGAGGGACCGAACAGCAGCTGAACTGCTTAAATAGAAGAGATAAAGGGAATTGTGTAGTGAGGTAGTGAGGGAGTAAAGCGGAATAAGTTTAGAAGGGTTTAGAGGAAACTATATCTTCTTGTAAGATTTAATCAATTCGTTATTCAAAGCTTAGCTTATTCCATAGTAAAAGCTGAAATATAGAATAACAAAAGCAACAAAAAGATGAAATCTTTGAAATATAGAATAAGAACATATTTTCTGAACCATCATGAGTTCACTAAATTGAACTGAGTTGACCAAATAAAAGATGTTGTTAATCCATGACAGATTGATAATTGACTTGCTTATAATTCAAGTGATATTGGTTGGTTCTATTTCAAGTAGTATGGAAGGAAGTTCGATAAAAATGAGACTATATGAGTCCGTATGACTATTCTCTAAATCTAACTGAGCTCATTCCTCATTCAGAAAAGCACTATGTGTTTCTGCGTCTCCATACTTGGAACTGTACCGTAGAATATTCATTATATGATAAGATTCAACTATAGCTTGCTATTAAAGACATATCAAAGAACGGAATGCTATTATGATTAATATATACGAGATGTGTTCAAAAAATAACGGGAATTTTCGGGAAATATTCTTTATTCCCCTGCTTCTTCAAATTGTCGAAACATTTCTTAATTTTTGGAATAGTCTTCGGATCTTTCAACGATTTCTCGTATGCTTGTAAATCGACGGCCCTTTACGATGTCTGGTAAATAATTAGGCGAACTTCAGGGATGTGTATATCAACATTTAAAAAAAATCAGACTTTTTGAAAATTTGAAATTTTTAAATTCCCGTTATTTTTGGAACACACTTCATTTATGCGAAGGTTCTTGACTTTCTAAAAAAACCACTCGTGAAAAGTGTTCGAAACGGTAAAAGTAGACTGTCTGCAGTAAAGCTTGAAGCCATTAAAAGTTAATTGAGTACTTATATAAAATCTTCGATTGCAAGAAAAAGGATTTTCGAATAAATTTGCATAACATTACTGCAACCATACAAATAACTAAGTACAAATTAAATTATATATTAAAGAATGCAATCAGAATTGACTCATTATTTTATATAAATTGACCTTAGGGCAATATTTAACCGTCATATATAAATAAAAATGAAAGGTTAAAGTGTACTTCTAAGAAAGAAAGCGATTGTGTATATGTATTTGATTTTTTTCTTCCACCGATTGCTAATGTGTAGTGCGCATAATGAAGTTATAAATAAGCAATGAACCGCCACAAGTGGTCAAGTTCACATGATTTTCTTTTTTCGTTTGCGGTGCCTAAGCCTTAAGGGAGAGCGCAAACGACGTTTAAGTTGTAAGAAGAAAACCTTGAATACGGTCTTTATGCCTCAATTATTTGCACCTCAATAAAGTGAAATGGGCAAAAAGTGAGCTTAAAGGCATGAATGTGTGCAAAATATGTTTGTGTGTATATATGTCTCGAATGCCCTGGTGTACTCTTGCGCTAACACAGGCGCCCCAAAGTAGTCAGCATAAGTGCGTGCGTGTACATGCTGCTTCATATACTCAGTTATACGAACCCCTACGGCGCTTTTTACTATCCCTAATTGACTGACTTTTTCTACACTTTATGCATTTTCTATAACGGCAAATGTGCGCCAATTTGCTTTTACTTGATTTGCCCTTTGTTTTACGCTTTTGCGTTATTTTCCCTCAATTTTCCTTTTCATTGTTTGCCTGCCTGTGAATTCACCTTAAACACCTTTGACTCATCAGCAGCGTCGCCATTGACTTTAACCTGTTGGACTGTTGGGTCGATTGTTGTTTGTGGCGATATTCACAATGCTCTGTTGGTGGCCTCAGGCAATCGTCAAACTATAGCATTGAGTGTGCCGTGATTCGTATACAACCACATACAGTTGCAGTTGTTTGGGTTTACGCACCACGCGCTTGGGTTGACAACCAGCAGCGTCGTTCCGATGTAGGCGTTTGTCAAAAGGGCATATTCGAGCTCTTTCTCTCTCTATATATACATATATATATATATATATATATATATATATATACATATATATACACTAGCAGCTTGTGTGTTGGCAGTAGCCTCGGGGAATCAAACAAGTTTTCTTGTCTACAAAGTTTTTGCGAGAATGCGTTTGACTGTGTGTAGACTACTGAATACCGTTACTTACCTAGATCAAATACATATCTATATACATGTATGTATTCTATATAAATGTATGCGATTTGAATGCCGAAATGTAAAAATATATCCACGTATGTCTTTAGTAAATGCCTGCTGTGCTCATTTAAATTATATATATTCAAATCAAAGTGCTTGTTGCTCCGTGCAACGGTAAATACAAATATCGTTGTCTACCTTTAGGCGCTTTAACGTCACTGTCTTACGCATGCTAGCGCTCATTTGCGGCAATATACACACAGATATTTTTATATGCTTGTATTTAAACCGTGGAAATCAAAGCTACCCACTTCAAAAGCGTTACTTGAAATTCATGTTAAATGCAAACTTTCACGCGCCATTACTATTTTTGTTCCTTATTGCTTCAGAAGTGCGTGAAAGGAGCTTACATTTACGCGACTAAGTTTAGGTTAACTGTAGTACACTATAGAAACTAATTTGATTACTATTTAATATAGTCCACATATTCATTCAGAGACCTTGTCTGCTAAAGCTTAGATCCTGATATATCTTTATCAATAATCATGAATTATTGTTGGAGAAAAAATGTTTTTTAGTGCAAGTAGATTCTCAGATCCTTTTAATTTTTGTCAAGTGAAGTATTTTTTCTCTTTCTCTAACACATCTCGATTCCATAGGTTATGCTATATACTAACGAGGCTCCTCATTTTGCCAGCTCGTCTGCTTTTTCGCTACCGATAATATTCTTATGGCCGTGAACCCAGAGTTCGGACAGGTGTAGTTTTTCTGCTAGTGAGCTCAAAGACTTCCTGCAGTTAATGACTACGTAGGAATTAATGCTTGGCGATGATCAAACAGCAATGCCGCTTGAGTATCTGTGTGCATATTAACTTTCTGAATTCTGCCATAGTTGTTCAATAGAGCTCCACAGACCTTCTTTATGCCTAGTGCTTCCGCTTGGAAGATGCTGGCTGAGTTTGGTCGACGGATAGTGAGAGTGATATGTTGAGATCATTGGTCGGTATAGATTGGGATGGTATCTTCCTCTTTTAGTAGACCTGTTCTCCATTCACGTCTAGGGGGTATCCTCACCTGAAAGCCTTTAATAGTGCCTTTGGGGTATATAGTTTGATTTATTTAATTTTTTAACTCTTTCGGTTTCAACCACTTAGTTCCTTTTATTCTTATAGCAGAACATTCGGATGAAGATTATATTTTTACTAAGGTTTCGGAAGCTACACAGTCTTTATGTTTTATATATATTGTTCCATGATATCAAAATTCATCTTCTACTCATTTATGTTTCTGGATCATCATATTCCATTTGTTATTTTATGACTTTCCTAAGATTCTTTGGATCTTGGCTAAATCGAATCTCAAGCGATCTTAATAAGAAAATGTACAACTAATCTTATCTGAACGGAAACCACATAACGATCTCTTCGATAATAGTTGAAACATTGACCTTAAGTGTTGCTCTATATAACTTAAATTGTTTCACGGGAACCGTTTTGATAACTGAGCTTTCAGACAAACCTGTGACATGCAAGCCACCAACCATTACACTAGTCAACTCGAAACAGTAACTGGTACTTAATGCCACTGACATAACAACAAGGGTTACAATATAATAACAACGACAATACAGATAAATAACCAAAAAACAAACAGGAGAAAATAAAAATCGGAGAACTCGATTCCCGTGACAGACATTACAGAAATAAACGCAGTTAAATTATAGGTTCCCGCCAGCCAAGCGACAACAGCAGTTAAACGGTGCTTTCGAGAAGAGAAATTGGAGCCGCAAAACGATGAGAGAGCAGTAGTAATGAAGCGGTATGGAAGAAGAGTGCTTGGGGAGGCAGGATTGGTGACAGAGTTGAACTGAACTGCAGGGCGAGAGATGGGAGTTAATGAGAGGGGCTGGAGTTGCAATGCCAACAGTGGCAATAAAATAATACAGTTTAATATATATATATGCAACAACAACAACAAATCAGAAGACAGCTACTCTCGCGAGGCGAGTTAAAGATGTGGGTGTGTTTGTCTCGCGAGTGAATGATAGCGAGATAATCGCGTGTCTGGAGGAGTGTAATGGGAGTTTGAGGAGCAAAGCTAAACTAAAGAAAGTTTGTGGGTCGCACAAAAACAAAAACACAGACACTACAATATCAACAACATTTTGACGTGATAGCAACAACAATAATTATTTCAAAACTGTCACTAAGACTAACAACCGGCCGTGCGCTCGTGAAATGAGAAATCCAGCTAGGATAACAATAAAAACAACAACAATGGCAGACGTGGCGTGCAACATAGTAGCCGAGCAAAGTTCAAAGTTGCACAACGCTCTTGAAGTTGAATTACAGTTAAAGTTGCAATTGCACGAATAGTTGTTGTTGTAATTGCAGTCGAGTTGGAATATTGAAGTTCTGTGTCGTGAGTTGAAGTTCAAGTGGAGTTGACAAGTTTTGCTGTGTGAATTGCACTTGCAACGAAACAGGAAAAATTAAACTTGTTAACTTTGCTTTTTTTACCGTTAACTGCAATAAAATTTTGCACTGCTGGCGCTGGCAGCGTCAAAGCTCAAAAACTGCGGGCAAACTATGAAAGTCCAAACTTCTCGAGAGGTGCATTGAAATATACACTCCATTTGTCAAAGGAGTTCGGTGTAAAAGGGACGGCTAATATTTTGATTGAGTGCCGGCGCTGTTCAAGTGCTCGGTTGGCTTAAGTGTTTTCATGTCTTTTTATTAATACTTTGTGGGAAGGGAGCGAAGTGTACGGTTTGACAGCGCATTTGAGGAATTGTGTTGGCAGAGTGAAGAGAGTAAGATGGAGTGAGTGTGTTGTAGCTTATAGTGGAACAAATTTAAGAAGTAGCTACAAGAGGAGTGAGAGTGACAAGAGGAGGAAGCTTAAGGTGATGTACATTACCAACTATAGTGTTTGGCTACTTTTTGGCTACTTTGGCCAGAAAGATTTTGTGTTGGTTTCATCAGCCTTTCATCTATTTTCTAAAGAGTCTTCAGCGACTAGCTGTTCTTTTCTTCAGATATTACACTATCTTCTTCCGTCCTAGTCTTTTAAGTACATTTAAACTAGCTTAAAGTAGATTCTGGCAAGAAAGACTCGAGTCATCATGGGCTCTCAAAACAGTCGGGTCCAAATAATTGGTACGAACCGGTAGTTTTATGCGGCAAAGAGCTATCTACTCCGCAGAATTCTTCAAAATTATTTGGGAAATCATTTTCTTTGCTACAACAACAACGTCATTGTTTTTGCAACTAAAAAATGTTGTATTTAATTAAATTTCCAGAGACTCTCACTCCATCAACGATGCTACTTTTTGTACTTCTGTCTCATGTAATTAATGAAATCACGCTGATAATCAGACAAGGTAAAACTATAGAGAAAAACCTAAGCAAACAGAGGCTGTCGGGATGCGCAGGAAATCGTTGACAATTAATTGCACTGATTGCAATGCTGTGACCTGGCATTTCCAAAGGCTGAAGAGCGCCAATGTCCTAACAAGAAACGAAAAAAAGACACTAAACAAAGCAAATGGCGTACAGAGAGCTTAAGAAAGCAGCGAAGTCTAGCAAAAGACACGACACGTTCCCGTCAAACTTGCACGTCTGCCATGAAAAAGTTAATCTCACGAAAGTTTTCGTCTATGCATTTAACCTTTCCATAGTTATACAGTTAATTGTGAGCAGCAGCTGGCAATGAAAAACGCGAAGACACGCTGGAAAAAACACGAAAAGCCCCGACTATTTGTATAGACATTTTGGCGCAGTGACAAGCAGTAAAGGCGCGTAATCATTAAAAAAATTAAAAGTTTCCGCCACCGTGTTGTTGTTGTTGGCGTTTGTAGGTGTGTGTGGGTGTTGAGCTCGCGATGAATGGCGCAAAACTTTGCTTAACTTTCCATTTGCAATGTCACTTTAGTGCAGTTTAACCTGTTTTTTTTTTTAGCTAAGCCCTCGCTTTGCGCAGATCAGATACGGAATTGAAAGTAATCATCAATAATGTGGCTGACACGTGACTTTCTATTATTTCGTTGAATGTTTGTTGAAAAAAGTCAAAGTTGTTGATGCTTTTAATTAGGAGTAAACGCAAATTGCATATTTTCATGCGGAGTTTTAGTTGAAAGTCATGCCATTTAATTAGTTGATTTCGCTGGGATTGGGAGAAGCTTCGAGGTTTAATGCTGGTATTTCTTACAGGAGAACTCGTACTCAAAAGGGTAGATAGGTCTGCTAGATACTATTTTATGCTATGTTTCGAGGATAAAAATATTTAAAAAGTGGTAGTCGCTTTGTGGCACTCGACTTTTGGAACCTTTCCAAAGGATCTAGATGAGATGAGATGAGATTTTTGACTCGGAGAAAGTAGAAAAACAGCTTTATTTTACTTTCTTTCTTTCTTCAGGATTACCCGTTTTTGCACACCATAAGTACTGATAAAGATCTCAACTCTAGCATAGCTTTTAAAGCTAGATCTATGTGCACATATCTAATCAGGGAGTATAGTTCTAGCTCGTTTACTTATTAATTCACGAACCGTCACACTTTCACACTTTTTTTTCGCCATCAATCTACACTATATCAAAGATTACTAACTTTTTTGCTAAGATATCTCACATATTAACCTATATGTTTTAAAAAAACCTAATGTCGATTTTACCCAGGTTTCACGTTATTAAGTAAAATATTCCCCTTAAGTTTTTAAAAATATCAGAGAAATTACCATATATTTTCGGTAAAAAGTTACCCATTCGATTGCATACCTGATTACTTGGACCACTGTACCACGAAACCGTCCCCTAGCGGTTTCTTCTCTGCGCTTGTACTTACGAGGTGTTTGTGGGAAGAAAGAAGTCAATGGAGAAGAAGTGCAGTTAGCTTTTTTACGGATGGATCAAAGCTAAGGGGGAAGGTGGGAGGTAGAATTTTCTGCCGGGAGCTCTCAATCAACACCAGCCTTAGGCTACCAAACACAGCAGTGGGTCTTCCAGGCAGAGGTCGCTGCGATGAAAGTAGCAGTGGACACACTGCTCCGTATGGTGGTCTCTTTTAGAGAGCTGTGTATTCGCTCCGACAGCAGAGCGGCAATACTAGGATTGGAATCAATAGGTTCTAGCTATTTTGCTATCCGACTCGTATGAGTAACCACGGAACTGTAAAAGTAACTGGTAACTGTAAAGCGAACAAGTTTGCAAGAGAGGGCACCCTAGTAACATTAACGTCGGAATGAGAGCTGGTTGGTAGTCCATGTTCCACTTGCGGAAGAGCGCTGGACGTGCTGACTTTGCTGAACCTTAAGGGTCTTTGATCCATCGGGAGTTTGCTGGTATCACAATGGACAGCACTCTAAACTGTCTAAGGGAGATCTCCTGTATTTGCAGAGATCTGCCTAGAAACCTAATCTAACCTACCCATAGACACTGATGATGTCATGTCCAATATCTGGGGCCCGAAAATGAAAAGTCAAAGCCCGATTTCGAAAAGATAAACTGCCACACCTAAGTTATAATAATAATAATTACGAAAATCTTCAAAAATAAATTTCCCTTCCCTTATAACAACAAATGTGGGTTTCATCATCAGCTAACCTTGAGAAACTCATTCACCACTTGCCTTAATTGAAATCCAGCGTGTGAAAACATAATTTACACCGCTTTGTTTTAATATTCATTGTATTGCAAATTAATGTTGCATTACTTGGAGCACATTGCCGAACACACATAAATAAGAGAGTAGGTAACATTTTACAGCTGATGCGGCAAGGAAATCAGTGAAACATAGTAAACGTGTCTAAGCCTGTAAGCAACCATTTTGCACAACAGAAAGTTTCACTTACACAACAACACCACCACAAATACACTCACACACACACACACACACACACATATATATATTTATATATACAAAGGCGCGTAAAGCAGCTTGCAATTCACAGTTTAATGCTCATAAATTACTTCCGCTATTTTCGCTTTGAAAAATCTCACCTCAACAAATAAATCTCTTTTATTGCTTCATATTCAACAGCATAAACTGACGAAGAAGAAGTGACTGAACGCTCCCACACAAACAAACACACACATGCATTCATACATAAACACATGGTAAGTAAGCAGCACTTCAACAACAACAAACAACAATAATACTATCAAAATACTTAAACTAGTTGTACGCCGCTCGCCGGCAAGTGCAAGCTTAGGTGTCTACTTTGTGTGCTACAGCATGTGGCCTCAAGCTTCTTATGTTGCGCGCGAGCATAAAAATCTCACAAAATGAATTCATTTACTCAACCATTCTTTCCGTTCTTTTATTTATTCATTCTTCATTCATTCATTCCGCAGCTAGTTGTTGCTTTCGTTTAAATGTCTGTTTGTACTCGTCGGTACTAATGGGTGGGAGTGTATGTGTTGGCGGGTTGTTGACAAGCTTTTAAATAAATTGAATTTACTCAAGATCCTCAACACTCTAGCACTGTGCGCCCCAAGGTAACGCTGTTGTTATTGCTTTTTTGTTGTTGTCACTAGTGGTGCTAGTGCTGGTGTTGGCTGGCGTGCACGTTGGCTGCCAGTCAAAATAAACAATCTCACCTAAGCTAACAAACACTTACTAAAACACACGTAGAGCAGCGTTGTTGTTGTTATTGGCAAATACAAACACACACCTGCATAAGTAACAACAACAAACACTTAACTAAAATTTACGATTTTCTATGATAGACATTTTAGCGGTGTTGCTGTACTATGTATGTGAGTGTATGTGTGTGTGTTTTTGCGTGCTAGCTCTGTATATATGTATGTACCTCTCTGTGTATCGAAGGCGCAATTGTTGTTGTTTTTGCTATGAAAATGCCTATCGCCTGAGCGTGCCTAGCCATAATAGTCACCTACTCGTGAGCACCACCACCACACCGACACCTTTAAGCCTCACATTTCCACTGCTTACCATTTTCCTTGCTTTCGTGCGCTTTCTTGCACCTCAATTTCTCCGTGAGTCCTTCCTACCTTCTTCCATTTATCACTCGTCCTCATTCTCGTAGGCATTTAAGTTGGCATTCGGTAATAATAATAACATTTGTACCGTTACAACAAACTGCAAATTGCTTCAAAATCACTTAACTGTAAAACTTTTATAATATGTATGCATGTGTGTGTGCGCCTCCAATCAGCGCTTATGGCCTAAGCATGTGGCAAGTTTACCTTTGGCGCCGCTACTCCTACTCACTCACTCACACATTACATACGTACAGACGCCATGGAATCGGTGCTTGGTGTTGCCGGAATGTGTCGATTTCTATGCAAAGTGCCGAGCAGCGATTGTAGCGATTGTTCGTGAGAATAACGGTAAATGCGAAGACTTGCACAAAAACTATAGCAGTAATCCTATAAGTGAGGCATGAATTGGAAAATATTTTCATTCGCAATGAATTGTTTACTAAGGCAACAGACATTGACTAGGTGGGTACCTTGTTCTCGGCACAGTGGTTGGTGGATATTTTGAGAGAATATTTTTAGAAAAATATTAAATAAAATAACCTAAATTATTTTATTGAAAGCCAAATTATCTATAGTGGTGTTCTGGAGGTAAAATATATAACAAAAAAAAATTCGGAACTTTTTTAAAAATATACGTTTTTGTTCGAAAAATGTCGAGTTAATTGTGGTTGGGTAACATGGAACCTATATCTTTGTTTTATTATGAAGAGTACCTATAGTGTGTTATTGGAAGACATTAAAACTTGCTCGAAAGAGCGTCAATGTAAGTATGTATGTGATTGGCGTTGAACCGTTTAGCCGGTTATAGACGAATAGATGAGAGCGCGCCACTCGTCTCTTTCCTTCGCAGTTCGGCGTCAGTTGGAGATCCCAAGTGTAACCAGGTCGCTCTCCACCTGGTCCCTCCAACGGAATGGAGGCCTTCCACTTTGGAACACTTTCAGAGCTGGATTGTTTTCGTCCATTCGGACAGCGTAGCCGCTGTCTTTTTATTCGGTAGGGGGGTGGGATCATGTGTAGAAGTTCACGTAAGTGAGGAAAGTTTTTGATTGTCATTCACTTGGGAGTAGCCAGAAACGATTCTTCTCCATATGATTCAAGCAGCTCAGGACTTTCGGTTTTAGACCAAGTATCCTCTGGATAGCCAACAAACAGCCGTTTGGAGGCGAGCTAAAGTGAAAAGGCAAACCCGCTCCTGCGGTTGTGCGTAGGATTTGGGTCCCACCACATAAAAACGAAGTACCAATGAAAAATTGAAGAAAGAGCGTCAATAGTTCAGCAAAAATCTAAAAACTCATTCAGAGGCTCTTTTTTTGATTTCGGAAGGGTCTCCAGAGGCATAAAAATAATATGACTCATCTATTAAAAAGATATGTATTCTCTAAAACTGAATTGTGGATGTCTCGAGAGAAACAGTATTGATTGATTTTTGAAAAATATAAGTCCATTAAGCTCATTGTTCTTGAGAACATTGAATTCATCAGGCATTATCAGAGGGTTCTATAGATTATTTGGAGATGTTGGAGAAATATTTCATAAGTAGAAACTATACTCATTAAGAATGTTCAGATTTAATTTATTATATACTAAGAACTTTTTAACTTCCCCTTCCGATCTATCAACAGAGGTATGGCAAAGGAATTCTGATTCCGGGACGAAGTTTATGTCCTCACACTAATATTATTACTATTAGTAGTAGACATTTCTAGGAATTTAGAGGCTTCCTTTGAAATATATCAGTGGAATTATAACCACGAGACTAGTACTTTAGAGTTTATAAGGATTAATTACAATATATAATTATTACACAGATCTTGAACTCAGATAGTAAGAATTTTTCCATAGCACGGCTGAGCAATATTGAGGACTTTTGTATAGAGAACATTCAAACATGTATTAACTCTGTGATCCCAAAAAGTAGTTCATGGTAACCCAATCCAAATAAGATTATGAAAAAGCTTTGTCTTGAGTGTTTTTGAGTACAAAATTTACATGAAATATTATTAAATTTTTAAGGTGACTCTATCAACAAGTCTGCGAATTAAATCTGCTTTTCACTAAGTTGGAACGCAAAAATTCTTACACTGTAGACCCAGTGCTACAGTTAAAAAGTCTTCCACATGTTGTCGAATACCAAAATGGAAATGAGTGTACTTATAAATGTCTATGTTGTACCAGGAAATACATAAGTTCAAATGGAAGAATAAAGTGAAGAGTCGGAGTACATGAGTTGGACACCAACATTGATGGCATACCGGAAATAATTGTAACGGGTAATACGTTCTCATGCCATAAACTTCAATGTCTGCCTGCCAACGCTACCCAAAAGTGTCCACATTTGCTGCTCACCTGCTTAGCTCTTCACATTCATTTAAACGGTAGCTGTAAATGTGTGTAAGGAGCACATTAGAATTAATGTTATTATTATATGAACTTGTTTTCGCATTGCTATCATTTGAAGCAATTGTTTTTTTGGTTTTATGGCGATTTCTTTTAAGGACATTTGCATTAAACTGCCATTTAGCGTCGCTCTCAGGTGCACTTGAAGTGCTTTGAGTGCCGTTAGTTGTGCGCCGCTGGAGTGAAGTGTGACGGCGACAGTGTCATTAAGGAAATGAATAGAAATAATTTATTACATAATACAAGAACATATGTTTGCACGTGTATAATGGTGTGTGGAAAGATTTACAAGGAAAATCTAATATTTATGAGCCGCAACGATTGCAATAATGAATTGAGTGTAGGCAAAGTACATACATACGTAGAGAGTAGTAGGATATTCATTATGGAATCTAGTTGAACTGAAAGGCAGCCGTGCAGAAGATTAAGAATTACTCTCGAAAGACACTTCATATTAAAAGCATAATAATAAATTGTTGGATAGTTGTATCTCGAAAAAGTCTCTCCATCAATCCTGAAAGCGCGCTCCTTAGATTCTAAGTTCACCTGAGTAACTAATTTCTTAATGAGTTCCTCTTTGGTTCTAAAAATCTATCTTCAGGCTTAAATGAAACTGACTTCGCAGACTTTGAAAGTGAAGTCTGTATTAACGAGATCTATTCTGACTATAGAATTAAGATTTTAGGAATCATTAAAGTTAAAGTAGACACATAAGTTAGGTTAGTTTAGGTTCAGAGGCTAACGTTCGCGACAAGTGCCTCGAAGGGTCCAACTTGGACAGCTAAAGGTGCTGGTCCATTGTGAAGCAAAAAAGACTCCTAAGTTTGGAAAGCAAAGATGACCCTTATATATTTCAGAAGTGACTTGAGCCTATCACACATTTTATGAGGCGGCGAATATCCATTCCAGCCAGTTTGCTTGGTTCGCCAAAGGTCGGAGATGTATTAATCTCAGTCTCGTAAAGGCTGGTCAGTGGAGGAGGTATTGACTTGATGTTTCCCACCCTCGCCATCCTCCATACAGCTATGACAGTTTGCGTCTGGCAGGGTTCCTAATCTCATCGCAGGTATGCTTATTCCGCAGTATACAGTGAGTACTCCCACTGTTGCGAAGAGGTTAACCCTTTATAAGATCCAGTAGTTCAGCCGACTCTTTGCGTTCCAATCTAGTCCAAAAGAGTCTCACAACCCAGCAGGTTCAGGTTGTTAACCAGAGTTTACTTAAATCCCGAGAAGTCCCTTGATCCAGTGCTACAACGCAAGAGGACAGTGGATCCCCGGCTTGTTCCCAACCCGGTGTAATAGGTACCCTTTCTTCAGAGCTCATCAGCTCTGCAGTTGCCAGCGATTCCACTTAGTAGCGTCTATCTTAGTTCTTAAGATATTATACTCCTTCATACTTATCAATTTAATAGGTGACTTTTCTCAGTTCCTTCCAATAAACTACAAATAATTGAATGAAATTATGCAGAAAATTGCGAAAACATCGACAACAACAACAACGCCTCCGTAATCAAAATAGAATCAATGGAAGAAAGCAAGTAAAATTTCTAACCTCAAAATGTTTATAACTGCATTCATTTTGTTTATTATTGTAATAAATTTGAAATTAAATAGAAATCATTTGTCTACCGAATTGGCAAAGACATTGACCGGATTCTTTGTAATGGATGGTAGACAGCAAGCAATTTGATTGTCTGCTTGTTTTGATGCATGTGTACTCGTATGTGTCTCCATATATTTTGTGTCTTATTTGTCTAGCTGCAAGCCTAGAAATTTAAGTGACTTGCACGTCTAAGTGACCTTCTACTCCTCCGCCGAGTTTCGACTGCCGCTTGCATTAGCCGTTTCCTGCATGTCCCGGTTTGACGCCGTCGCACTATTTCTAGTTTAACCATACGACCGCCCGACCGCCCGCTGTTCCGCCTGTCCGCTGTCTGTCTGGGCTTATCACACTGTCTCGGTGCCCGGCTATTTGTCTACCAACTGTCTGTTTGCCTTAAGGATACACTCAATATGCCACAAACTGGCAGAGACAATATACGACCCGAGATAAACATATGCAAGTGCTACTCGCTGCTTTTCGGTATGTGTCTCTCTGTGTGTGTGTGTATTTTAAAATACTTGTAAGCTTGCGTACATAATCGCATATTGTTGTGTGTGTGGTGTACTCCAATTTGGACATTGAAGCTTACAAGCATAACTGTGTAGACGGTAAGGCAAATAAATCCTGTGACGTAGTTGATGCGCAACTTAAAGCCAAATAAATTGGCTTAGAAATGTTGAGTTCAAAGGATGACACAAGGAAATGAAAGGATTGTTTGCTAGTGCAAATAAATGGTGTGGTGCGCAATGGGATAAACGAAAATAAAATTGAAAAAAAAAACTAGAACATAAATTTCGCTAAAATCCATAGCATTTTAGAAAGGGACTTCTAGTTTTGTTGGCAGTAGATGGAAAGGTTTAAGTTAACAAGCTAATGACTGTAAGTAAAGAATTATAGTCTAAGGCTCTTTTGAGCAATTGTAGAAGTTAGAAAAATATCTACGGGAAGCTTAACAGGGTTGCATTGTAAGCAGAACGAGAGATAGGAAACTACAGGCTTGTCAGAATACCATAGGTTGTCTCTCCAGTGGATCATCTCAACAACGAGGTTCGTATTCTTCAAGTAGACGAGGATAACGAAATACACTCCAAGCAGTTAATGTTCGGATGCTTTCGCGAAAACCATTCTTGCAGTCACTGGCTCGAAGCCGCGACGTTTGCCAGTGCTATCAAAAGCACTTTCTTGAAATACATCGACAATATACAGCACTGTACCGACCAGGCTTTGGAAGCGACTGACTTCAGACAAGCACTGAACGTCATTCATAGAGGAGCTATTAATACCTTCGAATCCTTCCAAGTGAATGGAGCACTTGGAGAAAATACACCACCCATTGCAGGCACCGAACTCGAGTTGACTCGCCACCCTAGAGAGACAAAAACTGTAGTCGATTAAACTCCAACATCCAGACTGCACCCCGACATATCTAACATATGTCCCACATGCAGAGAGTTCCTGCATGACACTAGCCGGCTCATTGTATTCCCAATTAACTCATTCTTCTAACATCTCTGTCCTTTTGGTCGGACACAGCTCGTTTTTGGGCTCCTGTTTGATACCTTCGATGACACTGATTCATATTTGGCAGTTCAAACAGGGCTAGACAACCGCTACAACAACAACATCAAACCCCATCTTTCTTCAATCAAGTATAAAGTGTTGAGGTGGATCACACAGAGCTCTACTTAATATCGAGGCTTTAAAAAATCTGTATAGTTGGTAGTTCCCCACTTCAATTTGCTAGTTTATCTTGCTCGTCGGTATCTGATAGTGAAAATGTTCAGTATTCGCTCACTCCAGTGTAACTTCACGGTGCTGGGTATTTACTCAGCACTGTAGTCATTTGTTGTTGTTGTTGTTGCGAACAATATTTATTTAACTATTAATTTGTGCTATACAAAAATAACAACAAACGAACTAAGCTCAAATGTAAACAACAAACGAAAGCAAAGTTTTATTGACTCTCCGCTGGGAGCGCTTTTGTACAAGGGTAGAAAGAGAGGGGAGGGAATCACAAATGTATTCATAAATCCTTTTAGCCTGCGGCCAATGTGTATGCAGTGAATGCGCTTATGAGTGTAAATTTAAATATTTATTTAACTGTAACAAATTTAATATACTAAAGCCAGCGAGCAACACACCAACAAACTCATGTACTTATACAGTGGGTTAGACAGTTATCAGCGACTATGCAGTTTGTTTTGTAGTGAATCGGTTATTTATGCGCTCACACAGGGAATTTATTGATTTCGAAGCGTTTTGCTATGGCATAACACAATTGTAAAGCAGTTGCAACAACAACAACAAGCACTCTAGTTACACACTAAAACAAAAAAAAATTACCGTAATGTTTTACGCGTAGCTCATATCGTTGGCTAACGGAAGCGGACATGGAAGTGGAAGTAAAGCGTCACTAACAGTTAGCTTCTTCGCTTTAGTCGCGCGGCATTTAGCTGCGCTGAGCCGAGTTGCGACGGCAAAACTGTTGAGGTCAGCGGTTGTGGGTGTGGCTGTGCGCCGCGCTTTTATTAAATTTGAAAGTTTGTTTACTACGCTTCCTGCAACCTACAACAACAACAACACATCACACTCATATATATGTAGGTACTTCCGCTTGACTTGGCCTCGGCTTCCTTAGGGCCCGTGGGAGTAAATTATGTTAGCGTGTTGGCCCGTCCATGCACTTGGGCGCAACAAATGGCCGCCGGTTGTAATAAGCAATGTTTCATTACGTTGGGCTCCCCTCACACAAGGCGCAAACACTCAACTGCTCCCAAAAGCAACCTCGTTGCCACATTGTGTTGCCCGTTGCCAGTTGGCAACAAACTCGTGTTGGAGTGCTTTTTAAGTTTTATTATCGCATATCGATTGTGTACGAGTATTTGTATTCATGATATTATGCGCGCACTTATCGCTGCCAGCGTCAATATATTTTATTTTAAATCTACTCTTGTTGTTGTTTTTGTTGTTGTTGAGTGCTTTATTGCCGTTTATGTTTATGCTGTGAATTGCAATTCTCTTCACGCCATAAATTGATTTTCGTTAAAAGGTCATGGTTGTAATTGCATAGCATATTTTATGGCGCCCGACATAAGATGATTAAATTTTTATTTATAGTATACATTTAGGAGCAGAGTTGGAAAGTATTGTTTGACTAAAGAGAATTTCACTTGAGACCGATGTAGTGTTCAGAGTTTGTGGTGTAATAAGCACTTACAGTAAAAAATCGATGGATGTTGGAAGAGGTCAAGCTCACTGCAGATAGATCAACGGTTTGAAATGTATCTTCTCAGTTGCCTTGATGTAATCCCACCACTGAGTAGAGGTTAGGTTGATTACAGAAGAATACTAAATTGTATGACAGTTCTTCAGTTACATTTTGGTAGAGAAAGCTTCTAAAAAGACGGTAAGTGACCTCTTACTATAGTTGGAATGATTTTGGTCACTTTTTGAATACTTATTGCCGCACTATCTACACCATTATTCCTTTCACCTATTTTTATTTGAAGCTTTCACAAAAGCTCGCCTGTAGAGCTTTCACTGACCCCCTAGTTCACTGAGAGAAGTATAAAATATCGGAATTTATATTTCATTGATGCAACTGCTTTCATTGTATTTATTTTACTCGCTATTTCCTTTCGCCTAAACGCCGAACACACTCATCAAACAAATGAAATTAAGTTGCAAATTAAAAATTCTACCTCCGAGAAATCTCATTACGGCACAATGAGATTTCAAACAATTTCGGTGGTTAAATAGTGTAAGGCATGTGGTAACAAATGACCAAGTCATAGTCACATACAAATGTACGAAAGTGTGCGAAAAAAGAAATTGAAATTCGGTTTGGTCAACATGTGTCCTGCAGCAAACGAGCTGCAGCCCGACTGTTGTACAAATGTTGAAACTTCAAAATTACATTTGGGAGTTGGACACATGCAACACGTTGTATACATTCAGAAAGAGATGCTATGAGTGATGTGAAAGTGTGCAGCAACCCAGTGGTGAAGCAAGATGGTGAAGCTGGAAGCAAAATAATTAGTGCAGGATGTAAATAAATATGTTGGAATTAAGGATGAGTGAATAAAGGTTTTAGCTTGACTTAACTTAACTTAATGTAGCAACTTAACTTAACATAAGTAAATTTTACTTAATTTTTGTTTTAGCCTTAAGTAACGTAGCGTGACTTGACTTAACTTAATGCAACTTAATGTAGCAACTTAACTTAACTTAATTTTATTTAATTTTTATTTTAGCCTTAAATAACGTAGCATTACTTAAGTTAACGTAACTTAAACTTAATATACTTAACTTGACTTAATGTAAAGCAAATTATCCTTAAGTAACGTAACTTAATTTAACTTGACATAACTTAATGCATCTTAATGTAGTAACTTAACTTAACATAACTTGATTCTAATTTTGTATTTTAGCCTAAAGAAACCTAATATAAATCAAGAAATTAATGTAATATAACTTAGCTAGAATTAACAAAACTTAATTCAATATATTTTTTTCATTTAAGTAATATTTCTTGACTTAACTTAACATAACTTAATTTATTTTTTTTATTTTAGCCTTAAGTAACGTAGCATAACTTATGTAAGTTAGCATAACATAAACTTAAATACTTAACTTGGCTTAATGTAAATCAAACTATCTTAAGTAACGTAACTTAAATTAAATTAATATAACATAAACTTGACTTGACTTAACTTAATGCACTTAATGTAGGAACTTAACATAACTTGCTTCCAATTTTTTTAGCCTTAATTAACTTAATATAAATCATTAACTGAATGTAATATAACTTAGCTAGACTTAACATAACTAAATTCAATATTTTTTTTCATTTAAGTAATATTGCTTGACCTAACTTAATGCACTTAATGTAGGAATTTAACCTAACTTAACATAACCTAATACTAATGTTTTTGTTTTAGCATTAAGTAACGTAGCATAACTAACATAACATTAACATAACTTAAACTTAACATACTTAACTTGACTTAAAGGAACTTAATGTAAATCATTGACATAATTTATATAATGTAACTTAGCTAGTTTTTCATTTACATAACGCTGCTTAGCTTAACTTAACATAACTTAAACTTAATATTCAAATAATTTTACGTAATGCACCTTTAACATTTTGTAAAGACTAGTTCTTTCTTGACCCTAAGTAGAATATACTTGGAAACAATATATAAATCTGTTGCATGATCCAAAAAAAAAAAAAAAATCAAGAACAAGCACACGACCGAGTACAATGCGAACGAGTGGCAGCTGGCACGTGTGTGCACTTGTCAAGCAAGTGTGATGACGTAACTGTGACATGGCATACGACGAGCATGTCTGAGCTGATAATGCTGATGACCATACTTAGCCGCTGGAAGATGATAATGACGAAGAGACTGTAGCGGATTTCAAGGTACCAAAGTCAACAAGTCCAGCGGGCCAAGGCAGAGAATAAGTCAAATAAATGGAGAAATAAATAAAATGAAATGAAAATGCTACAAACGAAATGTCATAACGTAGGAATGTGTTGAGAGCCTGCAGGAGAGTGGGTAAGTGGGGAGTTTGAGCATTGGTACAGTTGCTGTATAAAGCGTTGTGTGTACTCGTTAGCCACTTATGAGTGTATATGTGTGCGTGCGTATATTTTACGTCGAAAATAATGAAAAATTCCACCACAGTCACTTGCAGCTAAACGTCTGAGTGCCAAACTGACTCCACGCACGGGGACGCACAAAGTCGCAAAGCAAAATGAAAAAAAAGAGAGCAAAGTAAATTAAAAGCGAAAATAACTGTGTAAAATTGCAAGTAGCAAGAGCAAAACAAGAATTTAATTATGCTTTTGATTTTAATGAAAATGTGCAGCATTTGTCACATTTCAACTGCACATGAACCTGCCAGCCGAGCTGTGTCACGGCGAGCGCACTTCATTTAATATCCATTCGGGGATTTCATGGACTCCAAACGCCAGCGAGTTTAGCACGAAATGTTACACGCACACACACACACTCATTTCGCCTCACATGTAAACTTTGTTTTAGACACTATTTATTTCCTGTTTCCAGCAACGCCCTCAGCTGCGCTTGCACAAGCACATATTATCTGCCATTTGTTTGGTCGCCGTCGCACACAAAAAACATTTAATTACATTTCTGCAAATTTAATGTTTGCATTGCTTGCCGCGTATAACTGTAACATTTTTTTGCAGTAACGCTTAAATGCCCATAAAAAATGAAATGCGCAGTTAGGGACTGTCTGTTGTGATGTGCTTTATTATGTTGTTGCTGGCGCGTTTCGAAAACAAATCTCTAAAACACATAAAAAAGTTTTGCAAAAATATGTTTAATAAAAAATAACGGCAAATGAATTTAAATGGCCATTGTTGGATGGGCGCTCACGCGGGAAATAGACATTTACAATGTAGAGCTCTTCTAGTATTTATTGTTGTGTGTTGTTTCAACTTCACACGAATTTAATGTTTTTTTTTTTTGTGTAATTTTTTACTAGAAAATTAAATGCAATGAGATTATAAAATCTTTTTACTGCAAAAAACTAACCGGACAGTTAAAGTTGCATGTTCTAAGTAATGGAATTTATTGAGTTGTTGAAAGCTCAGAGTATATGAATCACAAAATAATTGAATTTCAGAAAAATTAAATAGAAATAAAATCTAAAATTCTGGATTCGATTTTTTTTACAATTGTACCTAGTATACATACATAATTCAATTCTAATAAACTAAAAAAATAATTAAAATCTAAATGTTAGAGAAATCCATTTGCTGCTACAGTTGCCTTGCTAAGTCTGAAGGCCTTTTATGTTGCAGTCGGTTTTCTCGTTCAACATTTCGATGAATCTGGATGCCTCTTCATTTACATGCTATCTAAGCCTCATTTCGTGAGACTTTGCATGTTTGGTTATTTCATTTTCTACCGTATTCCCACCAAGATCAGGGTGAAGGTCGGCAGATCTAGCATACCAAGGAGCATTAACTATACTTTGTTTTTTGGAAGCGCTGAATGCAAGCAATACAGCTTTGACTTGAGCAACCCCATAGTTGAGCTCTATAGGCCCAAATTGGCTTTAGTACTTGATTATATGTATATAAACAGCTTGTTTTCGATTGAAAGCGTGGATCTCCTACCGACTAGATGGTAATACTTAGGAAATTTTAAATCAATCAATTAAAGGTTTAATCAAATTAAAATTTAGAAAAATATTTCCTTAAAAGAGACGGTTCAGTATCGGTCGATGCGACGCTTTCGAGGGTTGCAGCTCATACTTCTGTCCAAACTTCTTCAGCTGTTGAAAGCACTTTCTCATTTCATTGAATGCATTAAATCGTCACTTCAAGTAGGAGGAGAAATTCATCAAATATAGAATAAGAGCCATATGTCTGCACTGTCAATATTTAACCCTCTGATACCCGATTTAAAATGGGGACAGATAATATTTTTTTAGGACAGATATATACTAGTCGTAACTCAAATATGAAGTGATTAAAATCATAAATCATGTATTCTGGTTTATCAGGATATTGACTATAGGCAACAACTAAATTATTATAAATAAACTAAACACTTTTCTCAAAACTGATTTTTTAAATAACTCTTTAATCGTTATGCATTTATATAGTTCTCTTGGTTTCAAAATAAAAAAAATTCAAATATTTTTATGTTTTTGAACACTTTTTGTATAACCACTTGTGTATAACTTTTTTCGCGAAACTATCTTGACAATTTCACTCTGCGGAGAACGCCTACTGAATGAATACGTGCACAGCTCATAACAGAAAAAGTAACTGTAAGATTGCACAATACATAAGTCTACATTATTAAAAAGCCGCTGGTCGAAAATATTTAAATAACGAGATCTTGAATTGCCTATAGCCAACATTGGGCATGAAAGGGTTAATAAACAAAAACTACAAGAAGGCTTCAGTCATTTTTAAAAATTGGTTTTGAAACCAATCTTCCAAATTACTGTAAAAAAGGTTTATGTTATAACAATCTATGATTAATAATGGGTGACTTTGTTTTTTGTTATATTAACGATAGATACGAAATTTATTTAGAAATGCAAAATGACAGTCAATTTGTTGGATTTGCGTTTTAGATTTGTTAGACAGAAAAAATGTCTTTGGAATATCTGTTTACATTTAAATGCTTTCATATATATTACAATTTTGAACCCATGAGAAATATCGATAAACCAAGTTCCAATCAAGCATGAAACATGAATAGACTACGTATTGAATTGTTGTTGTTGCTGTTTTAAGCGAAAACATTAATTAATATACCCAAAACTTATTTGATTTGATGAGTACTAAACTTTTTTTATTATACACCTAAAAGACGACTTCAATTTTCTTTATTTTTTCTCTCACTTTTCCCAAAAGCCAACTTATTTCCTTATAAGCTTCAATGTGGCTATGAGAATAAAGTTAAAGCTAAATTTTTTATTTCTACAGCAACCAAGTCTCATGAACTCCACCTTCAACTAAGTAACACTACTGCGCTCCTAAAAGTATGCTACAGCCAATGGACTTATCCATAATGCAATAGCGGGGTGCAGTTACATCATGGACTTTAAATAATTCAAATTTTAAATGTCACCTCATATATATTGTCGCCACCGTCGGTCGAGGCGGCTGTAATAAGATTTCTGATTTTCGCAATGAGACGGTGAGTGGTTGAGGTGAAGTTTGAGGTGAGCCGAGATTTTATGTTTATATAAAAAAACAGGTTGGTAAGGCACTTGACACCTCTGCGCCGAAAGGTGCTGCCGCCACTGGGAGCGTTTTTATTTCTACATTTTGTGTATTTGCTTTAACTCCGTTGGTAGTTAAATATCGCGTAGTGCTAAGGAGGAAAAGTGAGCTGGAGTGGCCACGCCACGATATGATGGTGCAACTTAATATTAAAAACGCAAACACAAATAAAACAGAAGTCAGCTGTAAGCCGAAAAAAGCTTAAAAGCATAGAACGTTGAGGTGTGGGTGTCCCGTTTTATGCTTTGCATACGAGAATAGCCAAGCCGAGGCGCCAAGTGTGGCGACAACACGTCACACGGGCGACCGCCACAAATGCGGCAACGCAAAGTTAATTTGAAAGCGTATTTATTATTTATGTGTTTAGCGGCAAGCCAAGAAATCTACTTGGCAGTCTAAAGTGCGCCGCCACGTAGTTTCCGCTATGGTTATGCGATTTCTGCTCTAATGTAGAGGTGTGAAAATTCCTTTGCATACCTTTAGGCTGTTAATTTTTTTTGGCAAAATCTCGGTAGCGCCCACTCAATATTTTCGGCTGACAGTTTTATATGCGACAAGGCGTGCTGAAAGTAATCTGAAGTTGCAAAGATTTTTCAATTACTTTGTGCGCGTGATTTATCGCAATTATGGCGGGGAGATGGAGGTGGTTGTGGGACATCTGTTCTCGTTTGAATTACAAAATTATGCTTAAAGTTTGTTTGGTGGAAGCGTAAAAATAATATTTAAGGAAGAGAAAAGTTTAAGAATTGAAGGTGTCGGATGTGGAAAGTATTCGTTTGAGTTGTGGTCTGGCAGACATCATATAAATACATGATTTCATCACGAGAGCTTACTTATTATATGATTTAATTAATTTACAATCAACCAGGCACTCAATGCTTTTCAACCGAAGGCACTCAATGCTATGAAAATACATAATATTTATGGTTTAAATAAATATTTGTCACTTTAAGTACTCTTCGATTTGCCTCTCTAAGTCTAGAGTCTTAAAATATTCATTGAATATAACCAATTATTGAATTGAATATTTTGAATATGTTTTGTTTTATTAAATACTGCAAGAAAAGCTATTAAATTTACGAAAACTCTACTCCTTTCACAACAACAACAAATATACTAAAACACTAGTTTCATACTAACAAAATCAATTATCGACAACTAATTTGCATTAATTTGCGGCATTTACAAGTGATTTCCACTCAAGCCTATTAAAGGGCTTTCAAGTGCAAGAGCAAAGCAGCAACGCACAACACTGAGCATATACTAGTATGTATGAGTATCTCTAATACATGTACTCGTGAATGCAATTCGGTGTAAGTGTGTGCATTGCATGTAATTACCTCAAGCATTTCTAGAATTTTCAATAGCTTGCAGTTTGAAGGATTCTCACGATGTCCCTATGTATTTGCCTAAATATGTATTATTCATTTGTATGTTCGTTTGTATTTGAAGCAGAGTGGCTTTTGAGTGGCTTAAATCGATGAATAACCTCAAACATATTTGTGTTTAGTTCTACAAAATGAAATTTGCTGTGAATGAGCGCAATTTGGTTGCGCTGAATTACACTTGGTTGGAACTTAGATACTTATACGGAGAAATATATCTGCAAACCTCGTTTTAAAGATACTTTAAGGCTATTTGTACTTAACCTCAAAACCTGAACTGCCAGCAGACAGTTTTTGGAATACTTTTCGCATATTTTAATAAACATATTTTTGTTAAATGATTTGAAAAAGCTTATTGAGTAAAACATTGAGAAAACATCAGGCTCAAAACTAGTTGTTATCAAAGTTCTTGAAGAAATCAAATACTTCATCTAGAACATAGAAAAAGTCCTCAAAGTTGCGATTCTTAAATTGAGAAGGTTTTTCATATATTATCCAAGTCTCATAACCTGGAACGATATTACGGAGGTGGCAAGTCGTATTTGTTCCCAATCAGACTTACATAATTATACCCTGAACAGGGTATATTCAGTTTGTCACGAAGTTTGTAACACCCAGAAGGAAGCGTCGGAGGCCCTATAAAGTATATATATAAATTATCAGTATGTTGAACTGAGTCGATTCCGTATGAACTGAGTCCGTCTGTCTGTCTGTCTGTATATATACGAACTAGTCCTTCAGTTTTTAAGATATCGTTTTGAAATTTTGCAGATGTTATTTTCTCTTCAAGAAGCTGCTCATTTGTCGGAACCGCCGATATCGGACCACTATATCATATAGCTGACATACAAACTGAACGATCGGAATCAAGGGCTTGTATGGAAAATTTTCGCATTTGACGTGGTATCTTCACGAAATTTGAAATGGATTACTATTGAGGTCGAGAGTCTGATCAAATCTTTCAATTGACTTTAACGGATTACCGCAATATACGAGTTGTGTTCAAAAAATAGCGGGAATTTTCGTTTTCTTATATTATATATATTTTTTTATTAGTCTTCAAAGTAGTCCCCATTCGATATAATGTACGTTACTTTCAACCAGCGCTTCCTATAATCGTCGAAACCACTCTCAAACACGATTTTTGGAATAGTCTTTGACTCTTTCAGCGACGCTTTCTCGTATGCTTGTAAATCGACGGCGCTTTAGAGTTCCTTTAATTTTTGTAAATCGGAAAAAGTCACACAAAGCCAAGTCTGGCGAATATGGAGCCTGGGTTTTCCTTACAGTATTGTTTTTGGACAAGAATTCATGAACAAGCAACGAAATGTGAACGTTTAAGGGAGGGGTCTGGGTTTCAGCGCAAAAAAAAACCACTTTTTTTGTAATTTTTTATCTCAAATATCGATTAAGCATTTTTATTCAAACCTTCTATACATTATTGAGCATAGTTTTGACTATGTTCTGTAAATTTTTCATGCAAAAATGTTAAACCATTAGCCCGTGACAGAGCTTCCCCTAGGACGTCTTAAAAAAAAAAAAACAATTTGCGGTGTTCACTGTCACTCGGCCGGAAATTATCCGAAAATGAAAAACCATAAAAATTTAGTTAAATTTTAAACAAACATTAAATTTTGGGGGAAGCCCAACGTTTTCTGATTATTTGTTTTTTTATTTAGGCGGCCATCTAAAGTGTGAACCGTCATTTTCGACTAAAATTTCCTCCATTTTCAGTGTGGGAAACACTCTTAATGTTAAAAAAAAAATTACTAAACGTAGGGGGGAGGTATTTTATGTGAAGATAATGTGTACCAAGTTTGAAATGAATCGGTCGAGTAGTTTTCAAATGGCAGTGAACACGGACTTCAAAAAGTAGTTTTGAGAAAAACGCGTTTAAAGCCGTAGCTGTTAGAGTTAGAGCGTTAAAGGCCCCGAGACTAATTAAACAATAACTTCAAGAATATTGCTTAGATCGGATTAAAATTTTGAGGACATATTCTTGAAATGTTAAACAATAAAATAAAACAAAAAAATCGATTTTTCGAAAGTGAAAATCCAGAACCCTCCCTTAAGAAACCGAAATCACCCGGCTCATAAAAACATGTCTAACCTTATCTAAGTAATGAATACAGCTGAAAATCTGATCGTATTTCAGGGGTATGTATATCAAAATAATAAATATCTTAACAATTGTACTCTCCTAACCCGCGAAATTTTAAATTTACTGTTATATACCTGGTATATACGAAAGTTTAAAAGGTTGAACTTAGAAAATTATTTATACTAAGCCTTTGTAAAAATCGATTCAAAAAGGATCAAACTGCATAAATATATCTATACTACATTGTAAGAACCTACATCTTGGCATTACTACTAAAAATAGTGCCTTTGAACTATAAGAAGCTGCGCAGAACCAGCATACTACAACCTGCTAATTAAGCCTTTACTGTAGTAACAATTCAGTACATAAACCAAGTGCTACTATGAGTAAATAACTATTTCCCAAAATTAATTGAATTGATTTGCAATCAGAGAGTGCTTTGGTAACAGTGATGAATGAGCCATATTCCCACCCATACACAAATGACACATATATACATACATATGTTACATATACACCGACATATATTTGCCGAGCCAATGCTGAAGAATCTACCGTTTAATTATGAAGCAGTGCCTTTCAAAGGGCTAACAGAACTAGAAAACCCACACGATTGTCAGGAGTTGTATGCATAATTGTAAAATGCCACACAATTACACATGGAAGAGGCAAATAGGGTTGTATTTATGTGGGTGTGTGTGTGTGTTGGAAAGTTTTGTGGTATTAAATACGTTTTGGAAAATTTTAAATGGCATAAATTAACACTGCAAGCGCTGTCAATTTGAATGACACTCCAAAGTACTAACTACCAAGTGGGAACAAATATTAAGAGCACACAAACACACACACCCTTACACAAGCACACATACTAATATGCAAAGCTCATCTTACACATGTAGTGCATTTGTCGTCGCAGTAAGAGAGAGGGAATGAGGAGTGTGTGCGAAGGCCATAGACCCTCTTACATGCATTCCATTTAGTGAGTATGTATGTGAGTGTGTGCAGTGGTGGTAGGCTTCCTGGCAATGCAGTCGGTCTAATTCGTTTGAATGACTTCGAGTGCCAACAAGATAAGAAACTTCAAATCGTATTAAGCACTATTGTAGTAGATTTTCGAGTGCCTAACTGCAGGGCACACACACACCCATCTACAATGACATAGCTGACTCACATACATGTGTGTGTGTGTACAGCATGGCATTTATGTGAACGCTTTGAGCGTCGCTGCAGTTTAACTTGGCGTTGGCAATGCGCCTGCACCAAGCGAACGACTGCCAAATGGCGCTTTGGCAGTAATTAGTGGAAAATTGTGTGAGTGGATGCTTAAATTTGCTTTTAATTAGAAACTGCCAGCCTGTGTGCGAGATGACAGCGCTTTTGCGAGTGAGCTTGTGTGTGTATGTGTAATTGCATTAGCTCTGGTATGCATACATACATATGTGTATGTGAATGCTTGCTCTTTGTTTTGTGAGACAACAGATTTTTGATGCCTACGGAGGAGCGCGTGTTCCCTGTAGGAATTAGGGTACTTGGTACTTGGTACTTATATATGTATATATAATTCTATCAATTATAAGTAGTAAAGAAGGACAATACTATTTTGAAGGATGTTTTGGGCCTCAAGCGCGTCAAATCTCGACTGGTACCGAAAATCCATTCGTAATTCGTGAGAATTTCGCCAAAAACTCAACCCATATCGTTCCGCAACCACCGTATTCACCTGATCTGGCGCCGTGCGACTTCTGGCTGTTCACCAAGCCCAAAAGCCGCTCCGGGGACACCGTTTTTATACGATAGAGGAGATTCAAGCCGCAGCGAAGACGGAACTGAAGGCCATCCCGGAAAGTGACTACAACCAGTGTTGCGAAGATTGGAAAATCCGTTGGCATAAGTGCATTGTATCGGGAGGGGATTACTTTGAAGGGGATTTGGAAGAATAAATAAAGAATTTTCAAAATAAATACAACATCACCTTATTTTTTGGGCACAGCATACTATATCCATGAATATACGTTCCTTTAATTTTGATTAGATATCTCACATATTGACCGATATATACTGTACAACGCCTGTTACAAGTTTGAAAACCCTAATGTTAGGTATATGGGAGCTAGGGGAAGTAATAACCCGGTTTGACCTATTCTCCGTACGGAGGCATAAATAGAATTTCTGCAAAATATCTGAGAGATTTACCGTTATTTTCCGTAGGAAAATAGCCACATCCCTTGAACACCTCATATCCGATATCTGGGCCTTTGAAAAGATATATTCCGATTTCGAACACTTGATGACTTTCATTTAACCGGGCCATTAGTTGTGGGTCTGTGGGTTACAGCTGGTTATCTTGTAGGCTACTTGTGTTCAACATCAAGCATGAATCCAGCGCGTTCTTTTGGACCCGCACTTGTAAATGGCAACTTCGAGGAACACTGGATCTATTGGGTGTGACCGATTTTGGGTGGCATCATCGCTTCGGTTTGTTATCACTTTTGTATACAGGTTGTTGTCAATACATGCTAAATATTTATAAATTCATTAGAATCTCAATCCAATTTATAATATATGAAATAAAATAATTTCGTACCAAGTTTGTTTAATTTCTCACAGGGCTTTTTCAGCAGAGGCATATTTCAGCATATGCAAATTCATGCATTCTTACTGTCTGCTGGTTGCAGCTGCTGGTACAGGATATTGTCAATCTTGACTGTCTTCAGGCAAAAGTAGCTTACAAACTATAAACTTGCCTATATGTAAGATGAAATAATTTGTAATTTGTTTAAATAATTGTGAAATATGTATACTAATTAAGTTATCTAAATGGAGTTACAAGGAAAATGTTGCCCTGTGTCAATGTTGAGACTGACATTTTGTTAAAAATTCTGGAATCGCGTGAATATATTCTAAGAAGCACCAATTGGTCAAGAGTTGAAAGAATTTATGTTGAAATGGTTCTTATGAAGCTTTCTCATATACAAAACTCTTTAGAACTTAAACTTCTTCGCCAAATCCATCCGCCAGGTTTAGAAAAGGCTTTAGAACTAATCTTATAACTTGAAAAGACTAGAGTAACATATTTTTAGAGTTAGAATCGTCTCTAATCTCTTATCCAGTAATTTCCGATTTGAGGAAAAACATATTTTGTTGTTCTGTGTAGTCTATTAATTTGTAAATACCTTTTCAATCAACCAGCAACGGTACTTTACTATTATTTAAACCACTTTGATCTCATATGAGGTCACAACTGATGTCTAAAATCAAATCGAGCAAACCTAACTTGAAATCGTGCCGTTGAAAGCGCCCCTGGCACTGATTGCACACAGGTATTTAAGTAATAGCAGTTCGGTTGCAGTAAATAATGAATGCCTGCAAGTGCGTGTGAGTGCATGTGTGTTGGTGTTGGTGCTGCATGGTGAATTTGACAGAATGTTGCAGAAAATGCAAATGAAGTGAGTGGCGCTTTAACTAGAGGGACTCGAGCGGTGCACCGATGACTGCTAGTTGAAGATTAGGCGACAGGCGTGTTTGATTACAGCAATGCTCTCGACACACATGGCCACACACACACATACACTAACGTGCAATGGTATTAGTGCAAATACCTGCCAAACTGCATTTACACTTGTACCCTCCCCCTATTCTGTAACTATATGCACACTCACAACTGTGCACTTGCAACATGCAACACGTGCGGCAACATAAGCTCGCCGACGAACAACGACCAGCCTGTGCGCCTGTCGCGCATCTGCATATGCATTTTGCATACCAAATGACAAGCGTGTGACAGCGGCGAGCTGGTGTAGCTGCCATACGCATGCACACAGGCAGCTTTAAGTCAATGCACTTATATGTGTGCGTGCGTGTGTGTGTGTAGGCTCTTGTGCATATTTGCTATTTAGGCGCACTTAAATTCCTACTCACTGCGAAGCGCACTCAAGTGACTGCTAATCAATTTAAAGTGGCTTACAGTTGCAGCTAAAGCTAATGCAAATATATTTGTACACACACACACTCTAATACATAAATACATATATTTGCATATTTGAAATTATGCGTGTGTTTAGTGGCGTGCAAATATTTGCCTTGGCACCTCAAGCGGTGCGCCACAAAAGTTCTACTTCTTCGCCCTCACCTGCCGGCGGCCGTTTAGTCATTAGTTAATTATAATCTTGTGTTATTCATTAGTTTGTAATTTTGCCGTTAATTCAAAAACAATGTAAACAAACAAATATTAATTAAATATGCATTCAAGTGCTTGTTCCTGTGTGTGTGTGTATGTGTGTGTTCAAGTATTTGTTTTGTTAAATTTTTATAAATCAATCGAAAAGTCAATTGTTTGCTTTTGTTCTTTCAAGGAATTGTTAGACAATATAGATACGAGTACAATGGTTTTGTTACTGTAATTTGTTGTAATTTGCACATTGACTCTCATCTCACGCGATCTTTCAAATATATGCAATTTCTTCTCATCCTTTGAGCGCTATATTATTATTAATTTCAACACATGTGTTTACGCTTCTTCTCTTACTTTAAAATTCCTCCCTTTTGTCTTTGCTCTCTTCAATTTCATTTGTTTTTGCATAATTTCGCCATTTAAATTCACAGCCTTTACTTTTCATTAACCTGTTTTTTTACTTTTATGCTCTTATCTGCCTTAACGGTGTGCAGCAATTGGCAATTAATTATTCGTTTCACCTTCTCATACTCACTTTCTTTTCTTGGTACTGTTCGCTCTTCATTTTTCATACTTTTTGTGTTTACATTTCAGTGCTTCATCGCGGGGTTATCTATGTGCAGGCGCTGCAGCGATATTTCATTTGTTTGCTTTCACTTTGTCATTGGAATGATTTTATGAAAAAAATTGTTCTTTTGTCCTAAAAAAATAGGTAAACTGAAGATGTCTTAGAACGTCTTAAGGGGTTAGGGGTAGTCTGGATTTTCAAAATATCAATTTTTTTTGCATTTTCGTTAAGATTGAAATCTTAAAAATATTCTCTGAAAATTTTAAGTTGATCCGATAATTACTCTTCGAGTTATTCGACAAATAACAAAGAGCGCTCAGGCACTCCAACACACTAGTGTCAAACTTTAAATGCGTTTATCTCAAAATCATGTTTTTTGAACTGGTGACAACTGTAACTCGATAACCACTCAGTAGATTGTAATGAAATTCACACAGCTTTTATAATACATAATAAACTCAGGCCTGAACCAAAGATTTCTCTTAAAAAATTTCGATTTTTTAAGACCAATTAACTGTTGATTTTTCCCCGAAAATCTAAAAAAAAATTTCCTGAGGCCGCCATTTTGTTAATTTTTGATAAAATTTCTGATCCAAAGGCCCAGGATTATCTATTTATAAAACTAATTTTTTTTATCCGATTGATTTTAGATAAATCTCCAAGGACTTATGTTTGTCACCACAAGGACCTTTTTTTGAAACTGGGTCAACACAGACAGCTATAACTTATGAAAATTATATTTTTTTTTCAAGTTTTCGTGACTTTAACTCAAAACATTGTATAATAATGCCATATTATTACTTTTGTAAAAAAACATGATTTAATAGCAAAAAAAAATTACTGAAAATTCTAATTTTTTCGTGTCGCTGACTACCACTAACCCCTTGAGTATTTTTCAATACATATTGCATTCTCTTGGGATCAATGCTTTTTTGATACGAAAATACATTACATCGTTGGACTAATAACGCCAAGAATAACCTAATCCATTGCTCCGATAATAGCTGTAGTCGGCGGTGCTCGATTCCCTTTTTAAAAGACAATATTTTCTCATGACATCAGATGACATGATATTTATATAAAAAGTATTATCTTCCGAATGACAAATGATAGTGCTAAATTATTTTTGCGGTCTTAGATGAAATCTTAAAATACCTCCGTATTGCGAGATATAGGTTAAGGCAGCAGTCTGCTTTAAAAGCCGAAAAAAAGCGTTCTTCAGCAATTTTTTTTAAAGGGAAGGAAATGATTGCGGTAAACTGAATTTTAAGACGATAGTGTACTATATTTAAGGCTTAAAAAACAATATTTATTATTAAAAAATATTGGAATTTTTTCAAAGTTGTAAGTATTTTTCTGGAGCGCCTGGAGTCTGCACTTGTAAATCAGTGCCGGTGATGGAGGTCGTGCGATGCATCTGAAACAGTCGAACCAAATTTTTTTTGTAATTTTATAAGTTTCTTTTCTTTATGAACTAAAAAATACCGAAGAAGTTATAAAATTCAAATTTTTTTCGAAGTTTGAAAAAAAAAAATGACTTTAAGTTGCAAAACAAGTAGTTTAAATAATACTTTTGTCCAACTTTGGTTGTATCACTTTGATTTTTTTCGATCGGACGTATATTCTTTTTGCTATCGCCGGCACCGTTTTCTAACACTTGTGAAAATGAAAACTCGAGAAAACGCTCTTTAAAGTCTGCCTGAGCATTCGCACCTGCACGACGCTCGGCCACTAAAACTCCTCTAGCTTCGAAAATATGGCGAATTGGCCTCTGGAATTTTAAAGACATATTCTTGGATAGGTTTGGAAGAGATTTAAAACAAAACAAAAACAAAACATGAAACAAAACAAAAAAAAGCAGACTACTGCCTTAAATTTATACTTAGAAAATCTGAGATGATGTTTGTCGGTGAAGAATAAGGAATGGACATGGAAACGTTTTTCAATTGAATAATAGTCATTCGAAAGGTGATTGCAGTAGAACTGTTATATCTTTTTGTTATCAAATAGATCTTCAGTCGGTCCCTATATTAGTATCATTCTTGTACGAGAATATGAAATACCTTCTATACATCATTCAAGAAACAAGAACACTACCTAATAGTTTCATTTAAAATAATGAACCATACGCAATAATAACCATACATTTCGACATGAAAACTTCTTTAATAGCTAATTCTAAGTCTAAACTATTGTTATTATTTTTAATAATTTTGAGAGACCTTAATTCATACAGAAGACTTGGTATTAAGTCCAATAATATAAACTAAAGCAGATTTCCATAAATTCGATATAAATATGCTACATGAGTTATAGAATACGCACAAGTAACCGCAACTACCTCAAATGCAAAAAAAAAACTAACAATGATCCCAAGGAATAAATATTTCTCATGTAAAATTACAGCAGCGACATATGTCATGAAAATCTAAATGCAATGACGCCAGTCGAGATTACTGCTGAGAAAACATATGTTTTCGAAGGAGTGTGAGTGTTTGTGCAAGGATACAATTGCAACAATGTAGCAGAAGAAATCACTGAAAGTTAATAGCCAGAAGGATTTGAAAGGCAAAAAATCGCTGCAATAAAACTCGAACCGAAGTCAGGCAGCAAGTGGACGCTGCATAAAGTGGCAGCGCCAAAGCGTGGGTGAACATAAGACGATTGTGTGTGTGTATGTATAGTTGCAAGAAAAGTGGAAATATAAACCGAAAAAATCTGCAAAGTAAAGCAAAAGCAAAAGCGCAGGCAAAGGCAAATGCAATGCAGTCACAGTGAAATAAAATGCAAATGTTACTCATACGCAATGGTGTGTGGCAACTACGGATGTGGCAAAGTAGATTTCACTGGTAAAAAAATATGCAAGACAGAGAAAATTTACATTTATATAGCTTATAGCGTATGAAGAATCAAGCCTTATTCGGTGCTTGGACACTGTGAAGCTGGAAGATTTGTTGCATGTAGAGATTGGAGACGCCTCTCAAAGCTCGTGTCCTTGTGTATTGGCTTTTGGCAATACTTTCTCAAGCTGCAATTGGCTCAACGCGCTCATATTTAAATAAGTGCATATAATGCAGCGCTTGAGTGCAGTCTTCAGTCGCATCTATGTAAATTGGCCCGCCCAAAGAGCTGCAAGCGCCCGAGCCCTGCTTTGGCGATTTTGTTTGCCACAGCAAATAGTTGCGCCGCAAGCCTCTGTCTACTGTTGCACCAAGCCTTATTTATGGATGCGATCGCATAAATCATATTCTATACAAAAGTATTTTTTTTACATTGGTGCAGCAGCCAAGTTGCGGCAGCTGGCTTTTCATGGCATGGCATTTGAAGCAACCTCCTCTGCGAGCATTCTTTGTATGATACATATTGCCCGCACATATGTGTGGAAGTGCTTAGATAAACATATTTGTGTCCGCATTAAATTGAAAGCTTTGCATTTATTTGCCGCCGGCGCGTTGCCAACGTGCTGCTGCCTTTTCAAGTCACTTAAAGTGCTGGCACTTCATGACCCCTTGACGAAGGCAAAAGGCTAAACTAATATATTTGAGGCAACACATACAAATGTGTGCGCTCATATTCCCGACTCACTCACACACACATTCACGTAAAGCATATTTTTAAGCTTTCCATTTTTTTTCATTTTCCTTGCCGCCGCCGCCGTCGCTTGTCCTTGACAGTGGTAAATGATGAAATTATTGTTGCCTGGCGACGCGTTTGATTTACCTTTGGCGCTTATCTTGGCGCTGGCGTCTACAACCTTTTGCCGCACTTTTTCTTCCTTCGTTTCTTAGAAGGTGTGTGTGTGTGTACATTTGCCTGCCGTCTTCTGTATTAGTTTTGCATTTCTCTGGCGCAACTTTTTCCCAGCGACTTAGTCCACTTTAATGTTTTATTCCTGAACTTGTGGTGGCTTTGTTTTCCACACTTTCTCATCCGTTGCTTTGCCGATGGAATGTTGCAATGAAAGTGGAATTTCTGGCACTTTGACTGGAATGTCACAGCGATATGGCAGCTTGGCTGACTTACTCGTATATATGGTAAAACAAATAGTGAAAATATGGCAAAAAAATTAATGCCATGCATGTCTAGACGATGACTAGAAGTATGCTGCTGACGCACACACACACACACCCGCATTGTGTCATAAGTCAAGTTGAGCGGTTTATTTTGGTGTGAGAAAGGTTAATGTGTTTGAAAGTGATTTGATTGCGGTTGAATATTGGTCGCTAGCAATTGAATTTTGTGAATGAGAGACTTTTTATTCGGTTCCTTAATAAATCAGGAACAATTTGCATTAATATTAACTATGGAGTTTCGAAATATTTTTGCCACTAAATTAGGTTAGGTTTAATATAACTGATCCGCGAGGTAGCAAAAGGTCAGAAGGAGATTTCTTTATTTATTTCGATCTTGTGTTAGTCTCTTGATTTGACTATAACTTGTTTTGACGTTAGATATTTTTTTTGTTGGCCAAATTTCTTTTCCAGGTTAGAGTGGATCTGCTTTTCATTAGGCTGCCTCGTGAATTCTAGTAAATAGCGTTCCTGGGGATTGTATCTAGATCTCGCCTCAGAATATGCCCGAGCCAGCCGCATTTCGTTTGTAGATGGGTGCTTGGTTTGTGATCATAAGTCTATGTTATAGACGGAGACGGGCCAGAAAAAGTGGCAAATGTTGCGAAAACTTACAGATTTTGGATGTCGGAAGCAGAGAGTTTGCATGTTTAGCAACCGTAAGGCGAGGAGATGACTTAACATTGGAATGTAATATTTTCTTTAATATTGGAGGAGCTCCATAAAATTTAGAGGGCGCCGAAAGCTTGTTTGACCTTTATTATAGGGTTGGAGATGTTCTTCTTTGATGCTCTGTTGCAGTTATATTACTCTACAAGTGACAAGAAGATTTCATATTTTCCAGTATCTACCATCATGCTCAAAATTCTGCAAATGGGTGCTGTTGGTACGCATTTTTATACTCTCGCAACAAAAGTTGCTAAGGGAGTATTATAATTTTGTTCACATAACGGTTGTTTGTAAGTCATAAAACTAAACGAGTTAGATATAGGGTTATATATGTATATCAAAATGATCAGGACGACGAGACGAGTTGAAATCCGGATCTGTCTGTCCGTCTGTCCGTGTAACGGATAACTTGAGTAAAAATTAAGATATCTTAATGAAACTTGGAACACGTATTCCTTGGCACCCTGAGGAGGTTGCTTTCGAAAATGGGCAAAATCGGACCATTGTCACGCCCACCAAATAGCGAAAACCAAAAACCAAAAACCTATAAAGTATTATAACTAAGCCATAAATAAAGTTATAAAAGTAAAATTTGGAATAAAGGATCGCACTAGGAAGGGGCATATTTGGATGTAATTCTTTTGGGGAAGTGAGCGTGGCCCCGCCCCCAAATCGGTTATTTGTATATATCTCACAAACCAATAAAGCTATATAAACCAAACTTTCTGCAGTCGTTTCTCCTACGTACCCCACCACACACCATGAAATAAGTTGAAATCGGATAATAACCACGCCCACCTCCCATACAAAGGTTAGGTTGAAAATGACTAAAAGTGGGTTAACTAACTAACGAATAACGTCAGAAACACTAAATTTCACATAAGAAATGGCAGATGGAAGCTGCACTCAGATTTTTTTACAAAATGGAAAATGGGTGTGGCATCGCCCACTTATGGGTCAAAAACCTCATATCTCAGGAACTACTCGACTGATTCGAATGAAATTCGGTATATAATATTGACACCGCGATGACACGTGAGGAAAATGGATGAAATCGGTTCACAACCACGACAACTTCAAATGTAACTCAGTTTTGAACTCCATCTTATTCCTTCACTTTATAATATAGATAGATGTACATTAGGAACCAATGAAGATAGCGAAATAAAACTTTACACAAATACTGTATATGATCTGTGGCATCACTTGTGGAAAAATTGTCGAAATCAGACTATAACTTTTCAATACCCCGGATATCGAATATGAAGAACTCAGTGCCTTAGGGTAATTTTTCAACGTAAATATCGGTAAATCTCTCAGATATCATAATTTAATTTAGAGGAAATATTTTTCTTCTAATAATGTAACTTTCCTTAGCTTTCGTATACCGAATTATAGGATTTTCAAATTGGGTCAAATTGTTTGTTGTCTTAATAAAAATATAGCAATAAATTGCGAGAGTATAAAATGTTCGGTTGCACCCGAACTTAGCCTTTCCTTACTTGTTTTAGTTTTGCAATGGTGTCACCCCTTGAGTCTACATAAGTTCAGTTTAAATAAATTTTTTAGTGAACTGGACATTTAAGCATAAAATTATATAAACTCTGCTAAGGCATCACGGAGTCATTCAAATAGAGACTTTTTGATTTATTCCAAGTACCACATCATGAGCTCCGGAGAGCATGCGAGTTTGTATAACTACGCTAATAATAAGGAACAAAGCTTTCAAATGTGTCCTTTGGTACGCTACTCAGCCTTATAGCTTCCAATCATATTCATAGAGGCATATATGTAGTTAATAAATGAGTTTCATCAACTACTTCTAAATTTAAAAAAGAGCTCTTGTTGTTGTGAGAGAAAAAAATACTGTTATTAAATTATAATCCGATTATTTACCATCCTTTTGCTCTACACTTGTTTTCCATTTAGTAGTCTTTGTTGCTAATCGCAACCTTTATCCATCTCTCTGTAGTGCCGATGCTAATTCACTTAAACTCCCATACAAATCTCGCAGCCAACATAAATAATCATATGTAAAAGTGAAATCGATACGAGAAATTGTATTAAAATGCTATAAAATATCGAATTAGTCATAGCAAAGTGAGCACACAAGGATATCGAGGATATCCGGTGTAAGAAACTCACATGAAACACGAGTTTCTAGGCAATCGATAAGAAGTCAAAGCAAAAAGCACAAAAAATAAAAACAAATCAACAAAGCCATTGGCACTTGAATGGTGAATATGAAAGGGGGAGTAAGCAAAAGGGAGTCAGATTTGTGCTTGAACTCAACAATATTATGTCGCATGCGTGCGCCTGTAACCAAAATAAAAAAAGAGCACGCCGCTTCGAAGCTTCAAAGTCTCGTTGGTACAAAGCAAGCGCCAAACAAAGCTGCGACAAAAAAGCCTTGGCAACTCTTGCCGCCGATATTTTGATTGTTTCTGTTGTTGTTGTTGTTGACATTGTGTACATTTTCCAATTATTTTGGTTCAGTGAAGCTGAAAAAGACCAAGCGCACACGCACAAACACAATGTGGTTCAAATAACAGTAATATAACATGCCTTGCTCGAGGGCGCAAAATAAGCCTAAATATATGCTACATAATTCTAATATTCATATAAAAACATGCTCTGACGCAGGCTTATCAACAACCCCAGTAGACGTGGCTAAGCCGAAGAGCTGATAGTATACAGTTTTTGCAAGCGGAGAGATACTATGTGTTGAGAGCGATAGCAACAACAATAACAGTATCATATGGGATAGTGTAGCAGTCATGTGATTTATGATGGAGGCCCAAACGAAATTATGCAGCATAGTTTGCGGCGCTTGTGAGCATATGTAAGATCGGGTGCGACAGAAAACAAAAGCCAAATGCAAAGTTAAAAACTGTTGAGGACATAAAGATGAATTATGATGAGACGCTGTCACTGCTTTGAGCGGGTTTGGATTAGGCGCCACACGAACGTGATGCGTGACAGACAAAGAAATAAACAAAAGTCACTTATGTCTGAAGCTTCCGCAATTTCATAGCATACTTCGCAGGTGAAGTGAAAAATTGCAGACGACAGAGAGACGTAAAGGAATTTAGTGATTATATGAACATTAAAGCAGCGCCGACTTGAGAGTATTAAAAAACCAGCTGAGCACTTGCAACCCCTAACGTGTTGCTTTCTTTAACGATGTGAATGCGAATGCGTACATAAATGTTAACATACTTTTTGAGCATTAAGTGTTGAATGTGATTTGCAAGCTCCCCAAAAGTGCACAGGCTCCCCATTATTTTCACTTACGAAACATATTTTATTAAAAAATCTAGTTCTTCCCTGCTTCATACGCCTAAAAGCTCACAATGCACCGCCTGGGGATATGCTAACAAAAAAACTTCAAAGCGCTAGACAACTCCAACTCCACGGCGGCTTTTGCGTCACCCTCTGTTAGTCTTTTTCACGGCTAAACGCACTTTTTGCCGCAATTCAATTGTCATTGTGGCGCAATCGTATGCTCGCGTTTATTTCATAGCATACTTTTTGGCGCCCCAGTATATGTTTGGGGGGTAAATATTGTCGTCACATTTATTTATTTACGCACTTAAAAGCGCATATAAGCAACCCTCATATTGAATTAAATTTCATTCTTTTTCACATTTTCCTCCGCAGCTTAGCAGAGTTGCAATGAAAAGTTATGATTTTTTTATGAAGGAGATTATTATTCATTTCTAGCATTGTTACATCTGTAAGCTGTGTTCGTTATGTGTTCGTACAGTGCTAAGAAAAATTATGTAGAAATGTTAGTGAATAAATATTTGATGACTGAGCGCTTTGTTTGTGCACTTTCATTTCTTGCTTTGAATTTCTGATTTCGTTTAAGTAAATATGAAACTTAAAAGCGAATGCGAGACTCTAAGGAAATATCGAACCCGGCTTTTGACCGTTGTGTTCTATGTTGTTTCTTTGTATTCGATTTGTTTACTTAATGTCATAAAAGCAGCTCATTTGTTGTGAAACCAATTTTTTGATGTTTGAATTTGAAAGATTCCTGGCAGATCGATAAATCTTCGCTCTATTTGTTCAGATTTTCTTCACTTCGATGTGTGTGACATAAGGGGTGCTTTTACTTTTTAAAAGCAGGATATCCATACTTTCAGTTCTATAAGGGATCTAGGGAAATAGAAAATTATTCAATCATAATTATCCGCCACTAATTCAAAACACATTTAAAATCGAAGTAAAATACTCGAACTAGCTAACTGTTGCGGTCTAGCCGGCATATTTGACATCAGATTAGTACAAGTAATAGAGGAGCTTTATACAATTTTTTATATATCATAGTTTACTTCTTAATTTACATAGCATAATTCCTGCAGCATATATTAAAGTTCCTTAGTCATTCTGAGGTTGCTTTAAATTTGTGAGATCCTTTATAGAAAAACCAAAATAGACAACATTTACTGCCGTTAGATGATTAACGAGGACAAAGGTAATCCTTTTTAAGTTGAAAAAAATAAAAAAATAGTGAGATATTATGTACATGGACATCAAAAGAGCGCTGTTTTTGATAAAGTCACCTCGAAATATTCCGGCATACTTGTTCAATAAATAACGGGAATTTGAAATTTAAAATTTTTGCGAGTTTGAAGAGTCCAATTGTCAATATTTTTTTTCTTATGTTGCTATACATGCCCGTGAAGTATGATAAACTTTACAGCTTTCATTCAGTGCTTACTTTGCCTGTAGCTTGATGATTTTCGTTTGTGACACTCCATGTGACTTTTTCCTATTGCCAAAAATAACGAGAACCTTAAGTGGCATATAAGAAATCGCTGCACGGCTATTTCAAAAATCTAGTTTGAGTTTGAGAAGTGTCTCAACGATTGCAAGAAGCGATATCACAAGTGCATAATATCGAATGGGGACCATTTTGAAGGCGACAATATTAATGAGGACGAATAAATAAATATTAAAAAAAAACGAATTATCCCGTTATTATTTGAACACACGTACATCATTGAGTAGAGCTAATTGCTTCGAAAATCACGTTTGATTTTTAATCTTTTTAATGGTATTTTGATATAAACCTTCTAAGCAAGTCTCCCTTATTGCACCAGAAGTAAGAAAGTGCCTCCCAAGAAATACGTACTATTATTTGAGATAAAGGATTCGAAATCTCAAAAAACGTTATGGCTCCTGAGTTGTTTTCCAAAATATTGCCTGTTATAGTTGAAGATGAACAACAATTGAAGAGAACAAGTTAACACTTTCAAAAACTATTAAAACAATGTTGTACGCTCTAAATACGTATTTACATTTCATTCATTTTGCTTAGTAACATACTCAACACTCAATCGAACAGTGATTACTGTATAAACGAAAAGTTGTCAAACATTTAAAAATAAGCGAACAATCTGTTTTAGCTACAAGATAATTATCTAAAAATTCAGCTTTAAAATAGAGCAAAAAACTTGAAAAGTAAATTTAATGAAATCGCAAAAAAATAGGAAATTCCACTGACATTCCATTAAAAGTTTGACCGCCAACAAATTACAAAAACACAAAATAGAACAAAAAGCGCCGTCGAGTCGAATGAGGGTGTGAGAGAGTGAAGGTGTAAGTATGCTAGAGCCAGTGCCAGATATTTTGTGCGCTACATGAGCAACTATAAACGACTGACAAGCGAAAACACTGGATTACTGGCTCAAATTGACTGAGTATATATATACATATGTATACATATGTATGTTTGTATGTGTGTCTGTGAGTGGCCAGCAAAAAGTGCAACTGAAGACTATGGCTAGTGAAATGAAGCAAAAAATTAGTTGGCCACCAATATAGCAGCACCAATGTCATCGGTATTGGTGGAGTACATGGCAGTACAGCTGAGGTCACTCATACGCCACGGCGAACCCAAATCGAGGTGGTATCGCATTGTGTGATATTGTGCCACTGATAGTGTATAAGTGCTGTACCTGTCATTTGGTGCGGCCAACTGGCGAGTCATTTTGCATATTTTCACAATTTTATTTTATGTGTCATTCGTTTTGATAATTACCAACAAACAACAACAACAACAGCGTGCATGATGTGCGATATTAGGCTTGGGTGCTGGTGGCATGATGCAGCAACAGCTGTTTTGCTAGTGACCAAAAACAACAATAACAAGCAGCGTAACAGTGTGAAATGGTGAAATAAATTGCATGCAAAACCAACAACAACAAAAAAGTCGGTTAAATATTTTTTTTCCACAAAAGTGGCGCTAGGTGAGCCAGTTTAACAGCGAAACAGGTGCAACTGAGTGAGTGTGTTTGTGTGTGTATGTGACGATTTTTTGCACCAACACCAAATTCACACATTCGCTGCCGCGCCGCCACAATGGCTAATGGCTCGCTGCCTACCACCGGGCGGGTAATGGTGAATTAAATGGCAGTCGCCGGTCACTAACGTTGCTGTTGATGATGTTCGGTCGTGCGCTTGGTTATGCCGCGCTGGCATTGGAATTGTTGGCTGGCGTCGCACCGCAAACGGTTATGTTATGACCCGGCTGCATGTAAAATAGGTGACAGCAAAACATTGGCACACCAAATTGCCAACGACTCGTTTCGACTCCACGCGATTGCTATTATTACTACTATCAGCACTTTTGTTGTTGTTTTTTCATTTCATATATATATATTTTTTGCTTGTGTGTGTCTCGGTTGCTTGTTGTCAATATTGTTGCCATTAGACCAACCGCCGTTGTTGCTGTTGTTGTGTGTGATAATTGTTGCTATTGTTGTTGTTGTTTATGCAGCCGGCTGGCTGGCTGGCTGGCTGAGCACGTTGCCAAACAAGCGGAAAAGTGCTTGTCGCCCATTTGAATGCAATACATCCGTTCGAAAATGTTTGAGGTTAAGTGAAGGAAAATGTGCAACGTGATTGTTGTTGTTATTGCTGTTGTTGCCTTTTCAGCGCAATAAAGTCATAGCACTATGCAAAGTGTGTATGCAAAACAGGTGGTATATATACATATATAGGCAGGCGCATATTTGCCAAATGCTGATATGCAGGCGTCATTGCGCTCGCGCCAAACACACACAAGCACACTCACACAAGTACTCACAGCCATATTAGAATATATTTGACTGCCATTGCGGAAACCAAAAATGTTTATTTTACCGGCGCTGGCACACACATACACACACACACACACATCATCAGCCACTATAACTAACTGTCTACTATCAATACAAGTGTGTGTGAGTGTCTGTGTGCCTTTGTTATGTCTTCCAACACACTTTCGGCGCTGTCAACATGCCCCCAAAACGTCAATTGTATACTCGTTGGCAGCTATTTCATTTGGCTGCTTTGGCTTTTGGCCTGTTCGCCCAGCTGTTTCTTGTTTTCGGTCATTTCGGTTGCTTTGCTTTAACCAATTGCCATTTCGGCCGATTTGTGTTGGTGTTGTTATTATTGGTAGTGCTGGCGTTGGTCTACGCTAATTTACGGCTAACCGAAGCCAAAGTGTGCGGCGTACATTAATTGGTGGGCGTTGCTTTTTTTTATGTTGTATAATATTGTTGTATTTTATTATTGCACGCGAGTATGTGTGTGTGTGTGTGTATTGGTGGTTAGGTTGTGCTGCGCGGCATTTAGTTGAGTTTAAAATGCAATTACCTCTAATTTGGTTTGTGTACAGTTTTTCGTGGGCGCACACTTAATTTTAATGGGCAATTAAATAAATGTACTTGCAGTTTTGGCTGCGATTGGTGTGATAACAGACAAACATACAGGCTTCTCTGTATGGAAAAGTAGTTCGAAGTCAATAATATGTATATACATCTAATGTACAAGATTTGCATATGCTTATGGTTGTTGGTTTTTTATACTCTCGCAACAAATGTTGCTAAAGAGAGTTTTGTTCACTTAACGGTTGTTTGTAACACCCAAAACTAAACGAGTTAGATATAGGGTTATATATACCAAAGTGAAGAGTGGAGTTCAAATCCGAATGTCTGTCCGTCCGTCCGTCCGTCCGTCTGTGCAAGCTGTAACTTGAGTAAAAATTAAGATATCTTAATGAAACTTGGCACACTTATTTCTTGGCACCATAAGAAGGTTAAGTTCGAAGATGAGCAAAGTCGGACCACTGCCACGCCCACAAAATGGCGAAACCCGAAAACACATAAAGTGCCATAACTAAGCCATAAATAAAGCTATGGAAATAAAATTTGGTATGAAGGATCTCACTATGAAGAGGCATATTTGGATGCAATTTTTTTGGGAATTTTTTTTACAGTGGGCGTGGCCCCGCCCCCTACTATGTTTTTTGTACATATCTCGCAAACCAATAGAGCTATATAAACCAAACTTTCTGCAGTCGTTTTTGTAGCCACTTCCTAATACAGTCCAAAAATGAAAGAAATCGGATCATAACCACGCCCACCTCCCATACAAAAGTTAGGTTGAAAATTACTAAAAGTAGGTTAACTCATTAACTAAATTTAACATAAGAAATAGCAGATGGAAGCTGCACTCAGATTTTTTTACAAAATGGAAAATGGGCGTGGCGTCGCCCATTTATGGGTCAAAAACCATATCTCAGGAACCACTCGACCGATTTCAATGAAACTTGGTTTGTAATAGTTTCCTTACATCCCAATGATATGTTGTGAAAATAGGCCAAACCGCTTCACAACCACGCCTACTTCCTATGTACCAGAACTTTGAAGACGATCTGAATCGTTTACTTTACAATATATAAAGTAAGTACTAGTGTAGATATCGGTGCAGAACTTTGCACAAATATTATGTTAATAGTGTGGCAGCCCCATTCTAAAAATCGCCGAAATCGGACCATAGGTTTTTAAGGCACCATATATCGAACACGAGGACCTCGGTGCTTCTATACTAATATTATGGTTTCCAACTTTCAATGGTCTTCATGATGACGAATATGTAGATCAAATTGTGTATTATATAATATCAATTAAGTTAAATAAATAAATTGCGAGAGTAGAAAATGTTCGGTTACACCCGAACTTAGCCCTTCCTTACTTGTTAAATGGATTTTTTCATAGTTTACTAAAATATGGAGATTTAAAAGAAGTTCCTCAACAACGGCAATCTTTTAAACACAGATTCGTATATGTTTGGATTCTGCGGATGACGCTAATATAATGGAATGGGGGATAGCGATAGGGCAACAGATGCGAAGAGGGGACATTAAAATATATAGCGCTCTACGAACTATATGAATTATATATTACATAGTTTTCCAACTAATTCACTTTAAATGTTTACTGTATGACTGGAAAGGAAATGCTGTGTAGCCAACTTCACCGTATTCACTTAAGAACGAAGAATATCCTTGAGTTACCCGCAAAAACTACCTAGCAGTTCGCGATCTCGCCTTACGAAAAATATTGTTCTGACTCAGCAAGTTTACTCAGTGTTTACGTGTTCGTGTAAGGCTACTTAAACTCGATCTCTTAGAACCAAACCATTTGCATTCAGTAAAAACTGTGACTTATTTTTATCGAACGGACTTGTTGATATTTGAATTTTGAAAGCCAATCGTGTATGAAGTATTGTGTGCAGAAGCATCAATAATGTACTTTCACTCTCGCACTCTTAAGTTAGTTATAGTGGTTGTCAGTCGACGCACCTAGGCCTTTGAGCGGTCTATTGTGAAATCACTAGTTCTGGTATCTACTCACACTATTATGTCCTCTCTAAATCACTCTGTGATCATGGTAAAGTTATATAATTCATAAAGTTTTATATGTGCAACTGACACGACATTGTCGTGGAAACCGCGTTCGGCAGTTGCGTTCCTTTTCCAATATATAGCCTTGCAGCTGCATAGCAGATTTTCCTTCTACTTCTTAACAGCTTCCACAGTAATCATTGAATAATTGTATGGTATTCCCAGTCTGTGGTCTTGCTTTCCAATCACACAATGACCTATTAACACCGCTACATAAGAACCCTAATGTCATTCCTTTTAAACTTGAATTCATTTATTCAGGCCATGTTGGTCCGCTTGTTGATCAAGTCAGAAATTGTTTTCGCCGAGAATTTGCTATATCGGTAACACACTCTCTTCCTAGCTTATATTTTACTAATGAACTTGAGCATCATCCAAGAAATATTCTACATTATCTATCAATCTATCTATTACAACCTACATCATTTCCTGAAATGATTTCCGTGGTAGCCAATACATAATAGTTTTGGGGATTGAAATATTTATTTAATTTATGCTGAAAGAATTATGTTGGAATACTCATGTGAACTTTTTAGGATTTTCTATTCAACGTAGCATACAATTTTTTGCGGATATTAAAAATATGGTGAAAATCTTTTAGCTCGATAAAATAATTCGATTACAAAATTAATCAGTATGTAGTAAGAAACATAACTTCCATATCAGTGTGTGCCTTGTTCTGATTTTGGTACTAATATGATTACATATATAACACTGTACAACACTCGGCTGGATATTGGACCAAAATATATTTTTCCGGGTGATTGAGTCATAAGTTAAAAGTTATTAATTTTAGGATTTAGTTACTAAAAAATTCAAAATATGCATCTACATTTTCTTTTTAATTTAACGGTGTATAAAACTTTTCTGTCAAGCTTATATGACAGATGCTATAAGGGGTCCAGCATTTTTCGATATGTAATTTTTTTTTTTCGAAAATCCAAATTTGACTCCTTGTAAAATGATTAGTTGAATAAAGAAAACAAAAAGGGGTATAAAATAAGATTCAATACTTTGCAGTAATTAAAGTGAGGAGTATTAATATAAAATATTTCTGGTGGTTTAATTTTCAGGATTTCAAAAAAAAAATATTTAAACAATATCAAAAATTTAAGATGTGGTAGTTAGACATCACAAGAAAAATATATATTAGGCCTCATTTGATTCTCAAAATTTCGTTTGCATTTCTTTAAAAATATACTATATATAAAATATACATAGTTTCCCTACTTAAATTAGACACTTTTTCTATGCGGAAATACTTACCTACATATAACTAAAATATTTTGGGAACAATCAAAAATTCTATTTTAAGACATTGTACAATCAAAGCTTCACTGTCTACTTCATATATATATATTTATGTAGCAGTTATAATCCGATGTTGTGCGCTGCTGCCGGCAAATAAAGAAATTAATCATATTCGTTACCAGCCATCAACCGTCATCAAAGACATCAGCGGTGCGGTGGCGGCGGCGGCGGCGGCCGCTGTGGGTGCGTCTGATTTACCACCCTCAGCTGGTCTTCCTGCATGCAGACACAAACACATACACACATATACCGATTTACATATATGCAGCTTAGTACTCGTATTATGTTTGTTGTAACTTGTTAGCCGGTGATGTATGAGTATTTCCAAAACAATTTTTCAAAATTACCCGCCCAATCTGTCAGTATGACAAATAACTGTCAAGAAAAGTGTGTGTGCGATGTGGCAGACAGGCGGCACACAGACATACACACAAGGAAGGTAAGGCGTTTAACAGCATTGAAACTTTTGCACTTCCACAGGAATATGAGTGTGTATGTTTTTAATGGCATATAAGTACATATGTGTTTGTTGTTTGTGTGTTTAAAAGTCAAGTCTGATTCACCAAGTCTGTGTAGGCATAATAAATAAAAAATGCGAGCTTTAAGGATTTATTTCGAAAAGTTTTTTCATTGCTATTTTTGGCTCTTACGCTCTTCCTTGTTGTACTTGTTAGCCAATTATCCACTTTTCTGTGCAAATAACGTTATTTTTACCGTATTTTTGTGGACAAAAGTGAAACATATCTTAGTCGAAAAAAACACATTTCTGCTTGAATATGAATTGCCGTGTGTGTTTGTTGTTGCCGCCGCCGCCTGCCTTGCATGTCAAGTCAACATAAAATATTTTCGGAAATAATCTGCAGTCCCACCTGCGTGCCAGTTAGCACACCCACCCACAGTCAGCCCATCAAATCAAGCAAATACACATCATTAGCTTTTTTGCGCCGCCTTTCGCCTGCAAATGCGACAAAAAGCTAATATTCGCCCAGCAAAAGCTGACACACACATATAATCATACACAGCAATGACGTGCAAATTAATGGATATGCTGTGGAAAAACATATTTCATTTGTGTGCGGCGAGTGACGAAAATGTGGCATGAAGCAGTGCAAAGTACAAGTGAGACAGTATTCAAAGACAAAGCGTACAACAACAACAAAAAGAACCCTCTGCCGCAGCGAATTTAATTAAAATGCACCTGTGCTGGCCTCGAACGATTTTTTCGACTTTTATTTACGCCTATTTGAAGCTTCGGCTTTTATTTTCTCTGCTTTTCTGCTTCTTCTTCTTCTATTTTATAACCTCTAAAGCCTCGTATGTTAGTATAACTTCGAGTTCGAAAGAAAAAAATTGAAAAATTTTATCAAACCATACGCCTGACTAACTCTTACTCTCCGTAGCACACTTTAAGGCGTTTAGCATACCTTAGGGCGCTTTACTTTACATTTTACTACTAGCCATTTACTTTAGCTTTGCATAAAGTTAATTTATTTTACAATTGTTATTGTTGTTGTTGTCATTTAATTTGCGCAGTTGTTGCTGTCACTTGTAGAGTTCACAGGTTCACAGGCCTTTTGCAGTAAGCAGCCAAAGTTTTTAATGCAGCTCATTTTAATTTCCCTGACAACTCACACACAAGTACATGTCGGCATACCGTTAAAGTCACGCGTGCAAGTAGCTCAGTGTGCGATATATGTCAAATTAAGCAGCACGCACCAGTTGTCAAATGAAATGACATTTTTTCACTTGACAAGCGTACACTAGTGTGTGTGAATGCGGTAGTGGGCGCATGACTCAGGTGCGTGTTGCTTGGTAAGCCGCATGTGGTCATTTCATAGACGGATTAAGTGCTTTTCACTTTGATATGAAATGTGTTGCGTTTTTTATTGGTGTATTTTATGAATTTCTGATATTTTTTATTCAAAGGCAGTTATGATATACATATATGTATATAGTGAGGCAAATAAATTTATAACTATTTCTGAAAATTTAGTCGACGAAGTTCTGAGTTTAATCACAATTAAAATAACTAACCAATTCTTACAGGCTTGGTCACCGGTAATACTTCGACTATAGCATACTTTAGGGCGTTTTACCTCTGATTTTCTAAGTGAACCATATTTGAATGAATTAGTTCGGTAATTTACTCATTGCTTGAGTTTTTAATAAAATAAAATTCTGTCAGCTCCAGATCAGATTGTAAGAACTAAAATAACTTCAAACCTGAAGAATGTGGCGTATCAAAAAGGATAATCATTATTTTGTGTTTTTAAAAGCCTTCAGAATGGAATTCTTAGAAAATTATTGATAGCATATTGATCTTCAAACATCTACACAAAATTATTTTTAAACAAGTAAGGAAGGGCTAAGCTCGGTTGTGACCGAACATTTTATACTCTCGCAATTTATTTATTTAATTTTAATAATATTATATAATACACAATTTGACCCACATATTCGTCATATATATTGTATAAAGTCCATTGAAAGTTGGAAACCATAATATTAGGTTAGAAGCACCGAGGTCCTCGTGTTCGATATATGGGGCCTTAAAAACCTATGGTCCGATTTCGGCGATTTTTAGAATGGGGCTGCCACACTATTAACATAATATTTGTGCAAAGTTTTGCACCGATATCTTCAGTAGTGCTTACTTTATGTATTGTAAAGTAAACGATTCAGACCGTCTTCAATGTTCCGGTATATAGGAAGTAGGCGTGGTTGTGAAGCGATTTGACCTATTTTCACAACATATCATTGGGAAGCAAGGAAAATATTACAAACCAATTTTCATTGAAATCGGTCGAGTAGTTCCTGAGATATGTTTTTTGACCCATAAGTGGGCGACGCCACGCCCATTTTCCATTTTGTAAAAAACGTGAGTGCAGCTTCCATCTGCCATTTCTTATGTGAAATTTAGAGTTCCTGACGTTTTTCTTTAGTGAATTAAAGCATTTTTAGTACTTTTCAACATAACCTTCGAATGGGAGGTGGGCGTGGTTATAATCCGATTTCCTCCATTTTTGGACTGTATAAGGAAATGCTTGAAAAAACGACTCCTGCAAATTGCGTTGATATAGCTTTAGTAGTTTACGAGATATGTACAAAAAACAAAGTTACAGCTTGTACAGACGGACGGACAGACAAACATCCGGATTTGAACTCCACTCTTCACCCTGATCACTTTGGTATATATAACCCTATATCTAACTCGTTTAGTTTTGGGTGTTACAAACAACCGTTATGTGAACAAAACTATAATACTCTCTTAGAAACTTTTGTTGCGAGAGTATAAAAATATTAAAAGTTTACTATTTTAAAAACAGACTCTAAAAATTCATAAATATATATGTATGCGTGCCACGATCTCTACCTCTACAACTTAACAGCACACGCTGCCGCACTCACTGTTTGTAATCACAGTTAACTCTTCTACTGATTTCCTTTCCTTCGTTTTCTTCCTTTCTTCAGGGTTGCCAGCTTAACCTGGAGTAAGCCAAAAGCAATGTATGAATAAAACCAGCTGCCATAATGGCTGTGCGGTCGGTAGCAGTGTGCAAAATCTTCGCTTGTGATTTCTTAACTTTTATTTGCGCAGCTAACGTTTGTGGCGGCACTTGCTTTTGTTTTTGTTGTTGTAGTTCTTTTCGTGTTTCCACATACATAAATGCTGCTTGTGTTTTCTTAATATTTTTTTTTGTGCTGCTCCACCTTTCATGCGGCAATTGACGCTTAACTAGCTGCTCTTATGTTGCGCTTTTCCACCTTGCATGCTTGAAACACTTACATATTTATATAATATTTTTAGTGCTGTTTGCCACATGTGGCACATGACTGCGGCAGCGGTGAATTGCCACAAAATTTACTACGGTTTTCACAAAAATAGCAACAAGGGGTACAACATACGGCATAAACGTTTGGTTTGGCTTCAAAAGTTCACACTGTAGTGCAAAAAATTAGTTGAGATTTATTGCAAAACTAGTACATTTTGGAGCAGTACTCATCTGAATATTTTTAATATTTTACGTGGCAGAAAATATGAGATTATTAGGTATTTTTATGATTTTTGGGAGTTCTAACATGGCTTGTTAAAAACATAATTTAGTGTTTTTGAGCTGCTGTTGATCTCTGTCCTTAACAGCTATAAAATGATATTAAACAAAATACTAGTGACTAACAAATACTAATGACTGGAAGAAATTCTGCAATATTTTTTTGACTGGGTATGTTTCACGAAAATATGATTGTTTGTGCCTATGAAGGTGTGCACATTAGGTCGGTTCAATATGTGGCCGGCTGAATTTTGTCAAAATCTGTTTTATATTGTCTGATATTTATATGTTGCAATACGAAAAGTTTCACACTAGAACTAGAAGTAGAATTTCTTGTGGCCATACTTTTGTATTTTGAAATCATTTATTCCAAGAATATGTTATATAACGACGATCTATCGATTTCTCTTAGATATTTATAGTATAGTTTTAGGCGCAAAAAGTTCCAAGAATATTTTAATCCATTAGTACTCATACAAACAGGTCTATTAGACCCTTTTTTCTTCACATTGTTCAAATCTGTTTTCGATATTGATAAAATGGTTAATATACATATACAGTGGAACTGCTCTAACTCAAATCACCATAATCCTCAAAAAAACTAAAAAAAAGTTTGGTTCTTGACTCTGTAGCCTATGTCCATGTTACATGATTTATGCAATCTAGAAGTATAATATCATATTTTTTGTTCGCCCCCATAAGATATAGAAGGGCTCTTTTAAAATTCTACCTCGTTAGTCAAATTTTAAATTTTGTATTATGTCCTGGTCGAAAAGTTTGATTTATGAAAGGAAATTTGTATAAAATTTGAATTCTAAACGCTATTCAAAAGTTCGAGTTACGGAGATCTTCGAGTTATAGAAGTTCGAGTTATGGAAGTTTCACTGTAGGTAGGTAGGTAGAATGGTTGTCAAATGACGCACCTAGGCCTTCACGAGGCCCATTCTGAATCCACCGGGACTAAAGCCCCTTACACTACAATGTCCTCTTTGAACCACTCTGTGGCTTTTATAAAGTTGAGCAGCTCAACAAGTTTAATGTGCGCAACTTCCGAGATGTTGTCTAGAAAACCATGTCCGACTGTTGTGAGTCTTTTCCTGTACAATGCTTTGCATTCACATAGAAGATGCACAACAGTCTCTTCTTCTTCTATTTCCTGGCAGCTTCTACAGTAGTCATTGTCTTCCAATAAGACAATGACCAGTTAGCACTCCCACTAGAGTTCTTAGGTCCTTCCTTTTAAATTTCAGTAGCCGGCTCGTACGGCCTTTATTCCAATTAGGCCACGTCTGCCTGCTAGTTGAACAAGTCATAGATTCTATCCACCTGGATTCAGCCCAATCTATGACCTGCTTATCAATTAAGTGTTTACAAGTGGACAGCGGTATGCACATATCCCTCTTACACGGATCCAATTGTAAGGTTGTGCCTAATCTGGCTAGTTCATCTGCCACACAGTTACCCGGAATTTCACTGTGTCCAGGAACCCATTGCAGGTTTATCGTGTAGTACGAAGTCAGTTCCATTAATATTTCATGGCAATCTTTTACTATCTTAGAGGAGATCCTTAGGTTCTTAAGTGATTTTAAAGCCGCTTGGCTGTCTGTAAAAATATATATATTTCTAGTCGTAAGCACCTTTTAGCCAGCACGAGCATCGAGCACGAGCTTTCTTTTATTGCAGCAATCTCTGCTTGAAAGACGCTGCAGTAGTCTGGTAGTCGGAAGGCGATTCTGGTGTCTAATTTTTCCGAAAAGACACCACCTCCCACTCGTTTATTTAGTTTGGAACCGTCTGTATAATATTATTTATTTCTTTTTCCTTGTTTACCTCGCCCTTGTCACACATCTCTCTAGTGGGGAAGGCGATATAGAGGGACGTATTTAGATTTAATTCTAATGGATTTCGGAAATCCGTGGTAGTCGGTAGAAACAAGAATTTGCTAAGGATTTTAGAATGCAACTGGTTATAGGTGACTAGTAAGGAAGGTTCCCTCAGTCTAATTGCAGACTTTACTGCCATCTGTTTACAAACTAAGTCTATAGGCAGTAAGTGAAGAATAACCTCTAGTGCCTGACTTGGCGGTGTTCTAAGAGCTCCGCTAATACATATACTTGCCGCTCTTTGTAATATTTCCATACGTTTTATTGCGTATTTCTTTTCCACTGTATCTTGATATAATATCAAAATTTCATAAATTTTATATTTTGAGGTTGCAAATTGTATACTACATCAAATGCTATATTTCAAATGCTTTAATATTAGTTTAGATGTATGAGTTTATTTAATTTTTCATCAAAAGTGACCCACCCTAATACATTCACAAAAAACTGAAAACCAAATATTTTATTCAAACCGGTTTTTTTGTCGCTCCGTTGAAAGCTTAAAAGCATAGGTAGGTACTTACTGCCAATTTTTTTGAACTTTACAATTTTTTGCACGGCATTTCACTTCTTGACGGCGCTTCGTTTTTAGGGAGTTGCGTTCCTGTTTTTGTGTGTGTCCGTTTGTGCGTCACTTGCGTTGTTTTCGGGAGGCACGCAGCGCTGGTTGGCAGAGCGAAACGTTATGAATTTTTAATATGCTTTTATGACTATTTGCTGCTGTTGCTGTTGTTGTTGTTAGCTTGAATAGGTTACGTGCAAATTTTTTACTTTGAAACGGAACGACACTGGTAATTGTGCGGGATTGGTGAATTAAGGCAACAATTCGAGAAACTCCAGGAGTTCAACGGCTGTTGTTGTTGCTGCTGTTAAGACTTTATTAAAATTCAAAATGTGCGCTCAGCGATAATGGCATGATATGTAGGGAGCTGAAATGCACACATATAAATGTGGAATATTATATATAACTTTATTCTATATAGGCTTAAAAAGCACGCATCAGTGAATTAGCTTTTGCGGTGAACTTCTTTTTGGCGCACATATGCATACACATCCTCCTCTTTATATGAACTCGCTTGCTCACCTCCAATTATTTGATACCGCCCACTGTTCTTTTAACAGTTAACGATGTATGCCACAGAGTTGGCTTTAATATGCGACAACAACAACAAAATGTGACTTTTCCATTTTTTATTGGAAATAATTTTCTTAAATTTTTAACACAGTTTTCATTGAAGCGCTCATTGATACCCTCAAACATTTTGACAGCTTGACATGTCACACGTGAGCACAAAATTTATTGCTTGCCACGAAATGAGCTCTTTTATTTCACACAATCATGCGATTATTTTTGCAATACGAGGGCTGCTATATATATATTCTGGCCTAGGCAACACTAAGTGGTGCCAGGTGAAAGCTGACATTTCCATTGGAAAGTTTGACATTTTTTAGCATAACATCACTCAGAACGTTTTGTCATTTAATCGTGAATTGTTTTATTTACAGGGAATTAAAAAATTCATCTCGGCCAAAAAATGGAATTAACTCGTGAACATTTTCGTGCGATCATTTTTCACAACTTTCGACGTGGATTATCGCGACAAGAGTGCCTCGATGAACTAAAATCTTTGTAAGGCTATGAAGCACCATCCTATAGCACTGTGAAAAACTGATACAACGAATTCAATCGTGGTCGAGGCTCGATCAAAGACGAATTCCGTGAAGGTCGTCCAAAAACAGCCGTTGTGCCAGAAAACATCGATGCCGTACGTGAACTGCATTATCAGTTCCGACCGTCATGTAACATACCTTCAGATAGAGGCATACCTATGCATTTCTCCCACCAGCATACATTCGATATTGCATGAAGTCCTGGCCGTAAAAATGGTTTGTTCTCGTTGGATCCCGCACAATTTGACAATTGCTCAAAAAAAGGCTCAAAAAAAGTGCTTCGAAAATTGGTTCGAGCGCATGCGAAAGTGTATAAATCTTGTTGGAGAATATTTTGAAAAACAATAAAACCATTTTCGTTGATAAATATTCCTATTTTCATTATTAGGCCAGAAATATATGTAGCAGCCCTCGTACACACATGAACACACTTGGCAAACTCGCTCACAATTGATTTGATTATAAAATATTTGGCAAAATTTGCACGAAACTGTCAAATTTCAATTTGACTCGATTGCGTACGTATTTGCATTCTCCCACGCATACAGTTGCATAACGGTAATCTAGCTGATACACTTATAGCTGGTGACTGCACGTTCACTACTTACATCAGGCAATAGCGTCTTTTATTGTGTTTGCATTTACATTTGCTTTTGTTCGCGTTTCGCGTTGTCAACTAATACTGTGCTTCGGTGTGTGCTGTTATTTTTTCTATTTTACTCATCAAATGTCAGCTCATCAGCGTTTACTGTCAACACGTGCAGTCGTGTACAAATTCTAGAGTTATTGTTGTTGTTGCAGAAGGTCTTAGGTTAAGGATTTTAACTGAAGATACTAAACTGTTTCTTCTATAGATCCAATTATAATGTCAGATTATACCTTCCCTTAAAACCCTAACGATATTTCCTTCTTCCATAGTATGTTAGTGTTAGCCTAAGAGAAATGTTGGAGTCTTCAATCAGCTTATTCTATCTTTCATTACATTTTCACGCTTCTAAACGAACCACATAGAGCTTAATAGGCTAGAACACTATAACACTATTTACAATAAAATCATAACCGAATCATATATGCTCCTACCTCCTTCAGGTTCTCGTTAAGGCAGTAAGTAGTCTGCTTTACAGGCTTCAAAAAATCGATTTTTTTGTTTTGTTTTAAATTTATTCCAAAACTATTTCGAAGCTAGAGCAGTTTTAGTGGCCGAGCGTCGAGCAGGTGCGAATGCTCAGGCAGACCTTTAAAGCGCGTTTTCTCAAGTTTTCATTTTCACAAGTGTTAGAAAACGGTGCCGGCGATAGCTAAAAGAATATATGTCCGATCCGAAAAAACCAAAGTGATCTAGCTTCAGTATTAAATTATCTTCTATTTGAACTAAAAAAGTACAATTTTTTTTCTTAAAAAAGTGATTTTTTTTTTTCAAACTTCGAAAAAATTTGGAATTTTATAACTTCTTCGGTATTTTTTTAGTTCATAAAGAAAAAAAAATTATAAAAATTAAAAAAAAATTTGGTTCGACTGTTTCAGATGCATCGCACGACCTCCATCACCGGCACCGATTTACAAGTGCAGACTTCAGGCGCTCCAGAAAAATACTTACAACTTTGAAAAAATGTCAATATTTTTTAATAATAAATATTGTTTTTTAAGCCTTAAATATAGTACATTATCGTCTTAAAATTCCGTTTACCGCAATCATTTCCTTCCCTTTCAAAAAAAATTTGCTAAAAAACGCTTTTTTCGGCTTCTAAAGTAGACAACTGCCTTAACTCTTTTCTTCGTCTTTTTCATCATCTTTCTCTCTCTCACTTTGTGCTGGACAAAAATAAAATTATTGGAATGTAATTACCCACAAATCTACCAGTAATACACTTAATATTCAAGCGCACCTCATTTTTCATTTATTATAAATATTCCATCATCAATTGCATACCATCATCAATTGCGACCACCTTCTCTAAGAATATCTTCACTTGCATGCCATAAAAAGTCCCGAAGCACTATCAAATCACTATTCCTGCGCATAAAAACGAGTACAAACTAACAACAGCAACAGCAAATGATGTAGTGCTGACGTTGACACTAACGAGTCAATAAGTAAACTAGTGCATACACACCGCACTTGGCGCGACGCCTAAAACTATGCTAAACTATGCGCCACGCGACTGCATTTTGCGCCAAAATTTACACATTTCCACAGCTATTATTACCCGCGGCAGTGGAAGTAAGTGAATAATGTAAAAAAGAGAGAGAATGAAAGGTGAAAATGTGGTGTGGAATTGCCTGGGGTTTGCATTTTTTATGACAGCCGAAGTGTCGACTAATACTTCTAAGAAGTTTGCATTTTTTATATGAGGAGAGTTCTCGCATTTTCTTTGCGAATTTATGCTTAATCTATGTACTTTATTCTTTAAAATAAAAAAACCTTCGCATTCGTCCACGCAACAGTTTAGTGAATCCGCCCAGAAGTAGACTACAGTTTTAAACTAACATTCAACTTGAGCATAGCATACATTTATGCACTTCATACACCAAAATTTGCATTCGCAATTCTCATTTCAAATCATATAATTTTCAAACTAATGCATTGCTTCTAAGAAATCACACTTTGCCGCCTAAAAGTATGCAAGAAAATATTTATTTTTTCTAATCGCACCGAAAAGATTTTCTGCAACGTGCCAACTAAGATAATTTCCAATTCCCAAAATCCCCAAAATAGTTAAGACGACAATGTTTTGCTGATGACACTAACGCTTAGAGCCATTTGCAGCAACAAACTATCAACACATGTGTGTGTATGTGTGCTTGTGTGTAAATGTTTGTGTGCTCTCGTGAACTTGTGATTCCAACATAAATGATGCAGAGGTTTGTTAGTGTGGCGTTGACTTGTAGCCAGCAGCTACCAGAAGGTTAATTGCAACACATTTTATGGTCAGCAGCAATCATGGAGAGTAGCATATTTTAAGGCGCACATGCTATGCATGACATACGTGTGTGTCTGACACATATATGGGTAGGTAGGTGAGTGCTCGTGTGTGTGTGATGAAACATTGTGCACATTTTCTTATGGGCGTTTGCCAAGAAACGCCCTCAAGGGATGTTAATTTAGATGTCTTCCTAAATTTAAGCTTCCTTCTAAGTATCAACACACACACCCACCTAGGTAACTATGTGTTCACTTCTGCTTGTGCGACTATGCTCCGTTGCGCTTTAACCTCAATTTTGATTAACAATGTCTGCCAAATGGAGTTGTCAACAAGCGGCAGAGCGTAAAACGAAGGTAGTCAACGCCACCGAGCAGCTCTCAGCTCTGCACACACAGTGTAGCAATGCACATCAATTGACGGTAATCAAAGTAGGCGAACAGCAGCAGTTGCCTCTCTGTGTGTGTGTGCAGTGTGTGCTTACACTGCTGAGGAGGTGAAACATTACAGTTATAACAAATTGAGTGGATTTTGAAAAATTACAGCTACTTTGTGTGTGCTTACATTAGCAGCTGCGCACAAGCAGTGACTTTTATTGCATCAAATTACACAGACAGTCAGCCAAAGTGACAGTAGAGAGCAAATATGTGGAATTTGAGATTAAAAGAAAATTATTATTATTTTTTTAATTTTAGAACTAAGCATTTAAGCAAATATTTAAAAAAACAGTTAAAGTTTTAAAAAAATATTTTATAGTTACTGTTACGTCATAAAACATTACATTGAGGATATGACAAAGAAATGTCTCGGGCAGTTAAGATATATAATATGTCATAGTACCCCAAGCGAATGATGCAGCTTATCTTGGGGTTCACTTTGATAGAAGGCTTAGGTGGTAAAAATATATTATGAGTAAAAAAACTTGCATGAAGTTAAGAGCAGAAATTGTCTTTTAAACAAAAACTCTAAACTTAGTCTAGACAACAAAGTCCTATTCTACAATGCGGTCATAAAGCCGATTGGGATGTATGGTATTCAACTGTGTGGTACGACCTGTGCAGCGAACATTGATATAATACAGAGGCTCCAATCCAAAATGCTTAGAATAATCACGTTCTCCATGGTACATCCGTAATCAAATATTCATACAGATTAAAGTTTTATTCCGCTATCTTCATTGGTTCCTTATGTTTACATTATAAACTGAAGGAATCAGATGGAATTCAAAATTGAAATGGGTCACAACCACGACTACTTTCCTTATAAAGTCTTGGTTGTAACCCATTTTTTATCCGTGTTATCAGGGTGTCAAGCAAATATTATATACCGAATTTCATTGAAATCTGTCGAGTAGTTCCTGAGATATGGTTTTTGACCCATAAGTAGGCGATGCCATGCCCATTTTTTATTTTGTTAAAAAAATCTGAGTGCAGCTTCCTTCTGCTATCTCTTCTGTAAAATTTAGTGTTTCTGAGGTTTTTCGTTAGTGAGTTAACCCACTTTTAGTAATTTTCAATCTAACCTTTGTATGGGACGTGGGCGTGGTTATTATCTGATTTCAACTATTTTCATGGTGTGTGGTAGAGTACGTAAAAGAACCGACTGCAGAAAGTTTGGTTTATATAATTTTATTGGTTTGTGAGTTATACACAAATAACCGATTTGCCCAAAAAAATTACACCCGAATATGCCCATTCCTAGTGCGATCTTTTATTCCAAATTTTACTTTTATAACTTCATTTACGGCTTAGTTATAACACTTTATGGGTTTTTGGTTTTCGCGATTTTGTGGGCGTGGTAATGATCCGATATCGCAAACCTCTCACGGCCAAGGAATATGTGTGCCAAGTTTCGTCAACATATCTTAATTTTTACTAAAGTTACAACTTGCACAGACGGACAGACGGACAGACATCAGGATTTCAAATCTACTCGTCACCCTGATCTCTTTGGTATATATGACTCTATATCTATCTGTCAGGTCTCTGTCAGAACATGATTCTTGGTTAATGAATAGTTAAGAAAATGAAAAGTTCTTGATTTTGCTCAACGACAAATACTAAATATGTGTATTAATAGCCAGAAAACAATTTTTGCAATTTAAAATAGTTAACAATTACTTCATTATACCAGTTTATCATGCACTAAATCTTTTTTTTAATATTTTTAACAATTATTACTATCATAAATGATAATTTTCATGTTAGAATTTTCATTAACTTTTATATTTTGCAACCTCAATATTAATTTCTATTTTTTATATCATAATAACATTTATATACTTTTTGTGGATTAATTCCATTTATTTTCTATATAAGCTGCGCTAGTAGTGTATTTTAGCGATTTGTGGCGCCTGCCAGTCGGTGATAAGCGGCAGTTTTCTGTTCAATTTGGTATTATTGTATAGACTCTCGTAGCTTTGTGGTTGTATTAGCTGGCTTTTCATATTGAATTGTTGCATTTGCTTCAAATTATTATTTTTTACTTGTAACTGTTGCATGGGTCCAACGCCTGGCCGTTGCTCATTTTGCTGCATTTTACTTTTATTGCTGCGATATTTTTGCAGCACAAAGGTGGGCAGATCGACGAGCAGAAAGTAAGCCAGCTCCATGGTGCTAATGAGCGAGCAGCCGAGAAAGAGCCCAGCAATGCCACCGAAGGCGACTGAAAGCAACAATGAAATATTGCTATTTAATATAAGGTGAGAGCAAATAGAGGGCCAACAACTTACCCATCAAGTCCACCCAACCGAAGATTAAACTCGTGCGATAAACCATCATTGTCTCGAAACGGAAATGTATATCCAAATCAACATATGAGTGATTGCCGCGCGTTTCCGGCGATAGGAATGATGGACGCGCATCCGCCATATAGTTGAGCGAGTAGCAATTGCGGAAACACTCACAAACCATGCCCTCATGATAGTTGCGCACGTACAACTCTTCCTCTTCGCGATGAGAGTATACAAAGCGATCTGCAATAGAGTGGAGTAAGAGAGAAAGAGAGAGGGAGGGTGAGAATGAGTAAGTGCACTTGTTAACAATTGTACAGTTAATGTTGCATGTTACCGTTATTCTTCGCCAAACACAACAGGTCCTTCGCCTGACAGCTGGGGTAGGGTCCTGAAAGCAGCGCAAGTAAAGTATGCGTTTAAGTAGGGAAATCACACGAAAGCGTGTGTGAATATGTATGCGCTGTGAGGGTGCTGTGCGTGTTTTATTGATGATAAATTGGCGTAGGGATGAGTGGCGCTCTTGATGGCTTGTACGTGCTTACCAGGTGGAAATAGCAAATCCAATGTGCAATTACAAAATTTCACCAAGTACTGTTGATGGCACTCCGATTGGCAATTTTCAATCATATAAACGTAACCATGAAGTGTGCGAAAATCCTTTGCGTTCCCTTCGTCCTTTTATTTTGAGGTTAGCAGATTGAATGAAAGAAAATCAAATTTAAGAACGAAAGCTTTAGTATCACTTAAATTTAATATATGTCTTTTGAAGCCACTCGGTGGATACAGAAATGGGAGTCACTCTTATTTTGTTTCTCTAATTTTTTTCTAGAGAGAAAGAGAACGGTATGGAAGTAAAATATAACGTACTTTTGCCAGACAACGAAAAGAAAAGATACGACATAATCTGTACCCCAATAAAAACTGGCTTCATGATCTTCTGGGAAGCTTGAACTAGATTTTCCAGCTTTTTTCGGGTTTTGAGATGTCTTCTCAACAGAAGATAATGTTAAATAGTTTGACATGTCTTAACTTTGATAAAAAATCACGACCAAGTATAACCTTATGTCACATGTTCACGAAGAGAATCAAAGCTACGGACCGTAAGTGAGTCACATGGCGAGACCTATTTCTTTTCATATTCCACATAACCTATGCTCTATCAGCAGATTCTACAATATGTTTATATTGTAGAATAAAAAATCAATTGAGGGTCCAAAAATGACCACGCCTAGAGGAATGACACATTAAAGTTGAAAGGCGATTCTGTACTTGTTCTGAAACTCATCTCTCCTACAATAGTAATCCTAATAAAGTTGATCTCAGAACAGCGGTCGCCTGAACCATAAAACCAGAAAGCTGGTATCGCTTTTTAATCGGACACATACACGATATTTTCTTTGATACGAGTGGCTAATTCTTTTTAGCACCAAACACATTTCTTGTCAAACAATTCCACAAGACACCTGCTAGTAGTTGCTTACATCGAAAATGCACTCTCTTAATTTAGAGCCTAATCCACGCGTGTTATTGTCATAGAAATACACGACGGGCTCCACTTCGATCATTGTGTGCGTGTTTTCCGGTACGTTCATGGGATCCTTGTGCCACACACTTGGCTCGGCGATCATAACCTATAAATATTTCATTAAGTAATACTGTCTTCAATGAAACAAATCCATTTCTCCGCTTACATTTACACCTTTCTCGTTGATGCTTCTCGGATAATGTTTCTCTGGATTGACATTTACTCGTACGATGAGTCCACTACCCGGACCAGCGGCGCCGGTATGCCAAGGCCACAGTGTGTCTACCTTTTGCCGCTGACGCCCCTCATCTGTTTCCAATGTGTTGAAAGACCAACAAAGACCATTTTTGCTGCGTCGCAAGGAGAAGATATCACAACAGTTCATGGGAAAATGATTCCATACACAGCGGCTCAAGAACTCCTCGCAACGCCAAGTCATGAAGACCATAACTTCAGTAAAGTTGACATAATTCAGCGCATCGACGGAGATGTTTTGAAAGTTCATAAAGCTCTGAAAACCCGCAAATTTTACGCTATCAAAACTGGCCATGAGCAGCTCGAAGAGTTCTTCATTTTCCGGCGTCACATCGGGTTTGAGATAACGCTGCTTGGCCTCATCCAGCCGCTGCCAATTCAGCTGGTTCACATTGCAAATGGACACCACCGGAAAGCGTATGTGATAGACGGGCCAACGCGTGCTGTCCACCACAGTCTCCAGGCGGCCTTCAGTGAAGCGCTCGGAGAGTAAATGACTGACGTAAATGGCACCGAGTAGTGCCAGCATGACGGTTAGGAACCAGACGCAGCTGTGTTATGAGAAATTGGAAGAAACGTTTGTAAATGAATTGTGATCTGTGGGTTGGTGGATTATTTTGATGGACGAATAGTTGAGATTGTTCATTAAAAACAGTAAGGCAGGCACTCACCGCTCGTACTTCCCGGCGCGCCTGTTGAACAACCGATTGACGCCGTGTATTGTCGTGCTCTGACCGAAGCGGAAGGCCAGCTCCCAGGCGGAGGCGCTGAACTCGCCAGCCGTGCGCCGTATGGTCTTCCACGAAGGCAGCTGTAGGATCATGCGCGGCTTCTCCGGCACCGGCGAGTGCTGCGGTGAGTAGGACAGCTGCAGCGCGTTCGCTTGTGGCGCCTGAAAGCGTGCTGGATAAACCATTTTCTCGTCGTTGAATGGCGGTCCGATGCCGACTGAAAGTAAATCAGAATTAGTGCTCGCCAAACTGGCTAGAAAACGCTTCGAATGTTTGTTTGTTTTATTTGTTACTGGTACCGGGGCGTTATGTTTGCCCAGTCAATGGTTTATTGACTTTTGTCCACAAACTATTTACATGTCTCGTACTCTCCCAAAAGACCGCCGTGGCTTACTTGATTGTGCGGTTGTAAGTCTATGCAGTCCAATGTGCGTAGCAATTAATGTCAGTGCGCTGTGTATTATACATAGGTGTGTGTGCGCTTGTAAATATTTACTGTTGTTGAAGTGGTTTTATTTGTTCCATAAATATGATTATTTACAAAGATTTGCAAAAAATTTTCCACATGCAATGCGTACGCTCGGCCACTGAGCGCATTCAATGGGGTCATGGCCCCCTAAGCCGCGTGTGGTGTTGGCAGTGCAACGCCTGCCACAAGGTGCATAAGCGGTTCTCTGATTTATGCTTTCGTTTGTGATTTTCGTGCGCTATTTTGAGTTCAGCTCCGTCATCACGCGCATAAAATTCCGATTGTAAACAAAAATATTTACATAGAAAATTCGAGAGTGTCAGTGTGTGAGAGATTAGTAGCCTAATCGCTTGTTTACCAAGTACATAAATGGACTGTGTTGCATGAATATGCGATTTCGAAAATGATAAAGGACAATTATGAAGTAAATAAATAAATGTGGTTAAGTAAATACTTGGATATTTATATAAATAATTGTGGGTCCTGTGTTCTGGTTACAGTTAATAACGGTCTTTCTGTCGAGTTTCGTGGAATTTGAAGTGCTTCGCTAGTGTTAAATAAAAAAGTGTAAGAAGAGACTTTAAATGAATTGTGTAAATGTTAATTTTTTTCTAATAAGAGAAGAATTAGAGAAGTTTCAATTTTGTTAATACGCGAACACTAAGATCGATGGTTTGTCTCAAATATTTAACAGACAATGCAAAAGAATAGCTCCTTGCCTTGACTGCCTTAAATGAAATGCGTTTGTGGTCTTTTATTTCATCCAAATCCATATCGTGTTCGAAGAAACTTTATTTCAATTATATAATATACATTAAAAAGTTATCCTTATAGTAAGAATTTTTTGGGCTACTTTCTGCTTTCATGTCGACCAAAATTAACGAAGACACTATAGATATCATCATCATTTCCTGCATCTCGCACAGTGGCACAGTGCCTTCCTAACCATATAAGGTCTGGTAAAAAAATAAATAGTTAGAATGATCCGACTTAGAACAAAATGCAGCATTTTGATCGATAACTTGTTGACATTTTGAAGGTAGTTTCACAATGACACTTCCATAGAAAGTCTCATTTCTACCAATTGAAAAGTAAAGTCCTCTCTCGACGAACAAAAATCAAACTCTACAAGTCCCTCATTATTCCTGTCCTGCTTTATAATGTAGAAGCTTGGACGATGTCAACATCAGATGACACAAGGAGTTTTCGAGAGGAAAATTATGCGCAAGATTTATGGTCCTCAGAACATTGGCAACGGCGAATACCGCAGACGATGGAACGATGAGCTGTACGAGTTATACGACGACATTGACATAGTTCAGCGAATTAAAAGACAGCGGCTACGCTGGCTAGGTCATGTCGTCCGAATGGACGAAAACACTCCAGCTCTGAAAGTGTTCGATGCAGTACCCGCCGGAAGAAGCCGAGGAAGAGGAAGCATCCACTCCGTTGGAGGGACCAGGTGGAGAGCCACCTGGTTACACCTTGGATCTTCAACTGGCCCCGAACTGCGAAGGAAATAGAGAAGTGGCGCGCTATCATTGATTCGGCTATAACCGGCTAAATGGTTTCAACGCCCATCACATACATACAATGGAATATTTTATCCTGTTTCATCTAAACGATTTTATGTATAATAATAATTATCTTCTAATCAATCTAAATTATTTTATCGATATTTTCCTATTGCATATATTCAACGCGAGGTACAGATTGCCAAAGACAAATATTGAAATAAATAAGGAATTTCGCCAGAAATTTTTTTTCGGTCCATATTGGTGGTCCATATATATTTGGTCCATAAAATAAGGTGGTTGTTTTGATGGTGCCAGCACTTTTGTGAGCCGGAAATAGAATATAATTTGAGTCTCTTCTTGAAGTGATGAATTTTGGTCAATAACTTGACTTCATATAATAAAGTGAGGTTGCCTTATATTTAATATTTGTTAAGAGTATTCATTACAAGTTCATCTGAGGTTAAAAAATCCTTAATGCCTAACATTTCCATCTGAGATTAGTCCTGTATGATATTTCAATCAAACTTTTAGTAAAAGGTCGTATACTGCTATTGTACAACACGTGTTCTGAATCCACGAGCCCCACAAAGAGACTCTGCTATCGTCAAGTGTACCATGTTGTCAGCTACTGCAAAGTTCTATAATTTAAAAAATTGATTAACTTAAAAATCAATTTTACTATTAGATAATAGCACAGCGAGCAACATCATCATTTTCTTGGCATCTAAAATGAAACTATCATCAAAACCAATATGAAAATGAAAGATAATTATATTGTGAAGGTCAAACCAATGACTGACTACGCGCTTTTTAGCAAAACGGAAAAGGACGATTATGCCAAATACAAAAATTGTCAAGACATTTGTCTAGAGGAGTTGGAAGCTTATGGTAAAGAGACGAGCGTGCACGGCTTGAAGCGCATGCTTACAAATGGCACTGGACGAGTGGAGCGGTGAGTATTCTGCGTTCTCATATATTAAAACTACTAAAATAAGCTAATTTTGCTCTCTTCCCCACTCTCAGCGCACTTTGGGCACTCTGCGTCGTGTCTGCATTTTGTCTGCTAATTTATTTCAGTAAACATTTGGCGCATCGCTTCACACATAGCGAATTCAAGACCACTATATACTCCACTAATTACCCCATTTACAAGGTGCCCTTCCCGGAGGTGACTATCTGCAACAAGAATCGCTTGAATTGGGCGCGCTTGGATCAGGTAAAGCAGAAATTCCTGTGGCCAGCGCATCATAACACCTCGTACGAGCAGCTCTTCGTCGAGATTGTCGGCATGTATGACACATTCACGTTCGGGCGTTTCGATCTTTTCGGCAATCTAATGGGTAAGCCCATAGTGGAACTCAATTACATCAATTTCACCGAGGTGGCGCGTCGCATGACCTGGCGTTGTGAGGAGCTGCTAACGGATTGTGTGTGGCGTGGACACCCAATGAACTGCTGCGACATCTTCATAAGACGACGCTCGAATTTAGGCATTTGCATGGCGTTCAATTCTGTGGAATCATCGGGCGGCTTGCTAAAACTGCAAATGGACTCGAAGTGGCCGTGGCGTGTTAGTGGTAGCGGTCCGAAGAACGGTCTGCAGGTGCGCACTTTGCTGAATATGGACAAACATTCGCCGTATTCGAACAGTTCGAAAGGTATCACGGTTAGTTATAACACGAAGTTGTATTCTCAAGTGAGATTTTAAAATTTTTGTATACAATTCACAGCTGATGACCGTACAGCCAAAAGTGTGGAGCTTTACACCTATCGATATACCCAACGATGTGTTTGCGCGTGTATATCTCGACGCGTTTATGAGTTTCTATGACCCAGACACTAGGCGTGTGTCATCGAAGAAGCGACAATGTGTATTTAAGGTAAGCAGCAACATGCAAACTCACTCCAGAACTCTCAATATAGATACTAACTCGTATCTTTTCCAGGACGAACAGGATAGTCCCGACTTCAAAACACTCACTGGCCATGTTTATATGTATGAGAATTGCCAAGCCGAATGCCAACAAGAGTATCTCATGAATTTCTGTAACTGTACTGTGGATATTTTTTTCCCAATCGGACCCTATCCGATATGCAGAGTGGTGGACTTACCATGTTTGGCGCGTCACAATCGTGAGTTTTGGGCGGTTAAACGGCGTGAATATAAATAATAATTATTTATTGCCAGATCTAATGCAATACTTCGAGGAGTCAGTTAAGGAGACCTATACCACCAACAATCCGGGACTGGTGTGCAAATGTTTTTTCAACTGTCGCTCGTGGCGCTATGAGTTGAAGGTGCGTACGCGACCGCTGCAACCAAAAGAGCGTTGGAAAACAAATGACACGCTGTTGTTGGATATAAATTTTCAACGGGATTTCATTAATGTCTATAAAACGGATTTGATCTACACTTGGGTCGATCTGCTGTGTGAGTTGTTGTATTTAAAATTAAAAAAAAAATGCTTCTAAATCAAATTTTCAATTTCAGTTAATTTTGGCAACATTACTGCTCTTTTTCTTGGCTGTTCGCTAGTGAGTCTTGTGGAATTGATTTATTTCTTTTTCGTAAAAGTGCCGCAGCGTCGCTTATTCAATCAAATGAATAATGGCAATTTGGACGAAAAGTTACTATATGCCCGACCCGCTTTGCGCTCCTACAGAGAACGCAGTGAAAATAATTTAAATTTATACAAAAATGGCTTTAAGAAAATCAGTTACTAAATTTGAGTTGAATTTGAGTCACTTAATGTAATTGGATTTTGGAATGCTTTTGGAAAGCAGTTTGAGTCGATATTTGAGTTTAAATGGGGTGTAAATGATTTTGAGTATTTTTTTCTTTTTTTTTGAGTTGAAATTGAGTTTGAGTTGAGCTTCAGTTAAGGTTTAGTTCTCACAATTTTTTTATTTCATTATTTTTGGATTTTAGAAGGCATTTGGAAAACATTTTAAATCAGTATTTGAGTTTTGGATGGAGTTTTGATTATTTCTAGCTTGAACTTAAGTTTTTGAGTGAAATTTTGAATTTAACTGTATGAGTGAGTAATATTTAAATTTGAAATGGAGTGATTTTTAGATTTTATTTAATGTTTTGAGATTCAATGTCAATTCGAAAATCAATTTTATTTGAATGAAGCTCAAAATTCACCGAGTCGCGTTACTTATTTGTGTTCAAAATTTACTCCAATTGTTTGTGAGTTAGTTTAAATTTGAGTGCGAGGTTTAGTTGGAATTAAAGTTTGAGTTTGAGATTCAATATGTCTTGAAACCAATGAAAGTCAATGAGTTTGTACTTAAGTCTTTTGACGCTTCTTATAATTTATAACTGTTTATTTAATTTGGAGTGTAAAATTTTACATTTTTCTTTTTCAACACTTCTAGAGAAATCTGTATTTTTATTTCGATTTCTAAAAAATCTTTATTTTCACTTCATTAATTACATAATTATTAACGTTGTTGTAATTTTAATTACGTAATTAATTTATTTCGATTACATTTTAATTACAAAATTTTTGCGCTCACTAACCCATAATGTGCCGCGTAAGAGTCCTAATTACTTGCGTGTCACTTATTCACTGTTAAGTGAAACTCGCTTGCAAGCGTTAATGTAATGTGTGGCGGCTACTATGTAAAATTTACTGTGTTACACGTGTACTCGTATGTAATTATAAATATACTTTATATGAATGCAATATAATATATAAGTATGTGTACTGTATAGAATGGCGTGTACCGTTATTCATTTAGATTTGTGCAAAAAAGGCTGCTAATAAATGTGAAATGTTATCAGAAAATTTTAAACTCAATCAAATGTCAATTAAACGTGCATAAATGCAAAGTACTCATACAAGAGACCGCCGCAACAAGCGATAACAAAGCGGAAATTCAAATATAACTGTACTGGTAACTGTGAGTAGGCACGCCCAATATATTAGCACAAGGTCACGCAGTTGTCTGTCGAAACTATAAAAATCATGCAAAACGGCATTTTTCGCTGACAGTCAATTGCCTACGAGAGTCATTTCCGCACACGAAACGCCACGGTCAAGTACTCATACACCTTATAGAAAGTGCTCTGTATTGAATGTAGTTAAGCAGAGGTTTTTTGTCATTGATTAGCATTAAAATAAGTGAAATACCGACGATTTTTGCTAAAAATGCTGTCGCCAATAGTTTTTAATACTCGCCGCGTCCGCAGAACTTTGTCGAATTCGAAAAGTTTATCTGATGGAAAGCGTGTGAGTGTGGAAGGACCAAATCTCGGTGAGAAAGACTGCAAGGTGTTGGTGAATTTAGTGCAAGAATTCGGACAGGAGACCACATTCCATGGCATGAACGTAATGCTGGCGCCAGGTGTGGGAAAATTCGAACGGTAAGTAAGGAATAACCGTAAAGAATAAAAAAATATTCTTTCGTTAGGGCTGTAGAGATTGGTACCACAAATTTCCAAAGATCTTAGGTGGAACCAGAGTCTCATGTCACAATTGGATGCGTCCTTTAAGGTATGGACGCAGAGCTGAATTGCTCTCGGTTCCACCATGAGCTTAGTCTTATGACATATTTAAATTGGCAAACTAATTATGTCTGACATAAGAGTCTATTAGCTTTTCTCTTTCGAAATAATTGGAAGTGACAAATGATATTATACAGTTAAATCGATTATTCAATACTCATATATAGATACATATACTTATGCACACATTCCTCTTTCAGCGCCCTCAGCACGATTGCTTTCGTTGTCGCCTTTATACTGCTCGTCTGTGTTTGTCTCTTTCTCGCTTCACGCTTTTCGAAAGGACAATTCAAGACAGTCGTCGAGAATACACACTTTCCATTGTATAAAGTGAAATACCCCGAGGTAACGATTTGCAATAAGAATCGGTTGAATTGGTCGCGTCTGCTAGAGGCGAAGAATAAATTTCTGTTACCGGCGCATCGCAATAACTCTAAAGAAGAGCTCTTCACCGAAATAATTGGACTGTACGACACATTCATCTTCGGCAAATTCGATCGTTTCGCACAGTTAGAGCAGTATCCGTTACATGAACTGAATTATATCAATTTTACTGCTGTGGCGCGCTTCATGGCCTGGCGTTGCTGGGAGATTCTCTCCCACTGCAAGTGGCGCAGTCACGTTTACCGCTGCTGTGACATCTTCATGGAGCGCCGCTCGCAGTTGGGTTTCTGTTTGGCCTTCAATTCGGTGGAGAGGCCGAAGACGCACAACAACAACACAACTTGGCCTTGGCGCACGGATAGAGGTGGCACGTATGCCGGACTCACCGTTAAGGTTGTGTTGAATAAGCAACAACATTTCACTGGTGGTATGGAAGGCATAACGGTAAGTAATGAATAAGTGCATCCATCTTTCGTTGTTTTGACCAACATTTTGCAGGTTATGATTGTGGAACCGAACGTCTGGTACTATATACCAATGGATATTCCTGGGCAGACGCGCACGCGCCTAACCATGGATGGTTTCCTTAATAAATACGAAGACGAGACGAGGCGCGTGCCTTCTAGCGAACGTGGTTGCGTATTTAAGGTTTGTGGTTGTAGCTAAAAATAGTTTAATTCGTAAGGCATATCCTCCTCTAACATTCATACAGGATGAACAGAACAGCGATGACTTCAAAACACTTTATGGCCATCGATATCGTTTCGAAAATTGCCATGCTCAGTGCCAGCAGGAGTATCTCATAAAGTATTGTAACTGCACTTTGGATATATTTTTTCCACCGAGCCCAGATCCGCACTGCAGACTCGTGGATTTGCCGTGCTTGGCAAAATATAACAGTAAAACGAACATATACATATACTATTATTTAGTGAAGAGCTAGCATTAAGGCATTTTTTTCGCAGACTATCTAGTCAATTTCGAAATACCTGGTCAGGAGAAGTACATGTCCAGCAAATATCCGGGCATTGTTTGTAGCTGCTATGTGAGCTGCGATTCGCTGCGCTATTATGTTGCCATCAAATCGAGAGACCTTACCGAAGCTGAGACTGTGGAGAACCGTTCGATAGTTGACCTCGATGTGTATTTTGAGCGCGATTTCATTACGAAATATAAGACGATTTTGGTCTTCACTTGGATCGATTTGATTGGTATGATTTTCTAAGATTTGGTTCTGTAGTGCAGGCATATTCTTCATCTAACTTCTCTCTTTGCAGTTTCATTTGGTGGCACTACCGGCTTGTTTTTGGGCTGCTCTCTTATCAGTATTGTGGAGCTGGTCTACTTCTTCTTCATCGTCGCACCGCGACGCATTAGAGAGGAGCACGAGCGTCCGCAACAACTGAAGCGTAGACCGTCTAGAGTCGAGCAGAGCAAAATTAAGTTGAGAGCATATCGCGGTGTGTACAGAGCACAGGGGCAGTTTTAGAACCATTAAATTTGGTCTAAAATTTAGTTATTTATGTAAATTGTCTATGCTTCGTTCCTATAAATCAGTTTATGTTTTCTAAAACTTTAATCTGATTCTTATCCTAAATAAAAGTGTATAGAATAAAGAGAGAGAAAGGGAGATTATATAAATTTGTTAAATAAATGTGATTATGGGCTGTTCTGGAGTCTTTAATTTATTACATCTCATATCTCTTTTTATAAAGAGCCGTTTTTTTATTATATGTGAGACCAAAGTAAATATAAAGCATACTGTTATTTATCATTTATGGACTTATTGTATTCCAAATTGTTACTTTTGAAGATACGTGGCTCTATGACTCTTAACAAGGATGGGTCTCGGCTAGGAACAAGTTTATTATTTTATTATTACACCGGAAGAATTCGATGCAGTACCCGCTGGAGGAAGCCGCTGAAGAGGAAGACCTCCACTCATTTGGAAAGACCAAGTGGAAAGTGACCTAACAGCACTTGGAATTTCCGAATGACGTCAAACTGCGGCAAACAATGGAGAAATGAATGGCGCGCTCTGCTGGATTCGGCTATAATCGCGTGAGCGGTTCCTACGCCAAATTATATATAATTACGCCGAAATGTAGGCAATATTTTATTAGGAAACCCTTTTAACATGAATAGTAATCATAAAGTCTTAAACATTATTGAAAATTCTATAAGCAGAAAAACCATTAGGCAAAGTCATGAGAAACTCCGTACAGAATAAAAAGAGCATGAAGCCAGCGAGAAAAATTGCTCACCTGACTTGCAAATGTCACACTTGAAACGGAGCCATGATACCTACTAGGTCCACAGTGCTAAGAGTTTTAATCATTGACCTCATTGAAACCCACTATCAAACGAATATTTCACAATTAGATTATATTATTATTAAAACATTTTCTAAAAATATTTGAGGAAAAAATTTTGGTAGCTGTGCAAAAAGCTACCTCTGCTTGAAAGTACTTCAAATGACTGAAGCATACTTTCAGCACAATCAAAAGCTGTTGTTAAGTTATTAGCTCTTTAAACACTTGATAATTGTGCATTCTTAAAATACACACTTCACGTGTCATTTAAAGCAACAAATTAACACATATGCCATATGGGCGCCCACCACGCTCACACCGAACACTTTCACATTGAACGGTGTGTGGCTGTAAGCCACCGAGTGCCGCCTATCAGCGCCGCAGTCGTAATCAAATGCCAATCAAAATTAAATGTGTTTGTATTACAACTGAACTATTCATGTTTACAATAAATTAAAAGGCACATGTCAAGCACAGGGCAAGCAGTACAAGCAAAGCATGTGAACTTTATTGGAGTCCGCTGTTGTACTCGACCGTTGGGCTGTAAAATATTAACAGTTGACACTTGTAAATAAAAGATAGCCTACGGCAATTCCCTGCACAACTCGGGGGTGTGCGACAAGTGTGCATTTTATACGCCTAACGGTAATATGTAATTTGCGCGGCTAAAAATCATATTTCACGCGCTGTATAAAATCGCCAGACGGCGCCACGCGCAGCGCCAAAGTGAAAGTGCACGCGTAAGCGGCGGAGTGTTCAGAAAACCGTGTCACAGAAATCGGAAAATACAAGTTTAAAGTATATTTAATGAGTTATATTAAAGTTGATAGCGCTTATTTCAGCGAATGCCATCAAGAATGCTAACACAAGAGATCGTGCCGAATCGTCGTTTAACACGCATTCAACCGCGTGCGAATTTGATAACATTTCAAAAGCATCGCGGCCACAAAGCAGCGAGTAAAGATCTGAAAATCGTCAAAGAATTGTTCACCGAGTTCGGACAGCAGACCAGCATACACGGTTTGAATAAGACATTTGAGGCGAATATGAATCTGGTGACGCGGTAAGCGATGGTGGGAAGTGTGAATAAAAAATATAATAAAATAAAGATAAAAATAATTTTTGAATGCGTATATAATAAGAATCGCAAAATAAATATAATTTAACTAACGGCGCTCCTGGGAAACAAATTATATCCCACCATTTCACTGTCAAAAGTACCCATAATGACACACTCTTTCGAGCAACTCACACGCTTTAACACTTATTCCACGCAACTGCAGTCAAGATAACGCAAACATTTCACATTTTTTAGTCCGAAAAGGACTCACAAGATACCTACACAGTGATGTTTTTCTCGCTTTCAGCCTATTCTGGACCGTCGGCTTCCTCTGTGCGCTCGGCATGATGATCTTCGTCATACAAATGCTCGCCGCGCGCTACAACAAACAACAATTCAAGACAGTGGTGAACGCCACAAATTATCCGATTTATCGTATCGTTTTCCCGGAAGTGTATATATGTAACGAGAATCGCTTGAATTGGGCGCGTTTCGCTTCGGCGAAGGAGAATTTTCTACGTCCCGAACACCACAATACCCAGCTGGAGCGGTTATTCGCAGAAGCGTTAAGTCTTTATGACACACTTTTTTTCGGCAATTTCGATATTTTTAGGAGTCTGAGTAACAGAACTAAGCTGCACGAGTTGGACTATGTGAACTTCACGAATGTGGCACAGTTTATGTCGTGGCGCTGTGACGAACTGCTCACAGACTGTGTATGGCGTCATAGGCCAATGAATTGTTGTGATATATTTATAGCACGTCGCTCCACACATGGCTTTTGCATGTCGTTCAATACACTCGAAACGGTGTCGGGACAATTAAGAGCACCGTTAGACGATAAATGGCCGTGGCGTGCCAGTCAAAATGGGCCGGGTAATGGGCTAAACGTGCGCGTGCTGATAAACGAGAAGTTGCATTCACCGCTTGCAACGAACCGGAAAGGCGTTACGGTGAGAGAGCGAGAGAGAGAGAGATAACACTACTTCGTGTTGCTAATTTTTTCTGCTTTTTTATCTTGATTGCAGTTTATGCTGATGGAGCCTGGCGTGTGGTGGAGTTATCCGAATCAGGTGCAACTTAGTGATAAGGTCTTTGTGCGGCTAAATGCACAACTCAGTTTCTACGATAAAACCACACGAAGAATTTCGTCAAGCGTGCGCGAGTGTGTTTTCGATGTGAGTGAGTTTAACTCTTTCAAGAAGTGATCCGAAGTGGAAGAACTTTGTCACACTATGAGGAAAATATATCCTTATTCCATAACTAAAAGCGTATATCTCGATTTTTGCAGCATGAACGCAATAGCATCGACTTCAAGACACTCATCAACCACAAATATATGTTCGAAAACTGCCAAGCCGAATGTCAGCAGGAGCATACGATGAGGTTTTGCAATTGTACATTGGATATGTTCTTTCCGCCGAGTCAATATCCTTCGTGCAAATTGTCGGACATGCCTTGTCTGGCGAGGAATAACAGTAAGTTTATAAAATCGAATTTTATTATTTTATTTTTCAACTGGTGCTAAACAAATATCTAACAAATAATCCGCTTTCATAATTCTAGTGCGTTTGAGGAGCTTCGAACAAAGCGGCGAAAAGGATTATATGGCACCAACCCTACAAGAGCTTGGCATGGTCTGCGAGTGCTTCCTAAACTGCCTATCACTGGCCTATCTCATTGACATACGTTCCTTCAACCTGCCAGATGTCATACAGAAACCGAATGATTCATTTATAGAATTTGATTTTTATTTTATGCGCGATTCGATTGTGGTCTTTCGGACGACTGTCATTTACACTTGGGCCGATTTGTTGGGTGAGTAAAGAGAAGAGCTACCCTTACCTGTTGGTTGAGGGTTCTCAGAGTGTCAGCAATAAAACCCAAAGTTTCAATAGTTGTTAGTAGTACTAAGAGAGGGTGATTCCAGACTTGTGGGTTAGGATGTTACTTTGTTGATTTAGTTGAAGTTCTGGAGAGGTACGCAAATACGCACAATAGCTTGTGACTCAGAAATTCGACATTCACAACAACTAAGGGTAATGTTGAACAATCCAACCTGGTTCTAAATGTAGAGAATACTTTGAGGCAGCTAGTTCTAAATTCTGAAGTGTTTTAGATCTTTCTAAGATCGTTTTAAACAAAAAACTAGAAAAGGGACTTTATTATTATGGTGTAAGAGAAGGAGTTTGGTTTTTAAAGGAGCTCTATATAGTTAACATGACCTCACTCTTTAATACAGTTATTTATGTTCTATTTACAGTGAACTTCGGCAATGCCACCGCACTCTTTCTCGGCTGTTCCGTTATAAGTGCCGTTGAATTGTTCTACTATTTCTGCATTTACTTGCCACAGCGCCTACGTAGGGTACACAAAAGATTCAAAACGCCTTTAATATCCTCCAATAAATACGACAGCAAGTTGTTGGAGGACTGGATGAGGCAGTTATATGACCACAACGTCGAAAGTAAGGAGCCTAAAGATACCGAAGAGAAGCTGAGCAACGGCACTTGAGACCAAGACCGATAAAGTGCGTGGCATTTACAACGTTCAAATAGCAATCATAAAAATCACTTACCGCACGCTGGAGAAAGAGGAAGAAGCAGAAAAGAAGCGAAGTGTTGCGAAAAATGTACATAAAGCATTCAAACAAAGCGTTAAAGAAAATAAAAGAGAATAGCGTAAATAATCATTGTTTCGTGTCATTTCCGTTAGCCTTCATTGTCTTGCCTACTACTAAATAAAGTTTCGCGTACCCCGCTTTGTCACCGTTTAAGGTATTTGCCTGCGCCACCATTCTGAATGCTTGCGACGGCATGTCGCTTGTGGTGGCGGCATTCAGCAGCGTTTTCACAGCCTCTACTGGTGATTGTACACTTTCTTCGTACTATTGTTGTTGTAGTTATTGTTGGCATGATTGCAGCTGTCATTTTCACGGTCGACTGCAACATGAATGAGGTGGATTCCATTGGGCAAAAGGCGACATCATGGTCACTGCCAGTGTCACTGTCACCAACAGTGCGCCGCCGAGAACAACTTCGAGATTTCACGCTGTTGCTGCGCTCTGCCGTAGTTTGTGGCCGCTTAGCGTGGTTTCTTCCTTTTATTCTTCTTCTTCTTTGTGTTCAACACAAACATTCCTATTGCTAAGTAGTATTTTCATAAAATTTTCCTGCAGTCTCGAGTGCTCCCGTTTCTTTAGAATCTCACAAAAGTTGTGCTGTTTTTTGTTTTTGTTGCTATTTTTATTGCATTTTATTGTTCTCATAGCTTGCAGACACTTTTTTGGTTCTTTAGCAACTGTTGGTATTGTTGTATTTGTGATACCACAATAACGCTTGTTTTTTTCGTGAAAAGTTCTGCGCTTCTTGTTAACTGTTGTTTGACTGAGGCAACGTTTACGAGCAAAACTACTTATTTAGTTGTAAAAAGAATGTGGAAATTTCGGAAAAAAGCGCGGAAAATAAAAAAAGTCGAAACAATAGAGGTCCCCCTGGCAGCACGTTAGAAAGTTTGAAAACTTTTGCGGTCTTTGTATTGACTTGGGTCATTGCACTTAAGCGGTCCAATTTTCCGATTCCACTTTCAATTTCTTTAATTTCATTTGATGCACTTAAATCCTTTAACAATTAAATAAATTCTGGGTCAAATACGCTCTAACGGTTAGTGTTTAATTGTGGTAAAAGACATTACCACAGAAGGAGATTAAAAAGGTTAAATTAAATAACCATCAGTCGCAATTTAAAATGGGCCCCTCTGAATCTGTGGCTTATTTTTATGACTGTCGATAGAGTTTTTACACTCTTGGAACAATTATTCTTCGTCCGCTTCTTAACCTATTTCGTGGATTTTTTCTTATCTTTGAACTGTTAGTTAGGCCTACTTCAAAGTGTGATTTCCACTCACTCGAGAGAGACAAAAAACTTATTGTTAGGCAAACCATATGAGACATATACCAATATTTTGGGGACCTTTTCGATTAAACTAATAACATTTACAGCCAAAAAATTAGAAATATGGTATATTCTTTTATGATATTTTTTCTAAGAGAGAGGGCCATGCGTATAGATGAGCTGAAGCTTTGGCGATAGATAGATACACAAAAACAAAATGAAGGGCCTAATAATGCTTAAATTTTATGTAACAAGTTGAAGAACACCATTTTGTGGTTACTGATTTATCCTAACTAGCAGGCCGCTTCGACTTCGCACGGGTTTAAACAAACATTTAAAAAGTTATAAGTTTTTTACACACTCTCCCATTCATATATATGTACTTTCCCGTTTCCTGCATGAGGACTTGATTACGACCTCTAGTCTTTGATGTCCTTTGTCTTTCTCTCTGATTACGAAGGCGTTGGGAACGTTCAGAGTTTCAGTTTCGGATTAAGATTCTCCATTACGGAGTCCTTTTTGATACCTTCGCCTTGTGAACTATTTCCAGAAAGTTGAGATCTACATTAAACTGCCTTGGGACAAAGTACTATATTATTTACTTAATAGCTATAAAAATGTAATTCAACAAACATTAATAACTAATCAATAAATCGTATAATGCTCGTGTCGCTACGCTGTTCGGATAGTTAAATAATACAATATATTATTTACTGAAAAAATTAAAATAACATGGATTTAATTCTGAAAAGCACTGAACTAATATACTGATAATTTTTCATTTCCATAAAATGTTCAGAGTGGCAAAATGTTTCCAGTAGTTGTTGAGTTTATTCATTACAAACCTACATACAAATCATTCCTCTTTATAATAGTAGTACTATAGATTAAGCTAAATTCTTGGCCATGACTTTAAATTACATGCGTTTTATATTTTTGTGTAAACCACATGTCTAAAAAAACACCCTTTACATACTTCTTTAAAAAATTAGTAACAAATATTTTTATCAAACATTTTCCTATCAGCAAAGTGTACTTGATTGTTTAAGACGCCATCTTATGTTTATATTTGTAAACAGACAAAATTTTTGACTTCAATCCAAGGCAAAACCTAAAGCTTCACTACAACTTACAAAAGAACTGAGAGTAAAAACCGTTTTCCGGTAAACACACTTCTGAAATAAGCCAGGACACATATGAGTACTATCCTTGGCGCTTTTAGAAAGCTCCGTTAGAGCTTTTCTATGATGGAGCTTTCTTTGGAGCTTTTTGAAAGCGCAAATCTTGTAAGTCTCTTGTCATGCGATTTAGTTTCCACATACCAACTAACACTACCCCTAAAGAGAAACTTTATACTAGGGCAATTATTCTAAAATCAGTTTCACAAAGCTTTTAATTCGCCATTTCATCACCATTCACTAGCTGGTAGAAGAGAATATATTCACTGATACACATATTGCATGTGTCGGCGCAATATAAGATGGTATTACGGGTACATATGACATTGGAAAATGTACCATAAACTTTTTTCGAATTCCTCAAATTAAATCAAGAAAGGTCATGAAGAAATATTTCTAATTTATGTAAGTGACCATAAAGTGTGTAAAGGAAGAAGCATCTCTGTGTTTTTTCTTTGCGTCAAGTTTCATATCCGGTTTTTATCTTTAACATTAAATCTTAAAATAAATTCTTAAACCATTTTCAATCAAACTTCTTCGCTGCTTATGGTTGCATATAAAACTAAGTGAACAGTTGTGGCTTTAAATTTGAGTAAATTACGACACAAAGAGAATGAAAGGCAAGATAAAGCAGTTACGTTTTTGGAGAATGGAATATGCGACACATCCTTATCAACCCCCATCTCGTATGTTGCCCTGTCTGGAATTCTTTTGCTTATAAATTTATAGCATCATCGTAGCAGACTGTTCGATGCGACATCGAGAGGGTGAAAATTATGCTGGAGAGTTCAAATTGGTTGCACTTTGCAGCCGTTAGCATATCGCGGCGAAATTAGCACAGGGTGTCTTTTTAGAAAAATTTCTTTGAAATGTTTTGATGAGATATTGTAATTATTTAATAATAAATATAGGATTAAACTATATTACGAAAGTAGTTATTTCAAAGGTTTATGTTGTAATTTTCATTGATTTAGTATTCTCAAAACTTTAGCTTTATTTAATTCAGTGTTTTTTATAGAAAAAAATGTTATTATTCAAAATTTTTGTAGTGGACATGCATCAGGGCACAGTCATATTATATATTTTTACCATCTTTCGTTGGGTGATAAGCAGATAAGACACCGAATTTATTTAAGACCAGAAGACATCGTAAAATGAAAACAAATTTTTCCACTCTTCGGCTCTAAAATAGTACTTAGTTAGTTCAAGAGTTACGGAGGATTGTTTATTATTGAACATATGAATAGCAGTACAGATCTTAAACTTAGTAAAACAATACAAATATAGAAAGTATACTCTTTGATCGGGCTTAGAATTAAGTCACTTCTTGCTCAGTTTAGTTCAATATCTTATTTGTTTTTCAATATGATAGATACTTTGAGTCGAAACGCGACTATGAGATGCCGATGAATAAGCTGCAATCTCAGTTGAATCAAATAGTAGTGCAGGGAGTTTACTTCCAGCATATATTGGTGAAGCTTGGATATATATACAGCTTTGAGGACTTATTTACTGGTGTAGAGAAGTAGTATTTATTAATTTACTATTTAATTATGTAAAAATAAGAAGTAAAACGTTCAGAACCCTTCTTGAAGTAACCTGAAGTTGAGTTTCAAAATTTCTAAATTTAAATTTTATTTGATTAAATAGTATACCTTTTTTTAAATATTATCCAAAAATATCAAATTCCGCTCATCAGGTCACGTCAGTTACAATATAAAACTGTTTAAAAGTTTTATATTGTAACTGACGTTCGAGAGTAAGACCAAAATGATATATAAATGATGTTTATGGAAGTACCGGTTGATAAAGGAAAATTTCTCGAATAATTATTCCACATTTTCCATTAAGGCAGTAGTCTGCTTTAGTAGCCGAAATAAGCGTTTTTATAGCAATTTTTTTTAAAAGGGAAGGAACTGATTGCGGTAAACGGAATTTTAAGACGATAGTGTACTATATTTAAGGCTTAAAAAATAATATCTATTCTTAAAAAATATTGACATTTTTTCAAAGTTGTAAGTATTTTTCTGGAGCGCCTGGAGTCTGCATTTGTAAATCGGTGCCGGTGATGGAGGTCGTGCGATGCATCTGAAACAGTCGAACCAAATTTTTTTTTCAATTTTTATAAGTTTCTTTTCTTTATGAACTAAAAAATTACCGAAGAAGTTATAAAATTCCAAATTTTTTCGAAGTTTGAAAAAAAAAATTCACTTTTTTAAGAAAAAAAATTGACTTTAAGTTGCAAAACAAGTAGTTTAAATAATATTTTTGTCCAATTTTTACAGTTCAAATAGAAGATAATTTAATACTAGGTGAAGCTAGATCACTTTGGTTTTCGGTTCGATCGGACGTAAAGGGTGATTTTTTAAGAGCTTGATAACTTTTTTAAAAAAAAAAAACGCATAAAATTTGCAAAATCTCATCGGTTCTTTATTTGAAACGTTAGATTGGTTCATGACATTTACTTTTTGAAGATAATTTCATTTAAATGTTGACCGCGGCTGCGTCTTAGGTGGTCCATTCGGAAAGTCCAATTTTGGGCAACTTTTTCGAGCATTTCGGCCGGAATAGCCCGAATTTCTTCGGAAATGTTGTCTTCCAAAGCTGGAATAGTTGCTGGCTTATTTCTGTAGACTTTAGACTTGACGTAGCCCCACAAAAAATAGTCTAAAGGCGTTAAATCGCATGATCTTGGTGGCCAACTTACGGGTCCATTTCTTGAGATGAATTGTTCTCCGAAGTTTTCCCTCAAAATGGCCATAGAATCGCGAGCTGTGTGGCATGTAGCGCCATCTTGTTGAAACCACATGTCAACCAAGTTCAGTTCTTCCATTTTTGGCAACAAAAAGTTTGTTAGCATCGAACGATAGCGATCGCCATTCACCGTAACGTTGCGTCCAACAGCATCTTTGAAAAAATACGGTCCAATGATTCCACCAGCGTACAAACCACACCAAACAGTGCATTTTTCGGGATGCATGGGCAGTTCTTGAACGGCTTCTGGTTGCTCTTCACCCCAAATGCGGCAATTTTGCTTATTTACGTAGCCATTCAACCAGAAATGAGCCTCATCGCTGAACAAAATTTGTCGACATTCACATTTCGAACCGAACACTGATTTTGGTAATAAAATTCAATGATTTGCAAGCGTTGCTCGTTAGTAAGTCTATTCATGATGAAATGTCAAAGCATACTGAGCATCTTTCTCTTTGACACCATGTCTGAAATCCCACGTGATCTGTCAAATACTAATGCATGAAAATCCTAACCTCAAAAAAATCACCCGTTATATTCGTTTTGCTATCGCCGGCACCGTTTTCTAACACTTGTGAAAATGAAAACTCGAGAAAACGCGCTTTAAAGTCTGCCTGAGCATTCGCACCTGCTCGACGCTCGGCCACTAAAACTGCTCTAGCTTCGAAAATATGTCGAATTGGCCTCTGGAATTTTAAAAACATATTCTTGGATAGTTTTGGAAAAGATTTAAAACAAAACCAAAAAATCGATTTTTTTGAAGCCTGTAAAGCAGACTACTGCCCTAAATCTTCGAAGACCAGAAAATACATAGAAGTTAAAAGAGATTATCCCCGATGAAAATAAGTTTGGGAGAGAAAAGAAAATGTGATGAACTATTCCAAGTTGTTGGTTTAATCTTATCACCAGTATCTTTAATGTTACTTTGTTCTCTGCATTACTACCGCCTGTTCTAAGACCTTTACTACTTATAGATACCATTAGACATTGCAATATTTCGAGAAATTAGCATAATAAAGGAGACTGCAGTGGCATACATTTTTGCAGTAATAAAGTTATAATTGCTAATCTCTTAATATTTTCTCCAAACATTTGCACGACCCGCATTGCCGGGCACAGCTCATTGATTCCGAATGGAAATTCCAATTGCCAAATGAGTTGCAAAGTATTCAAATATAAATATAAATATTTGCGCAGTAATTTGTTGTTAATTAAAAATGCATTTATGCGCATAAATTACTAGAAATCTTGTAAATATTTAAGCACAAACAGAACGATCAGCACACAATTATCGGAAACAAGCTTTCAATTAGATAACACTTAATTTCATTTGAGGCAATGAATTTTCAAATTGCAAATGTACAACAAAATGTGAAAATGTGTGTGTGTGTGTGTGTGTGTGTGTGGGAATGTTTGCAAAAACAACTAAAACAACAGCAATAACAGAGAGCAAGTTAATGTGCAAATGTTTGCATAATAAATATGTAATTTGACAAATAAATGAACTTCTGTTGCTCATAATTGTGGCTTTGACTCAATAAATTCTCGATGGAATTGAGCTGCATGCAAAATGCAAAGGAAGCACTGACCCATATACGCAGACAGACGTGCACGAACACACTGACTTATGTATGTGTGTGTGCAATTAATCGGCAAGCACACACATACTCGATTGCAACAACAACAATAATAAATACATACATACATACGCCTCGACAATGCGAAATTATATAGACATTAAAATGTCTGTCTGCCGCAGTGCGAGTGTGTGTGTGTGTGTGTGTACAGCTATAACGGCATATTTAATATAAGCAAACAAATTTGTTGCTGCTCCAAAGACCGCACGCAACAACAACAACAACAAATACAAAATCAAGCAATCAAATAAGCATACAAACAAAACAACTGGCAAACAACACTCATTACACATACATACATATAATGTGTACAACTGCATTGGCCCCTGTGCTGCATGATGTGTGTATATATACGTGTGTGTGTGTTGCCCGAGTGCTTGCGCGCTGCAAATTATGCCAAAGCAAATTAGACACAATTTAATTCAGTTATCTTGCGTTGCTTAAATGAGCGCACAAAAGTATGCAATGAAAATGAAATTGTCTACAAATAAACAATTCGTATTGTTTAGACAGAAATCGCACAACAACAACAACAGCAGCAGCAGCAATAACAATCAGCATTGCCAAAACAAGCAACGCAACGCAGAGCAGCCAAATAAACCATATAAACAGTTAATGAAAATGAGCTCTTCATAGTGAAATTCAGACAATGATAATTCCCAAAACCACACACACACAGACACACGCATTTATACATAAATATGTTATTCTGCTGGCATGCATAGCGATTAGAAACGTAATTATGTGTGTCAGAAGTGTAAAACAGCCCACCGCAATTGAGATTGAAAGTGATATGAGATAGGATATGAGAAATTAAGAAATATTTGGTGTAGAACTTTTATTATTTAGACTCAAAGAATACAAATAGGTAAAAGGAAATTTTGTGGACTAAAATATATATTTAGTTCACTTGAAGCAGTTATAGTACTCAATGGAAGCTGAACATGAAGCCTTGAATCCTTGCAGCAGTATTAAACTATTGACCAAGGTTAGCTTAGGTTAGGTCAAGGGTTAGATCTCCACGACTGCCGAGAATTTCACTTAGACAGCTTCAGCTATCTTTTGTGGCAGTCAGTTATTCCTAACGGATCAGAATACCTTCATGATTTGACAACGCGCTTGGACTCTATTACATAGTTATTAGGTCGGCTTATGTCAATTCGCTAGATTCGCCGAAGGTGTGCCTACCGAGGTGTTTTGAGCCACATACATTGACGGAGGAAGTGCTTGAATGATTCATCTTCGCTTTCCTCGAAACAGTTTTGGTAACTTGCGTCTGGCATGATGACAATAGGACAAAGTCCAGTAAGCACGCCAATATTTGCGTCGGGATGGACCTTGCTAAGATACAGCAAATGTAAGGATTTTCGTTCCAGGTCAGGAAGACCTCGCACCTGCACACGTGCTTCTTGTCCACCTCTTTAGTGAAAGTGGACCATGGAATAACCACCCATTTCCACTCCGACGGCAATTTTGAAAAGTTTTTTTTTCAAGATGGTTCGCTCTGTGATCCAGTGATTTCGCAGTTGGATAGCAAAGTAGTTCAAAGCTATTGATAAAGATATAAGATACTCCCTAAGTAGCTTAGAGCGTGCTGTCAACAAACCAAATACCAGTATTGCCGTTCTGCTGTCGGAGTGAATACACAACTCTCTGAAGGAGCCAGCACTTCGAATCAGTAATACTACTGCTGCCTTTATGGCAATCGGCGCTTACTAGACCTCAGAGAGACCTCAATGGTCTGGCTGCCTTAGGTTGGAGTTGATAAAGAGTCCTTCCGGACTTTCCACTAATTTTCGATTCATGAGTGAAAAAACCTCACGGCGCCTATTCTCCATGCACCAAAATTCCATAGAAAAAATCTTCAGACAGATTATACAATTGTTCGCAAAACCTTTGATGTTGGTTTTCTAGCCGTGACTGTTAAATCTAGATTAATTGAGTGTTGTTTAACTTAAAGTTCTACATGCTTTCCAAGAAGCTCATAGATCTTGAGCAGAGCGTTTGTTGAACTTATTAGCCTCGAAGGAGTAGTGATAGAGAGTATATAGAATAATGTAAAAACTCTCATGTTGACATATATTCTCCTTTTAATTTTCCTATAATGCCAGTTAGGACCTGTCGGTTGGGAGGAAGTGTGTATTATAGTTCGAGGTCTTTCATATTTATTTGTTCAAGGCCTCGTGGTTAGTTTCAAATTAAGCGAGATTGGTTACGGCACTAGGGAAGCCAGAGTGTTTTCTGTTTTCTTGATTCCACTAGTATTTCTTTTTGTTGTGCAAATTTTTCCCTCATTTTATTAATATCTTCTAGATCAAATTTAGACTTATTATGAATAAGATCCTGAGTATTAGCGGTGGACATACCTTAGTCCTTAGACGTTGTAACCGATTTATACAATAAAAAATGTTAGGCCTCGAGGACTGTAACCTTGCTCGAAGTAGTAGTGAAGTAGCTTGGATGATTTCCTTTTCTTCAAATGAGAGGCTAATTCAGGCTTCAAATGAGAGGATATTCAGTATTATTATAATCCAGTGCCATATACTGTACAACAATATGAAATGCGGCGACAATCAAAGTCCTTCACATTTGCACTACAAATACAACGGAAATGAGGAAAATGCCGGATAATTCTCGGCAAAAGCACAAAAAAGAACTCTGTCACTTAAGTTAATGAAGACAACCACTTGGCCGCATAATGGCTGTCAGCAATGATGATTGCCTTTATGCTCTATGCTTAATTTCGTCGACATTACAAATGACGGGGGTGTATCACGGTGCTGTACTTAAATAACTGTAACATTATTGTTTGGAAATTAGAATGGAGCAGCAGACAAATGAACTAGCATCCAACGACAATTGAAATTTTGCTGCAAAAAACTGATGGAAATACATACAAATAAACAGTTTACATACAAACATACAGACTCACATACAACAACAACAATTTGTGGCACAACAATAGCGGTTGCAACTATTGTTGTTGTTGTTAAATCAGTTGTGGCAAGCGCATTGCGAGCAATAATGCCAACTAAAAACCGACAAATAATACTGGCAAACAACAACAAAAGCAATAAAAACACATAAACTACAGATATACATATATATAGACTCGTACAATTATATAATGGAGAAAGCAATTATATTATATCATAGCCGTTCATCGCATTTACGTGTTGCTATTTTTGTTGTTGTTGTTCAACGCAACAGTGATTGTTGCTGTTGTTTTTGTGTACGCGTTGCATGCGATAACAATGGGAATTGACACTTGACGTGCATCATTACACCGCAACAGGACAGCAACAGTAACAACAACAACAACAAGCGATACCACAACAAATACAACTGTCACTAACCATCAATTGATGACAATAAACGGCAACAATAACAACAACAGCAGCAATAATTGCAGCTACTATATGAATTAGTTGCCGCATTAGCGTGTGTGTGTGTGTCAAGTAAGTTACAAAAGCAAAAACAAAGCAATTGTTTGTTGTTCGTGTTGCTGCTGCTGCGGTGTGTGCTGTCATCAACATAATTGAACAAGGATAATTATGATAAGCGATAAGCGGCAGCGGCGACGACGATGGCAGTGAGAGTGAGAGTGTTACGAGGTGACAATGATTGCAGTCAACAATCAGATAAGGAATCATGGGTATATGTATGTATATATGTGCGCTTATAGCTGAATGGTATTTGTAATGCTTTGTATTAATAAACCGAATATTGTTTGAAGACCCTGCGGAGAATTCTGCCGATGGTTGAGGATTGTAACTGTATTATTAATTAATACTTGATTACTGGTATCACTACAAGGTAAGGTCGAGTCTGGCTGAGATGAACCGAAATCTCTTGCTAAGATCAGTTTTGTCAGCCGAGTGGAAAGAAAACATCATGGCGTAGCTCAAAATCTTTTGGTACTTTGTGGGATCAGAGAGAGACATTTATCTCTAGGGATCAGTTTTCTTCGTGAGCTTAATGCAGTCTTTAGTCCTGTTATTGACTGTAGAACACATTGACACTACTCGTATAAACCTTATAGTATCATAAACAAGCCTTGTTGACAACTCAAAAATTCAACTTGATTGCCAACTTTTTCCAACAGGATATCCTTATAGCAATAAAAGCTTAAAGTGTTCATGTGGGATTTAATATAATTGGAATGTCATATGAATATGTATGAAAACATTGGTGTCTGCTGGTGGTGAGAAAACAAATAACAAATAGAAAGTGAGTGTACGTGAGTGCATTGTTATTACTCCAAGGAGCCTATAAATAAAAATATGCAGTCAATTGACTTGTAAATGATAAATTGCTCAATAAATACATTTGCGAAAAGATTAATTGACAAGCAATTAGCAACATTTAAAAAAGGACTCCTGCCATATAGTATTTGCAAATGCAAACTTTCTATTTACAGCTGTAACTGCGATACATCACATCACTCGTACAAATTTGAGGCAATAAAACTGTATGTCTAATTGATTTATGTGCATTCTAAATTCTATTGGAGACAAAATAGTTGAGTTTTGGTATAGTAAGCAAACATTTGCTAGAGAAAAAGAGGCAAGTGACACATAAAATCTGTAAATATTATAGGTAAAATTGAAATTACACAAATAAGCATGGTTCACTTTAAGTTTTTTGCGAAGTGATATCACATCATCGCTTACTTAAACACTAGCTTTTAATTTATATGTACAAAATATTGAAATTTTTAATTTTATATAATAATATACATTAAATTATATAACTATATTTTAGAACTTGAAATGATATAGCATGAGATCGGAGACATATAAGATATGAGATCACATGATATCACATCACGTGATGTCAAGTGATACATATAAACTTACCAAATGATCTCTTACGGATTCGAACTAAATTTACTGACATTTTCTTGAGCTATTTTAATTTATATCTTGGTAAAAATATGTATTTGTCAAAAAATTAGGTTGTCAAATATCTCCCTTCTGCTTTTTTGCTCTTTATTATAAAAAGCGTTACAGTGATCGGGTTTAGTTCAAATATGCGCCGTTTCGTTAGATAATCTGTTTCCATCTAGACGGCAACTTCATAATACTCGCTTCGTAGAAGCTCCTCTCATTTGCGAAGAACTCGGACAGACACTTTCCACAAGCCACTTTTGAGTTCAACTTTATACCACCTAGGGCGTTCGCCATGGACAAGAACAGGTGGTAATCACTTTGCGCTATATCCGAGCTATATGGTGGATGCGATAAAACCTGCCATCCGCGCTCCCGTACCTACTGACGGGTCATCAACGAAGTGTGTGGTCTGGCGTTGTCCCGATGGAACACTACACCCTTCCTGTTGGCCGATTCTGGACGCGTCTGGTCGATCGTCGGCAAGCGATCCAGTTGTTCACAGTAGATGGTAGAGTTAAGCGTCTGACAATATGAGAGCAGCTCATAGTGGATGATTCCCTTCCAATCCCACCCAACACACAGCAAAAGCTTCCTGGCCATCAATCCTGGCTTGGCCGTCAATCCCGGTCATCGACCACGACCTTGTCGCTTGATATTGTCGTATGTGATCCGTTTTTCGGGTTGAGTTCCTTCCTACATCATGGTCAACTATAGTCTCTTTTGTATCAAATCATACGTCATCAGATGATTTTCAGTCATTCAGGGGTTTTTCATAAACCAGTAGTTTGGCATCGAAAATCGAAAGTGATGGTGAGAGAAGTATATATTTAAGTAAATATTAATGAAAACCTTTTGGAAACATGTTTTAGAGGGAAAGCCACCCACTTCATCGGGTCTTGGTGAATATAAAATATCTTCAATGGTTTAATTGATAAATTTCAATATCTTTTTTACTGATTATAGTATTAAATATTATTTCTTTAAGATATATCCGGAATAATTTATTCAATAATATTAAGTGGTCACATAGGTTTTACGCCTTCAAAAAAATATAACATCTATATAATATTGTCCTAAAATTCGGTAGCTTTAGTAACACTAGTTTTATCTTCAAAGTTTGTTGTCAATATTTCTCTAGATGTTCTCAACCAATTTTAATGAAAATTTCCAGGTTTTCGATATACAATTTACAATGTCTTGGACGAATGATTTTTTTCAATTCCATATATTTTTTCCTCATCCAAGTTCTAGTTTAAAGACTTAACCAAATACGTTTTTTCTCTTTTCACTTTAGATGTTGCTGCTAAGAGTTATGCTGTAAATACGGACGTACCCTTTTTTCGGGGACTTGTTATCATATCACTTGTCATGTCATCGCGATGTCTGTTTTTTTAGTATTTTTCTTCAAAAAATTCTGTAATCCCTCATTAAGTGTGTATCTTCAATACTGCAAAAAGTTTGTACTAAATATTTAATTTATTCTATAAAAAAAAATATAGACAATAGATCACTTTTCCCCGGCGGAAACTCTCGTAACCCCTTAAAAGAAAATTTCATCATAATAATTTAGAAACTATAAACTGTGTACAGTTAATTTAAGTGCAAGCTGTTTCGCACAGTTTCTATTTGACAAGAAGTCAATTTGCCACGCAGAGTTCTCCGCTTTCCTTTCTCTTCACCGCAGGTCACAAATTTATTGCCACTTCATTTCTAACCTCCCGCACTCCCGCAGAGACTACTACTTAAATGAAAATCAAATAATATTCAGCACTGTGAGAGGTGGCGCCTCTTAAATCTCCAGCTAATGAGATTTGCCAACTTTAATGGATCCAATACTTTACGAGTATAAACGAGTGTGGGAGTGCCATTAAATGTTCAAGGAGAAAGCACACAGCTGGAATTACTGTTATCTTCATTTGAGCTGTTGATAACAACTGCAATTTTCCGCCTTTAAATGCTTAAGCTAAGTCATCATCACGATGTCGGCCGGCAGGCGGAAGCGCCGCACAGCAAAAGCAAAAGCAAACAATGACACAAAAGATAGAGTGTAAGTGTACAAGTTCGGTGGCGGTGGCAGTGGCGGCAGGACTACGCTTAAGCCACGCGACGACCACATTTCATGGCCTTCGGTGGGCATGCCGCCTATCCACTATGTAGTTTAGCAAATTATAGTCCATGCGAAGGCACACCGCCGCGGCAGCACAACTGTTTAAATAGACATTCCGTCGCAGTTGTCGCGCTCCGCTGCTCCTGTCGCTTGTATGCCACACTGTCTGTCTGCTTGCCACCGCCTCTTCTCTAACGCTTCTAGGCGCTCTGCTCGATTATCCGCCCTCCCTCGCGCTCTCTTTGTAGTCGTCGTTGCTTGATTATATGGGCGACTCACCTTGCGGCTAATCGACGCTTTAATACTACACTTCTGTGAAATCTCACACCAGCTGCCATGGATGCCATGGCTACGGCGCTGTGTCTCGAGCTCTGTGGAGCTCTTCTCCACAGTGCCACCCACTCAGCGCGCACACACACGCGCGCTTTGTTTGAGTGTGACTTTACCGGTTTATTGGTTGGCCACAGGCATCATCTTAACGGCATGTTGTGGCATGCCACCAGTCGTGCTTGCTAACATTCATACATAAGTGTGATGGCAGCATGAGGGCGGCGCAACGTCAAAGCTTGCAAAGTCAAGTTGCTAAGTAAACAGCCGGCGTATGATTCCCTTAATAGCACGCCCATCGCCCACCGTCCGCAGGCGTCTCGCTTGTCGCTGATGAAGCGGAGCAATTGCATTTGTGTGTGTGCGTGTGTCTTCATATAAATATGCATCTATGTATGTGTGTGTGTTTGTGTGCTCGTGGCTGTGACATAAAAATTGCGCCCCAAACGTGACTTGACATAACAATCTGGCATTGCGCGCTGGATCACAACGCGCTGGCAAGGCACGCTTCTTCAGCCCCTGCTCTCCGAGCTATCGAGCTACTTCCCTCGTATTCATCTGCCACTGGCGCTGCTGTGATGTTCTCTGCTGCTGCCACCGTTATATGCCAGCGTAACCACATAACCACACCAAGCCCCGGATCGATGTGCTCGGTCTATTTGCGACTTTCGCTTTGCTGATTTAATTTTTTAAAATCTACATGGCGCCCCGCTTCGTACATCTTCTGCTATCTTGTTGATCTTTTCTTTTCCGTTTATTCTGTGTTTTCTTAATTTGCCATTTTTTACGAAGTGCGTTCTCTGCTCTCACATTTCAACGCGCCGCCGTTGGGTGCTCCGCTAGGTGAAAGGCGGCAAGTGTTAATTTAAAAGAAATTTAATCAGGTCAGCAAACAAAAGATTATTTGCAAATCATTGCAAGCATTTTTGCCCCACCAATCGCCATTTTTTTCTTGCCAAAGCCACACAAATTAACTTAATCGGGGCTCATCTACATCATGCTCGTTGAGTTGTGCTGGCTTACGGTTTGGTGTGTTGGCGTTGGCGCGACGGGGCGTTCTAATCGTTGATTAGAATTTTGCGCCATTGAAGTGTGCCACAGGAGAAAGTTGATTGCAGATTTGCTTGTGATACTTAATTATACTTGTGTTTCTACAAAGAATCTTGTTTGATGCATAAAAATGATTTAGAATTAGCTGATTCTGACTGGTTTGAGAGGATCTTATCCAGGAGTTGAGCTACAATTAATTAATCGAGACAGTCTTAATAAACTCACTAAAAATTAAAATATTCTTGTTGGTGGCGTTCGAAACTTTTGTCATTCAATGAAATACAATCAACAAGTAGTAGCGATAATATCAGAACGTCAAGTCAATCTGGGTACAACGTCTAAACCTAAGATGCTACCAGGGAAATCCGAGATAATTTCCGATTACACATTATAGATATATATATTGGTCTACAACTTTGCTTCCGCCATTTTCCCATAGATGTCTCTAGTGTCAAGCACTGGTCGATTAAATCGCTTTATATCGATCTTGGACATTTGTGTCAACATTAACCCTACAAAATATTTGTAGAGATCTGTTTGCATCCCAAACTTATTCTCAACTGAAAATGTCACTTTTTGAGCCGAATTCTCGACATTTACGGGAAATTTTGCTTTTAATTTTTAATTCCAAGGAAAGTGCGGCTGAGGCTCATCGAATGCTTTCGGATACATACGTCCACGTCGACGGCAAAACCGAACATTCACGGCGCCAAGGTCAACCTCTGCATTTGGTAGGTTCAGCTGGGGGTGATATATTATGAGCTGATAAAGCCAAGTGAAACCATTACAGGAGATCGATACCGAACGCAATTGATGCGTTTGAGCCGAGCACTAAAAGAAAAACGGCCACAGTACGAGGAAAGACACGATAAAGTCATTCTCCAGCATGACAATGCTCGGCCTCACGTCGCAAAGGTGGTAAAAAAATATTTGGAGACGCTGAAATGGGAGATCTTACCACACCCGCCATATTCTCCAGACGTTGCTCCATCTGACTACCACTTGTTCCGATCGATGACACACGGTCTAGCTAAGGAGCACTTCAGTTCTTATGAAGAAGTCAAAATATGGATTGATACTTGGATCGACTCGAAAGATGAGAAGTTCTTTCGTCACGGAATACGCATGCTGCCAGAAAGATGGTCAAAAATAGTAGCTAGCGACGGCCAATATTCTGAATAACATTTTTTAACCGTTTTTATACAGAAAAAACCTTAAATTTACAAAAAAACGGCGGAAGTTGTAGGCCAATATTTAGTATGAAGCTCTGAAGTGAGCTTTTGGCAGGAGATTGTATGGCAACATCTGTCGCAAAGAAAAGGTTGATGCCACCTATAGATTCAGTAGAGACAATCCTATCATAGACCAGGTACTTGCAATTCATTACGAATATCGAAACCACATTTCGCAAAAATATGGAAGATGCTATTCCTGCTATTCGTTGAAACATGAGTAAGTTGAAGTTTCTGGGATACATAACACGTGTGGTCTGGGAAATATGATCCGGATGAGAAATCTATAAAACATCTTATCTTTAATTAACCTTTTAGAAGAGAACTAAGAACTCTTCACTCACAACCGTAATAGGTTCTCAACGGGTTCACAATAGTCTCTACAAATCTCTGAGGACAGAGTAGAGATGGAAGTAAGAGACCATGCAAAGGAAAATAAATTTATATGTATGTAAGATTAAAAAGTGGGTCCGTGTTTGACGAGTTTGTGGCATTGGTAGATCAGGAAATTCTTCAGCACTTTTAAATTTATTCTAGAAGAACATTCAGGACGGGTGTTTAGTATGATATATATAATTGCGAATACAACGGTATAGCTATTAAGGCACTCTCTTACTTCTTGTATGATAAATGTTCTTTTTGTTGCAACAATTGCAATCGTACTCTTATTCACAACAGTGTTCCACATGAAGCATCTATTAAAATGCCCAAAACCAAAGTACAGAGGGTAGGTTAAAAACTTCATAAAATTTCATTAAATCTCCGAAAAGCAAAACGGCCTAGTTCGAACTAGTCGCAAGTGCCTTATTCAGTTTAGGAAATTGAGCGCATGTTCATTTATTAAATACAGCACTCGTACGAGTACGAATATATACGATTGCAATATGTTGCACGTGCCTTTGTTTGTCACGGTTCAATCAGAAACCTTATTCAATTTTGAGTTGGAAACGCGAAATTGCAACGGTATAAGTGAGGTGAAACACACACAAATGCAACACGCGTGTTTATTCGAATTTCTATTGCAAACGACATCGAGTAGAAATTCATTTAGACAGCTGCTGAAAAACACACAGCTGCAACACACTGCAAGGCACGAACACACGCGGCCACACATCGATTGAGAGGCAGCTCTGAAGCAAGCGAAAATATTTGAAAACTTGCAACAACTCGCAACTAGCAGGCAGTGTGGCAACGTGTGACCTGAGCCAACATATTGACTTGCACAAGTCAGGCCAACAACAAAAAAAAATAGTTGCCACACACACGCGTGTTGGCGCTGCCAGCGGCAGCCACTTGAACTTGAGCAACATTTTGCGTGAGTAAAACTGTTTGGGCAACTTTTTATCTGCATATGCGTAGCGAATTGATATCAGACTTTAGCAGTTACAGCAATAGCAACAACAACAACAACCAGCATTACAATAATAACAACAAATCGCTATAGTGTAGGCAATAACAACTTGTAGTGCGTTTGTGGCGGCGTTTTCGGTAAACAGTCAAAAGTCGAAAAACACGCAAAGGAAAAATGTAAACACAAATGTGGCATGTACAGCACACACACACACACTTTGGCATGCGAGCAACGCGGCAACACAGGTATGCAGCAAACTTTCGATTAGAAACCGGAGCTGCTCAGCGACTGGCACCGACGAAATTGTCGGCATTCAACCAAACACAACAACAAACAACACAGACAGTGTGTTATTGTTGTTGTTCGCGGCCGCAAGCATTAAACGCATACATGCAGGGAGCAACTGCATGTGGAACGCCTGTGTGTGTGTGCGTCGATGCGCTCCACCTATGAGTGGCATGCAGCAAAGGATTGCAGCACACCGCTGGCGTTGGTGGCGTCTGTGGCGACTTGAAAAGGGCGAAATGAGTTCGCTGGTCTCGGTTTTAGCTCCGCATTGTCAGCATTTCACGGGAAATTCAAATGCAGCGCAACAACAAAAGAGGTTAGGTCGCGCTGCCTGATCGTCTGATGCCTTGGCCAAGAGGCCACCGACCCCCTTTCACTGCTCTCCACCCAGACCGTATGTGGTGTGTCCGTGTTCGTTCGCCGCAACACTTATACAGCGCCTGTCAACTGTCAGCGTTGCAAAAGCATCGCTGTTCCGCCTCCTCTACACTTATCTGCCGGTCGGTCTGCCCGTCAGCTGCTGTGTTCAGAGCTTGTTTACATTACATAGTACTCGATGATACAGCGCCCAACTTCAACTCATTCTGCTTACTTGTTTTTCATTTCCTATATCCCGCATGCTTCCCAGTGGCTTTCACACCCTTTCTCACACTTTCGCACTTTCTCTGACGTTCACCTCTTTGTCTGTCTTCTCTGTCTGTCTGTGCGCATAATTCGTTCATTTATATTTCGATTTTCCAATTCCAATTTGCCAATTGTTTGTAAGATTACTACAAATTTGCCATCTGCATATGCATGCTTGCTGTATTTCTATTGGCATCCGCACCCATTTGCCCACCTTCTGATGCATTCTCTTGTTGACCAGCCAGCAATGTTCTAATATGCAATTTCACTAAACACACACAGTACCGTTATGGATTGGAGCTGGTTCCACGTGGCGCTCGTATAGTCTAATAAAGCTCATATCAAGTGAGGCTCTTGTACGTATGGGTGTTTGAGTCTCATAGTAATGGTGTTTGCGAGACCACACGGGTCATGTGAGTATCACTTTCAATTGCTATTGTCCCATTCCATACAAACATGTCTGGGTGTGCGTCGCAGGCACTGAACATCGCCAGTGTGTTGTCAATTATGCAGTTTTGAAGCGATAACGATTTTTATTGTTTGACAGCTAATAACAGCTGTCATGTGTGTATACAGGGGAGGGTGGTATCAAGACTCACTGATGGCGACTGTGGAACAATAACTCCGACGGTTAAGCTGTATGTTATATATTGCATCGCTGCTGTAACAGTAAAAGTGTTGTCGAAGAGACAGAGGTCTGCCAATAAGGGAGTAACAACAGCTTTCGGATTTGGTTTAAAATTACTGGTATGGGTTAGGAAAATGCTATGCGCAACACAAAGAAGTCAGCCCAAATGTCAAGCAAAGGATCCAAAACTTTTGAGGGAGTAGGAGCAAGGGAACTCTTCAGGATCTTCCTCTCTCTCTCTCGCGCTTGTTCGATCCTTTGCAATCTATAGTATATTAAGACAGAAGTACCACATTTCGAGAGAACCTCGAAGTAAGTAAAAACCCGATCGGATCGGAGAATACCTTTTGGTGTTGACTTCTTAAATCTTCAAAAAATTTTAGATATTCTAAGTTCAAATTAATTTTAATAGTCGAGTTTACTCTTTTGTCTTTTTGGTTTCGGTCGTAGGAAGGAAGTATGTAGTTAAGTTCAGGATGGGTATTGCCGGTTATTGGAACTTTAACGAACCTATAGCATACTTGTACGAAATGAAATTACTTCCTTTGCAGATACGGTTTTTAAAATAAGAAGAAATCAACCGCTTACATTCGCCGAAGTTTTTCAAAGATTGGAAAAATGAACAAAATGCGTTTCAAGGTTTCTCGAAACAAATTATCAAGTACTATTCGGGTGTTTCGTTACCAGATCAAAAGTTTCATTAACAAATGGAGAGAGCGTTTTTTTTAGTAAAATGCCATTCCAATAGCGCTCTCTTTAAATTGCTATGAACATCACGAGACGAAATTTGTATTCACGATAATATTCTCAAAAGGTTTTCCAGTTTATATAAGCTCTTCAACAGTATAACAGCTAGTGTTCCATTAGCGAGTGAGTGTATCCATCAGACTGGATATCATCAGAAACAAATCGTTTAGTTTACAGGGAGAGCTCAAACGTCTGGTGTAAGGGATTAATGAATAATATGTGTGACACCGTATTTAACATTATCGTCAAAATCAAAAAAAAATTCCAAATTTTTGGGCAAATTTCAACAGGCCGTAACTTCGAAAAAATGGTCGTACAAGAAATCGATATAGAAGGAAATTATAGCTCCAAGTGTCTAGTTTTTGGATTAGAACTTTAATTTTTAACCTCTGCGGTTTTTGAGTAATCGTAGAAAAACCAGCAACAAAAAAATTTTCAAAATTTTTTAGTTTTTTTTGGTCTAGGATCGGATACTTTGTTCATTTAGCTTTAATTTGGTTTTTTAACACCTCGATACGTTCACTTCTCGCCGAGATATGGTTTTCAAATGGAAAAGGATCCTTTTTGTCTTTGATTATCGATATCTCAGCAACCAATAATCGCACAGAAAGTTAAAGGTGGGTTTCAAGAACTTGAATGAATTCTCATTAACGACTAGCCATTGCTTTTCCGAAAAAAAATTGTTTCTTATTGTCACATGAATTTGAAAATGTAACAAAAAAGGGCTTTTGGAGGTTTTTTGGAAAATCGAGCGCTAGATCGAAAATATTATATCATTTAGCTTTCAATTATTATTTTTAACTTATTAGAACAGAATTGTTGTTAGTATATAATCATTGTTTATTAGGTACAATTGTGAAAAAAATTATAGGTAATATTTTTAAAGCAACAACGAGTTCCTTCAAAACGATATCCAGAATCTTAAAATTTGAGTTGAAAAAATGCTCGAGAGGAATCGATTAAATTGCGATTTAAAACTATTGGCTACAATAAATTTAAATAAATAATTAATTAATTAAATTTAAATACAATTTATAAAACTCATTTAAATTATTGCGATTAAGGAAACCACAACAACGGCCAGTAGGCAAACTGACTGCTCGTAAACAAAGATAATTTCTAGTAATTTTGCAACTGATCTGGAAATATTGAAATATCAGTGAGTTAATATTTTATTATAAATAAAAATAAAAAGCAAAAAAAATAATTGAAACAAAAAAAATATATTAAATAATAATATTACTTAGAGTAAAAGTCGCCATTGTCCGCCGCAAATCTGCGAGTAATTAATACAAATATTATTATTTTTTGTTTTTTTTTTTGCAAATAAGCTTTCTAAAAAAATAAAAGCAATTAAATGTCGCCGAATACAAAGCAATGACAAAGCATTCATAATAGTCGGTGGTTTTTTTTTGTTGGCGAGCGCATATCAATTATTTCAGCTAACTTGAAAAAGCGCCGCGTTTTTTCGCCGTTAGACAAGAGCAAAACATAAATTGCATGAATTTTACAATGAGCGCTCAGTCTGGCGGCGCGCTTGCGGTCTCAAAGTTGAAATTGCAAATTTGACGGGCGTGCAAAAACAGCGCAACAGTAAAATTTTTATTGCATTTTAAGCGAACTTTGCGCGCGTTTATCACCCTCATAAGCTGTCACATATGACATTTTCGACAACGCGACGCACCGCGGCAACAACCCAAGGCCAACAATGGGCAACACTTTGATAGAAATTGCGCGCTTCATGCCAATAAATGGGCCAAGGTCGGTGGTTTGAGTGGGGGGGATGAAGGGTTGGCAACAGACCGTACAGAATGTTGTCACTCTCTCCCGGCTGCTGTGGCACACACAGAAATTCATGCGGCTAATATGCGCATAATTAAAAATTCATCAGTGCGGCAACAAAAGCAACAATAACAAAAACAAAAACAAAATTAAATAGCACAAAATGGCGAGTGAAATCATGGCCGATCAACGGCGGCAGCTGACAATGTTTGCAGCGGACAATTCAGCGCGAGCGCGCTTTAAAATATCATTTACATGCATACATATATACAGGCTGCATGCATTTTGAGTTATTTTCCACTTTTGGGGTGAGTGTGTGTGTGTGTAAGTGATAGGCTTGCGAAAATTATGCATTTGTTTGGAAAATATGCAGTTGCATTCATTATTACACTAGGCAACAGCGTAAAAAATTACTTCTTTTTTAGCAGGTTCTTCATAGTGTGACAATTTTCGGCGAAAAAGTTGAGTAAGGAAGACGAATTGCGGGTGAGATCGAATTTTATAGCGGTCGCGGTTTATATGAGTTTGAAAAGTGCGGATTATTTTGAGATTTTTACTTAACTGTCTAATGAAAAATTTCCAATTTCTCCAATCTTTCTCATTTTAAGGCTGGTCTCCATTTTGTTTTTATTGGGAGCAAAAGTAACTCAATAGTTTCATAATAAAGGGTTGGGGAAAATTTGAACCGATTTTTGGTATTGATCCGCACTGCGCTCTGTCGATTCCTTATAGCGAACCTACCGAATGTAGGTTAAGTTGTATGGCCGCCCCCGCGGGAAAACACACTACGAGAGGCAGTCCTTTATGAAGCCAGGGTCAGCCCCCTTGATTATGTATTAATATTCGACAAAGTGCCCTTCACGTGGTGAGACTTCTACAGATAGCATCTACTAGCACCCGCTTAGGATCTTTAACCTTATGGCATGGATCCTGATGGGACAATGGACAGTTAGAACCACTACGACTAAGGAGAGATGCTATGCTACTGTGAATGAGACAAGCGTTACTAAACTTGCAAGTTCATCAGTCTTACAATTTTCCGCGATTCCGCTGTGGTCAGGCTCCTAGATATACACAAGTTGAGCACTTCTGAGCGCATAGTTAGCGAATTTAAGGCTAGTATCTCCGCTCTACCATCAGAGTGAATCATCACTTGAAAGCAATTGGAGCATACGAGAGTTCTTCGCAAGGTCTTTGGAGCTGGCCGCGATGAATATAAGAGGATGGAGCGATAAGTATAAGAGGAAGAGGATGGAACGCTGAACTATAATCAGTTCTAAGTCGATATGGTATAGTTGGGTTATATGGTACGCATGGAAGACAACGCTCCATCAAAAAGCTTCTTCAATGTAAGACCCATGGGTGGTCAATGGAAGCAGGGGGGTCGACGCATTCCATATAAGGACCAAGCGCATAGAGATCTCTCTGCACTGGGTACAACTGGTGTGACCTAACAAAGTATAGTGGCAAGTTGTGTGCTCTCTGCCCAGACCGATTCATGGTGTTCATTTTATGAAACCAGCCATCAGTTACAAAGTACATGCAGCACAGTGTTGCCATGCAAAAAGCAAACAATGCAACATAAAGGCCGTAACTAATTTATAACAAATATTTGCCATAATTTCTGCACGGTGAATTGCTAATAATAATTTACAAAGCTGCATTTTTCCCATTAAAAAATAATATTTATTTTTTCGAAAAACATTTTTATGTGCGTTTGCGCGCAAAAATTAGAAAACTTTCATTGTTGTTTGTCACTCGAGGCGCGCTGATAAATTACACGAGAGCACGTTTCGGCGCGTGATGCACTAAATTGCTGTTGGTTGACAGTTGAACACACTCAAACACACACAAGCACTCTGTACACACTCAACCAGAAAAGTGCGCTGCCAGTGCCAGTGGTTATCAGTACAATAACAACAATGCTAATGTATTAGATAAAGTTAGTCATTGGTTGAGCTTTCATGTGTGTGTGTGTACGCGGCTATAAATGTGTTTACCCACATGAGTTTGTGTGAGTGTATGTGCGTGTGTTTACAGGCATTGTTTGGTGCTTTGGCAAAATATTAGGGAAATTACCTTAACAGCTGCCATGCCGCAACACATCGCGACGCATGCGGTGGCGCCTGTTTGTCTCGTTTACTGTTTGCACACTCGCGACTATTTACGTCAATAAGCGCGCCTCTGTATGTGTGTGTCTGTCTGTGCGCGCATAAGTGAGTGTATGCCAGCGCTGTAAGTGCTTTCGATTGCTATCGGCTTCGCAATCGATGAATGTAATATTAAACGTTGTTGATATAACATTACCCACTTCACAGGCGGCGCGCAGGCAGGCAGGCAGAGGCAGCCGGTAAATGTTGCTCGGAGCAACACAACACTCCAACTGCGGTGTGTGTGTCGGCTTGTTTATACTATTTGTTACATTGAAATACTAAACGGCTCTTATAACGCTTTGTGCACACACACAATGGCACTAGAGCACTAGAAACATGGTTGCGCTGCCGTGTACCGTTACATGTCGGCTGCTGCGCGCCACCTTTTGTAACCTGCGTCGTCGGTGCTGGAGTTTTAACTCAAATTTGATTTGATTCGCTCGACGATAAGTGGCGGATTTTAAGTGTTTAAACACACGCTCATGAAAAGTGAATGAAAGTTGGCTCGTAAAATGCATAAAATTTATATTGAATAGGAGCGGAGCGAATGTTACGCGCTACGCAAAGTTACGGTAATTGAAGGTTGTAAATTATTAGAGATGTAGACAAGGTTTTTGGCATGTGTCTGTGTGTTTTATTTTAAGCGAAAATTGATTAAAAATGCAGGGCTTCATATAAAACTTAGTCGAATTAAAGGTACCAAAATCAGAAAGTTTTGAAAATGTTTAAAGTAGGCTCTTAAAACAGCTGCAGAGCTTTAATACAATTTTCATTTTTATGTGAATCGAAGAAGATCGAGAGAGAGGGAGCTCAGTATTGAAGCTCTCGAAATCTACTTTTTGATATCACATGAAGCCCAAAAGTTTCCACCCACTTTCTTCAATAGGTATTCGCAAGAGAACTTTCACTTCAAATTTTGGTAATTATATTAATAATAACCAACAAATATTCGAGATATCAAAATATTATCCGGAAAATTCGGGGGATCCCATCTTTCAGGAATCAAACTGAAGGAAATCTGCACCGTTGGGAAATAGAAATAATCTGACGACGAATTAAGTGCATATGAATGTGTGTAAATGGAGTGTGTTGGTTGTTGTTGTTGTTGTAGCGGCTACCCAGGCCTGCCTGAAACGACAAGCCTAGCCTAATTGTCAGCGGAAGTCATCTAACGGGAGGGCCAGGAAACGATGGGGTCGGACCAAAAGGAAAGGGGTCCTAGATGAATAGGGTTAATTGGGCATGCAAAGAGGTTGTTAGTGTCAGGCGGGAACTCTTTGCATGCAGGACGTATGTTGAGTATGTTAGAGTCTAGTCTGGATAGGTAGGAGTTTAGTCTGCTACAATATCCAGAACGAAGTTGCGAAAGGGTCACTCTAGTTTCGCGTTGAGTGTGTTGGTCTGTTGCTATAGCTATACTCCTACGTCCGCGTCGAACACACGAGGCAACTTGAGCAACCCTGAATGAGATGCGGTAACCAACCTGTGTGGAATTCAGGGTCACGGCTAAGAGAGAGGAATACTTGTTTGGCGTCATCTGAAATACTCCTTTAAAGGGCTCAACTAGGTGACAGGGTCTGTTCACCAGAATGTGCGGCTTCAAGCGGATGTCTGTTTTGGATCAATACGCTCGCTACACAAACGTTATCTCTAAAACCTTCTCCCCAGTTGGGATTGTGCCGCTGGGTTTGGAAACCGCCACATAAAAATGTAATTCCAATGAAAGTGACACGCAAGCATGTCTACTTTTGTAAAATAATTATAGCAAAGTCATTTCATTACTAGAAGCAGTTGACACATTACGCCCATTCAATCTACGTTTCAATTTATTTTTGTTAACGAAAACGAGTCGTCTAATGTAGTATTAAATAAGAGCTCTTAAATATTGAAGGTAACAGAGTCCAGTCGTACAAGGAGGGGGCTAATAGATACAACTCCTTGACTAAGCATACACCAAAAATAGTAATTTTCTTTAAAAGGGCGGAACATTGGTTTTTGTACTGGCAAGAAATGGCTCGGTTCTCATTTGCAACAATTTGGCAACTCTTTTATTAGACTAAATGATCAACTTGCTCTGATAGAAGTATAATAGTTTGTAGTTGTCATTTATTAGACAAATCGACAGTACTTTGGCTTTCATGGTTATGAACCTGTTCGGAATAATATAATAATGAAGAAGCAATCACGAGGGAAAAGTCGCTGAAATAACTCAATTTTTTTCTAATGAAGGCCCACTGATAGGCCATAGCAACCCGTCCAGGTGCATATCTCTTAGGCGAACAAGCATTCGAACACGTCTTCAAATTGCTATATTATCATCATCATCATCAACTATCGGTTAACCTCATAAATCCCATGACGTTTTCTGGAACATGCCTTGCCCAACATCTGGAATATTGCTTTAATCACCTCCTCTGAAGCCTATTAAGATTTATACAGTTTATAATTTAGAGCTTGTAAAATTTAATGACCGATAAGAAAACTAATCACAATTGCTATTGAAATCGAGCAGCAGGCAGTCAATAAAACTCTTCAGTTATCTAGACTAAATTCAATATTTTTTACGACCCTGCAGTAAAACGAAATACTTTTCGAAATGATAAATAGTAAAAACGAACTTTTATACGACTACTTAATTAGACAATTTACCGTGGCGTGACATTTGAGTGAGCGGCACAGGTGCTTATCTACAACAATGCGCTCGCTCGCAGAAGCGCATAAAAAGCACAAAAGCAAATGGATGTCTCCAAGCGCCGTTCTACTACAATATTCGACAATCTACAACAACTGAAATGAAGTAAAATGAAATTCGACAGCAGTGCGTCGCAACTCAAGAGCAAGGGCGCTCCCTGCCAACCAGACCCAAAGAGCGCGCCACTACAGTACTGTTAATGGAATGAGCGCTATGATGGTGGCCAACAATTGAATGCCTGCGGTTGTAAACTTAATTTTCTTGATTACCGCGCGCTAAAAGAATTACAAAAGCGAAAGAAACCAGCATGCATAACGAAATCAAAAAATAAACTGTCCGACGGCAAGTTGGTCACCAGCGCCAAGCAATATGCTGCTCATATTTTCATTACTTATGTACCGAGTGTCGCAACTTTCTTCGCAGTCCCCACTGCTGCTTGTTGGGGTTTTCCGCTGCGGTAATTATTAACCAGCCAAGGTGATAAGGGACAACACAGTGCGTAAGCGTGTGCCCGCCTCGAGCGCGCAATTTGTTTCTGTTGCTCCTTTGTCCAAGCTTTGTCGCAGTGCCGACATTGTGCTCTTGCGGTCCCCTGTTGTAGAGCACAATTTTTTTAAAGAAAAGAAAAGCCGAAGAGGAAAGCGCAATTGCTGAAAAATGAATTCAAAAAGCGTACTAAATGAAAGGGAAAGGGAAGCAATGAAAGGCGGCCGCCATTGCCGCACCGCGTCAGCTCAACCGTGTGTGTTGGAGGCGCCTGTAGGCCAGTAGGTGTGCCACAATCTCAGATGAGATGTGAGCATGAAAAGGCACATGCTCGACATTGTCACAGTGACTGACCCAGTCGCGTCACTACAACAACAACGGCAACTGGCACCTGCGTTTGCACTTGCCGTCTGACGAGGCCGAGACGGACGTTGTTGATGTCAATGTCTTTTCATTGCTCTTGAAGGCCTCCACGTACTCGTCAGTCAGTTTATTATTTCGTTGTTGTTGTTGTTTTATGGTGTTATTACTTTTACCGGCTGTGTACACACGGCGCGAATTACATATGTCGGTGGGTTGTGTCAACAAGGACGCATGTTTTTCATGCGAATATGGTGAACACGTGTTTCTGCGCACTTATTGTGATGTCAATAAATACAGCGAGATAGGATGCTGTCAGAACATGTATTTTGATTTAAGAACTGATTTCGCTGATTTCCTGAGACTTATGTTGTCCAACGTTTTCATCGATAAAAGGTGTTCATGGAACCAGATCCATACCGTTGAGTTCAGTGTCTTGAAACAGTTTCAACAGATCAGTTACAAAATCTTTTTGATAGTATTTAAAAAATACCGGAAATTCTAAAATTTTTAAGTGTACAAAAGTCTCTTTGTCATTTACAGACCAGGCTCCCTGTGACCTTTTTCCATTTGCAAAAATAAAGAGAACCGTCGTTTTACAAGGATAGATGAAATCGCTGAAAGAGCCTAAGTCTATCCCAAAAATTGGGTTTGAGTAGTGTTTCGACGATAGAAGGAAGCCCCAGTATACGTGCCTAATATCGAATGGGGACTCTTTTGAAGGGGACACTATGTAGACGAATGAAACAATATTTTCTAAACGTCCTTGATTTGCGGTTTAGGTCATTTAGTCATTTTCCTCGTAATCTTTTTTTTTAAATGTAAAAAACAGGATAGTAATGCCATAACTACGCCCAGTGGCGGATGCAGCAAATTTTTTTGGGGGGTTTTACGGAAAGTTTTATTACTCAATATATTAATATAGCAATTCCCTCGCGAAAATTCAGTAATTATAGGACACGTTTTTTTTTTGTGTGTAGTTCTTCCAAAGTACGAATTTGACGCTAAAACAGCTCGAGAAATATATTCTTTATATGAAAGCGTGATCAATTGTTCCGAACAAAACTTTCTTGCGGAGGTGAAAATGTGGAAACAGCGAACTTCAGGCAAGCATTCTCGGAATGCTCTCGAAGCTTTAGAAGCAGTGAACAAAACGGCTTTTGGGAATGTTTTCAAGATTTTACGCATAATGACGTTATTGCCTGTTTCAATAGCATGACCGGAAAGAAGTTTTTCAAGTTTAAAGATAATTAAAACCTATTTACGAAATACGACAGGTCAAGATAGGCTTAATGGTCTAGCATCAATGAATATTCATAGGGATATTGATCTGTCAGTTGATGCAATACTAGAAGAATTAGTTCAAAAACCAAGGAAAATATAACTTGGAATGTGAGATCCTCAATTAATCACTGAGCTTCAGCGATACTGCTTGTATAAATGTAGAGAAAGTTCGAATTATATGAATAACAACAAAAATCTTGTAACTTATTATGATTGCTTATAATTTGATGTGATTTTTGTGATCAATAACCTCATTCCAAACCCATATCAGCAAACATATATTTTTCTCTGAGTTTAGGGGGTGTTTTAACACCAAAAAACCCTCCCGTAGATCCGCCACTGACTACTCCTCACAGTCAGATTGTTAAAATTGTAAGAAAGCATTGAGGATCTATGAGTCAGGATTTTCTTCTGTATTAGAGATCGTCTCAAAGGAATGCAGTATTGTATGGTTCATGCTGAACAATATGTGGAAAAGAAACAATTATCTATCGCATACTTAGACCTGCAATAAATAGCAATCTTCATATATCATACTTCTAGTTAGTTATCAACTTCAGAATGTTGCCACCTCTCATCAAAATACGTTATTATATGTGAAAGGGAATACATTGATATATTGTTTTTCTAGTAGCAAAAGTCAAGAAAAGAGTATAATAAAAGTTAGCGAAATGAAAACTTAATTCAATTTATCTGAAATGTATTTATATAAAAAGCTTTTGTCTTCAATTTGAACTTGCAAATTCCAAAAATGCATTTTTCGAATTTTTTATTGTTATGCAATTACAACAAATATGTGCAGAGAAATTGAATAAAATCAAGAATTAAATGGAATTGTTTGCAATTGATTTGCCTGTGCTTGCAATATGCTCAAGTGCATAAATACAGAGAGAAGTATGCATATACATTTCAATAAAAATCTGATATTTATTTTACTTTCTAAATATTTTTGATGAAGTTAAATAAAACTGTAACAAACTAAAATGCCTGCAAGTATTTATAAATACAACAACAGCAATTTGCTTTAACTCGCCACTGCAAAGCAAAAGGAGGAAACAAGCAATGAAAGACAGATTTTTGCGAAGAATACTTAAGAAAAGTTAAATACTTCTGCAACCGAAAAGTAAATACGCCGACAAGGCAACAAGCACCAAAACAAACTGCCGAACAAACAAACCAGCAGTTAAAGAAAGTAACTAATAAACCTACTCAGGGAGTGTGACTAAGTAAAGGACCAAGTTCTGGTGTGTCTGGCGACTAACCTGTAGCTAATAAAATGTGACAGCTAATGAAATGTTACAGTTGTCAAAGCGTCAAACGAAGACAAGTTTAAGGAAACTCTCCGCTTCGACGGCAATAAAGCAAAAATCCAATACAAATAGCTGTGAAGAACGGCAGCGGAAGTAAAGTGTAGGTGTGTGTGTGTCTGTCATGTGCGTGGGCACAAAAGGTTCAAATGTGCTTAAGAAATGTTTACACATCTCGGCTTGTGCCTGTCTGTCTCTGTGTGTACGTGTGTTTGTGTGTTTGTGTGTTTTTGTACAAAAATGTATATTAGAAAAATAAACTGACAGTTTTATCTCTTGACACGCACATTCTACAGCAGTTATGTGGCAGATTTTTTTGCACTTCACACCCATACGGGCGTTGGACCATAGCTGTACATATGTTTCGCTCTCTTTATTTGATGCTTATCAAAGTGTGAATGTGTAAATGTGTGAAAAATTGCTGGCATTTTATTTTATTCAAGCTTTGTTGTTGCGTTTTTTATGCGAATGACTGTGAAAAATGTTGTTTTTTTGGGTTGACTTTAAAGTGGGCGTTCTTAAGTCAAATGTCAACACTTAGGTAAATGAGTAAAGACGATTTATTCTATTGTAAAGTCATCATCATTTAGAGCGCAATGGGGGTTTAATTTTTGAATTTTTTGTACGCAAAAGACTTTTTTAAGAATTTATAGGAAGTGTCATACAAAAGAGGCATTAGGTGGAGAATATGAATAGCTGAATTGTTTAAATTTTTTACCACTTAGGTTTTTATTAAAAAATAAGCTTCTCAAATATTGATGGCATAAGAGACAAAAGTCGATTTGACAATAAATGTCATATTTGCATAAAATTTTACACTGAGCATAAGTGAGTTATTTAATGAATGACAAACAATTTAAAGGAGTAAGAATTTTTTTCCTTATTCTTATTTATTAGGCACTTTAACAACTTCTTTAACCTGATGCTGGAGAAAATAATACGAGCTGCAGAGCTAAACAGAGAAGGCACAATCTTCTATAAGAGTGTACAGCTACTGGCGTACGCCGATGATATCGATATCATTGGAAACAACACCCGCGCCGTTAGTTCTGCTTTTTCCAGACTGGATAAGGAAGCGAAGCGTATGGGTCTGGTGGTGAACGAGGACAAGACGAAATATCTCCTGTCGTCAAACAAAGAGTCATTCGCGTCTTGACTCCCACGCCACTGTTGACAGTCATAACTTTGAAGTTGTAGATAATTTCGTATACCTGGGAACCAGCATTAACCTGGAAATCCAACGCAGAATCACTCTTGCCAACAGGTGCTACTTTGTACTGAGTAGGCAATTGAAAAGTAAAGTCCTCTCTCGACGAACAAAAATCAAACTCTACAAGTCTCTCATCATTCCCGTCCTACTTTACGGTGCAGAAGCGTGGACGATGTCAGCATCCGATGAGACGGCACTAAGAGTTTTCGAGAGAAAGGTTATGCGGAAGATTTATGGTCCCTTAAACATTGGCAACGGCGAATATCGCTGTCGATGGAACGATGAGCTGTACGAGTTATTCGACGACATAGACATAGTCCAGCGAATAAAAAGACAGCGGCTACGCTGGCTAGGTCATGTTGTTCGAATGGACGAAAGTGCTCCAGCTCTGAAAGTTTTCGACGCAGTACCCGCTGGTGGAAGCCGAGGAAGAGAGAAACCTCCACTCCGATGGAAGGACCAGGTGGAGAGGGACCTGGCTTCGCTTGGTATAACCAATTGACGCCAAACTGCCAGAAGGGGGGATACGTGGCGCGCTGTCGTGGACTCGGCTATAACCGCGTAAGCGTTGTCTACGCCAGTCAAGAAGAAGATTTTAACAACTACACCAGATCTGAATTCGATTCTTATTCCATCTAATTTCAAAGTTCTTTCTCTATCATTATCTCTCTCCCTTTCAGTAAAAATGTAAACTTGTGGTGATAACAAGCGAAAAAATCCTACAGCCGCATCGAGTCGATTTAAATGACCCTATATACGTACTGTAATATAATATATATGCGACAAGCTCCGATATAAGTTCCATTTCAATGTATTCTATATTTTCGGGCGTAATCGTATATCAATATTTAGGAGAGATCAGAGCTAATATTGTCATGAAATATAATTAAAGATAACACTAACCTTTCACATTCACTTTAGTTAAGCAGCTTCACATGCAGTTTCTTTGTATTTAGAAACTGAAAAAAACAATATAATTTAAAATTTATGTATCAAAAATAAAAAAAAAATTCTAAAAAATTAAAATTTTTTTTTTTTAAATTTCTAAAAAATTAAAATTTTTTTTTTGTTAATAATTCTTCAATAAAATTTAAACTGAAGTTATATGAAGTTGCAAACTATTCCATAATTGTACTATTAAAACCACAAATTACTGCAATAACTCAGTTGAAAATGCATTTTGCATCAAATATATTAATAATGGCCACACCAGTGCAACCGCTTGTTCACACTTTGCCTCAAAAACTTCAATTTTTTTCTTATTATCCTTATTTTATAAATTCATTTTTATTGCGCAAACTCATCGATATAAAGGCGACATGTTAGCGCAAAAGTAATTGGCAAAATTTCTCCACTTTGTTGTCACTTTTTTGCGCGCACATGTCTCTACAGCGAAACTTTCTTCATTTCAAATTTATACTGAGCACACACTTAAACACAAAAAAAAAAATATAAACACTTCACACGCTGACCATTGGCCGCTGACCATTGCTCACTGACCATACAGCAACCGCAAAGTTCAGAGAACACAAAGTTTTTTTTTGCCTCCACGACACAACACAAGCGATAATTTTAATATAATTTATTTCCAAGCAGATCACAGACATATATATATTGTATTCGTACATATGTATGTTTGCATGTTTGCAGCACATAAGTTACATGATTTGCCGTTATTAAATATTTACCCAAGCATTTTAATAGAATAATTAAAATATTGTTGGCGAAATTGTTGCATTATTTATTCAGTTCTGGTATCAATGTGATGCGGTTGCATGTCCTTGTTAATGCGGCCGACAAGTGCTGTGGGCAGTTGGTTGACAGCTAAAGTTTGCTGGCTGTCAGCTTGATAGGTGTACTTACATGAATGCATGTATATTTGTAGTTGTTTTAGTAATATGTGGGCTGAAGTATTCAATATTGAACACACATACACACATTTGTGAATTTGATAATATTTATGAGTAGTATGCTATTGATATCCTATACTTATTCAATTTTTTTATTCTTTTTTAACGATCGACTGAAACGAAATCATGTTACGTAACGAAATTTCGTCACAACATCTAAATCATCACCACAGTGATAGTTGTCACGATTTTAGGAAATTTTTTGATTGAGTTTAGTGTAATATTCGATTTGTTTAACATAAAAAGTTACGATGTTGCCACCTGTTTGAAAAGCTGTGCGAAGAAAAAGTTAGAAAAACGTACAATATGAATGCCATGCCATTGCGTTTGGTAGCCCTTAGTTTATAAAAATCGTAAAAAAATGGAGCTGCCACCTGTTTAAATTTTTATTGAAATCAAATTTATGGTTCAAATAATTTGATAAAATAAATACAATATTGTGTGCACACAATCATCACAACATCTTGATCACCACACAAACTGATGACAGAATGATTTTTAGGAAATTCTCTGACTTAGTTTAATGCAATCTTGATTGATTTAATATGAAAATTTAGGATGTTGCCACCTGTTTGAAAAGTTTTATGGAGAAAAATTAAAAAATCGCACAATATGAGTGCCATATAATGAGTTTGGTACCTCATAGTTAAAAAAAAATTAAAAATATAGTTGCCACCTGTTTGAATTTTCATTGAAATCAAAATTATAAAATAAATCGATAGGTAACAAACAAAAACAAATTTTGAAAGGTTGAGAGCTACTAAAATTTTTGGAAAAATATAGTTTAAATAATTTGATAAAATGCATACAATATTGTGTGTACTAACGGGTGATTTTTTTGAGGTTAGGATTTTCATGCATTAGTATTTGACAGATCACGTGGGATTTCAGACATGGTGTCAAAGAGAAAGATGCTCAGTATGCTTTGACATTTCATCGAGCAACGCTTGCAAATCATTGAATTTTATTACCAAAATCAGTGTTCGGTTCGAAATGTGTTTCGCGCTTTACGTCCGATTTATGGTCTACATAATCGACCAAGTGAGCAAACAATTAATGCGATTGTGACCAAGTTTCGCACTCAGTTTACTTTATTGGACATTAAACCAACCACACGAATGCGTACAGTGCGTACAGAAGAGAATATTGCGTCTGTTTCTGAGAGTGTGGCTGAAGACCGTGAAATGTCGATTCGTCGCCGTTCGCAGCAATTGGGTTTGTGTTATTCGACCACATGGAAGATTTTACGCAAAGATCTTGGTGTAAAACCGTATAAAATACAGCTCGTGCAAGAACTGAAGCCGAACGATCTGCCACAACGTCGAATTTTCAGTGAATGGGCCCTAGAAAAGTTGGCAGAAAATCCGCTTTTTTATCGACAAATTTTGTTCAGCGATGAGGCTCATTTCTGGTTGAATGGCTACGTAAATAAGCAAAATTGCCGCATTTGGGGTGAAGAGCAACCAGAAGCCGTTCAAGAACTGCCCATGCATCCCGAAAAATGCACTGTTTGGTGTGGTTTGTACGCTGGTGGAATCATTGGACCGTATTTTTTCAAAGATGCTGTTGGACGCAACGTTACGGTGAATGGCGATCGCTATCGTTCGATGCTAACAAACTTTTTGTTGCCAAAAATGGAAGAACTGAACTTGGTTGACATGTGGTTTCAACAAGATGGCGCTACATGCCACACAGCTCGCGATTCTATGGCCATTTTGAGGGAAAACTTCGGAGAACAATTCATCTCAAGAAATGGACCCGTAAGTTGGCCACCAAGATCATGCGATTTAACGCCTTTAGACTATTTTTTGTGGGGCTACGTCAAGTCTAAAGTCTACAGAAATAAGCCAGCAACTATTCCAGCTTTGGAAGACAACATTTCCGAAGAAATTCGGGCTATTCCGGCCGAAATGCTCGAAAAAGTTGCCCAAAATTGGACTTTCCGAATGGACCACCTAAGACGCAGCCGCGGTCAACATTTAAATGAAATTATCTTCAAAAAATTTTATGCGTTTTTTTTTTTTAAAAAGTTATCAAGCTCTTAAAAAATCACCCTTTACAATCAAATGGAGAATATTTGAGATTTCTTCGTTGTATATAGATATTCTTGTAGCTTGATCAGCAGAGCAAATTATACTTTCAAGATGTAAAAACTTTATTCGGAAAATATTTCCAAAATAATTTAATTTTTTTTTATTGAATAGTAATCCAAAAAAAAAAAAAATGAAATTAGAAAAATAAAAATATTTTTTTATTGAAAAAATTATAAATAGTTTATTGTGTGGATTTTGAGTGGTTATGAAAAGTATAATTTGTAAATTTTTTTTTTTAATTTTTGAGATAATTTATTTTGAAATTAATTTTTTAAATAATTTATTTTTAAATTATTATTATTTTTTAAACTATTTTTAGTTTTTCAATTAATTTTTTTCAAATATTTTTTATTTTTTTCGATTTTTTTTTTTAATTTTTTTAATTATTTAATTTTTAATTTTTTGTAATTTTTTTTAATTTATCTGTTTTTTATGTTTTTGTTTAATCATTTTCATGTTATTTTTATTTTTTTCAGTTATTGTTATTATTTAAATTTTTTTGATTATAAACATAATCAAATATGATCATGTAGTAAATATACTAAATATTATAAATGCAGTTGAACTTCCATAACTCGAAGTTCTCCATAATTTGAACTCATGAATTGGCAATACAAATTACCTTTCTAACCTTTCCTTACTCGGAAGTCTCTCTAAGTCGAAGTTTTTTTGTGGATTATGGTGATTCAAGTTAGGTAATATTAAGGGCTATACCAGTGTAACCTATGAAAAATTAGGCGATTTTCGTGAATTTTTTTAAAGAAAGTAGCGAAGATCGAATGTTTCGCAGTTTTTTGAACATAATAAGGTATACTTTCAACTATATTTTAAATTTTTTTTTTACAAAAATATTGAAAAGTAGTTATGTGCAGCCTTGGGAGATGCCAAAAAAAGTTCCCCAACTGCTGACATTTTTTTAAGTAAAAAATTGTTGTTTTTTTAATGCCAAATTGATAATTTTCAACAAATCAAAAAATCGTAGGTCATTTTATAGTAATAATTTTAAATTATATACAAGAACATTCAGTTTAAATTTGATCGGTCGATCGGTCAATTTCTTGTTGTTTATGATATCAGCAATTTTGAGAAATGTTGTTTAAAGTTTCGACTTTGGCGAGCGGTCGCTCTTTTGAACGCTGCCATTCAAAAATTATTCAAGATACGCCCTTACCGCTTTCACAGGATATTTTTGAAAGTATAGACTATCAAATAAGCAAAAAGAAAATATATTTTTAGAAAAAGTCACATTGTAAAAAATGTAATTATGACAGCACATTGTAAATGTCACTCATACGCCATGTCATACACTCTTTAATACAATATTTATCGCAATATTAGTAGGATTACACAGATTAATTTTCTGTAATACTCTTAGAATATTTAATTTTTGTTAATTAAAAAATTAATTTTAAGATCATCTTATCACAAAGCAACATATATTTTATTTTACTGCACTACGAACACTCACATCTAATCACACTTCAACACTTCTTTTAAATATCGATATCGATTGCGATAAACAGACAACACATTTTATGGTTTTGTAGTAAACAAAAACTAAAATATGTATATTAAATTGTTCTTTATAAAACAATGATCCGCAATCTGATAAATGTGTATAACAAACACTGACTGACTGACCACTTGAAACAAACTGATGCTTATCGACTGTCAAGCTGTGGTAAAGTCAAAGGCAGAGAATCGCTAATAATCTCATTAATTTGTCGGCGCGGATTTTTAACATTTTTCTTTACAACACTTTGCATTGATTAATAATTAACACGCGAGCTGCTTAGTTAATTGATGTTGTAAAATGTAAAATGTCTTACAAACGATGCGACAGACTAACCGCTGTCAACACGCTTGCGGTTGAGCGGGCAAATGCGAGAATGTCATGAAGTATTTAAAATTTAATCGTTGTTGTAAAATGCGGACGATTTTATGCGCTTAATTTTTGCACTGAAGTGCTAATGTGCTGAGGGACTAGCGAGCGAAGGCGTGTGAAGCTTTGCTGTTTATGAAAACGAAAACTTTGCTGCTTTACAGTGAAATTTACACAAAAGAGTGCAACAAAAGCTGGAAAACGTGGAAGCGTGTATGAAAATAATACATCCCACCACCGACCACTGGACGCTGTTGTTCGAAAACAATGAACGCATAAAAAGTGAAAGCACATAAGTGGAAAGTTAAGCAGCGCAAAAAAACACTGAAAGTGAGTTAAAAAATGTTGAACCTTTCTGCTGTGATTTTTTCTTGCAATTCCACACGCACCAACACACACATAGTCAACGTTCACTGGAAATGGTTAGGTTATTTGATTTTAATCAAAATATTGCCTGACGGCCATAATTACGGTAGCGTAAAAGTAGCCACATAGATGACCACTTTTTTCTGGAATTATTATTATTTTTTATATTTCGTATGCCGCTTAAAAGGTGAGTTTACCCTTTGAAGTCATGGCAGCGTATTTGTTTAACTTTATGAAAGAAAAACTTGCAAACGGAAATGCCTTCGAGGCAATTTACGCATGAGTGATATTTGGATGGAAGTGAAGGTGAGAGTTTTTAGCAAAATATTAAAATAGATTAAATATTTTTCATACAAATTTATACTTATATTTGAAGTATTTTTCTCAGATAAAAGTATATGTTAACTATAACTCTTTATAAAAAAAAAAATTGATTTTTAAACAAAACTATTTCTTCAGAAAAAAATTAATTTACCAACTATACAATTATCAATCCATTGCGCCTTACTAAACTTAAAAGCGTCATCGCCAAATTGGCTCACTTTCAGTTTTAATTTGTCGCAACTGCTCTTGCTTGCTTTATTTTGCTTAGCTACTTAATTTCTTTGGCTAACATTTTAACCAACTTAAGTTAATCATATTGATTTTGCCGCTATGTTCCGCTTGTCACAACACTTTTTGTACTAAAGTGAAAGGTTTGTTGAGCTTATTAAACTATCATTAACCTCCAGCTTGGTTGCACTTCTTCGCCAAACTAATTCAATTATCAAGTGATAAACTGTTGTGCCACTTGCCGCGCACTCGTGAAACTTTTCAGCGCAAAAACAACAAAAAGTAAACAATGAAAAAATATATAAAAAAACTAAAACAATAAGAAGCTTGCCTGCCTACGCGGCTGCCTCAAGTATATACCTAGAAGTATGTGTATGCGTTGCTCACTACAGTCTCACCGAAGTGCGGCTAAGTAATGCAGCGGAAACTGGCAAACTGAGCGTGCGAACCGTGGCAAATGTCAGCTTATCCATCAAAAATTAATTATATTATATTAGCAAAATAATGCGGAAGCGACGAAGTGATGCAGGTTTAGCATGAATATAGATATTCGGCTTATCTTGGGTCAAATTAAATTGGGAATTTCTCATAATGAAAGTTTTCGCTTGTAAAAAATCACTTCAATGGTACTTGAACTCATAGAGAGATGACAGATTGAAGATTCTTTAAAAAAATGTTACCAAATTTAATGACGTCTTATTACTTACTATATGTAAGAAGGGTGGACCCTCCGGAGGTGTTTTTAAAAAATGTTCGTTCAAGATTTTACCAAAGAAGTCCTTATCTTTAGTATATAATATGTTCAAACAGTTTTCTTGTGGGTAGATCGACGTTAAACTAGATGTGGTAGGTCTTTTCTGGTTATGAATGTGACGAAACACCTGCTCTCGACTTTAGTGATCTAATTGAAGAACTTTTTTCACTTATGTGTCATGAAGTTTTCTTCTTCGTGTAGGCGATATTCTAATAATATATTCACACTTAGGTCACCAAAGGGTAGATGAGAATAAACAACTCCAGTGTTTATAAATATATATCGTTTATTACAACATACCCCAGCCTTTAGAAGTCAAAGAGTTTCTTTTCTAGAAAAAAGTCTTAACTAACACAATTTCAATACAATGTGTTACTAAAGAAAACTCCAATAATAATCCGACGTTAGTTAAAGAACTTTTGAAAACCAGGTCTAGGAATATACTGTCCTCTAAAAGTTAGGACAGTGCTGGTATATAGATGGAACATTTTAGAAATATTCTTCTTCAAGAATGGATGATAGGTAGGTAGGTAATATGGATGTCGTAGGACGCACTTAGGCCTTTACGAGGCCTATATAAGCCTATTGGGACTCCATCAGGACTAGAATCCCCTCATTCCACCATATCCTCTCTGAACTATTCTGTGGTCTGGATAAATTTGTTAAATTCAACAAGTTTTATATAAGCAACTTCGGAGAGAATGTCAAGAAAAGCGTGACCGATCGTTGTTTTTCTTTTCCTGTACAACCCTTGCATCCACATAGAAGATGTTGTACTGTGTCCTCCTCTTCTACATCTTGGCAGTTTCTGCAATAGTCATTGTATGTTGTCCTCAGTCTACTGGCATGTCTACCAATCAGACAGACACTCCTACTAGCGTTCTTTTCTTTTAAATTTCAAAAAAAAAACGGCATGTGCCCTTATTTGATGCAGACCACGTTTGTCTGCTTGTTGATCAATGGCCTAGTCTGGCTTGTTCATCCGCTTCACAGTTTCCTGGAATGTCACTGTGTCTTGGAACCTATTGCAGGTTTATCGTGAAATAGTCAGACAGTCCCTTGAATAGCTTAAGGCTAATGGAGAATCAAAGACAGGAGTTTTCGCAAGGCATATCCAAGAAAAGTTTTTTGGTAACGACTTTGGGCTTGTGGTAACCCTGAATAAAATTTAGCGATGTTTGGGAACATTTCAAATATTTTCTGTACAAGCAATATAGTTAATATGTTATTGATTAGATTAGAGGCTTGCACTGCGACCTTTAGTCTATTGTGCCCTCTCCTCTTATCACTAAATCTTATTTAATCCCGTCAAGTTAATAAAACTAAGTTGAGTTCTTTGATTAACGGACGTGATATGTTCTCTTGTAGCTGATAAAGCGACCCATCGCCTGACTCCTTTTACTCGGAATCGCAAAGCCGTCAAATAGTGGATGCTCAAGTACCTCAGCTTCCAAGTCGCAGCGTAGAACCGATATTGATCTGATGAGCAGATCCTCATTTTGTTCAGAAGTTAGTATACAGTCTAACCATCTGTCGTAGTTTGTTTCTTGGGTGTGTAATGACTCCTCTAGTTGTGGTTCTGTTGGTGGTTATGTTGTAATAATTGAATTGTTCTATAAACTGGGTGAGAATTACAAACCCGGCGTAATGCATTAATACTCACAATTTTATTCTTCGAAACAAGCGCCGAATTTAAAAGTCTATTTAAGTGAATATCCTTGCAGCGTCAAACATATCCTTTGATTATCAACAAGCAGGATACAAATAATTAAAAACTGTATATATTTAACACGCACAAACCGTTAAAGCCGCTTAAATTCGCATTTCGTTTTTCTGCTTATTAATTTCACAACCGCAAATGAGCCGTGCATAAATGGTGCAGATCGCATTCGCTTGTAATTAAGACAACTCAAAGGCGCGCACACCAATACACATACCAGCACATACACCCACAAGTGTATTTGAGTGTACATGAGAGAGGAGCGCGAGTGCGAAGCATGCATTTGTGGCGATTGCGGCCTTGCGGGGCTTACGCGTAATAAGCGTGTACGCCGATTAATAAAAATAACTTGCAATTATACTTAACCAAAGAAAATAATCACAACGCTCACATTTTACTTTGGCAATGCAATCGGCGAGAAGTTGAATTCTACAAAGAGGCTGTTTGAGCTGATTACAACGCGTGCGAGCTTTAGGCCGCGCTGCATCACTTGCATGTGGAGCGGAGTTTATAACAAATTACATTCAACAGCTTGGCTAACGAACCAACAACCGTTGCTCTGTCGACACTGTGCTCCGCTTAAGCCTCTCCTCCATCAGCCGTAAAGCAGCTTAATGTCGGCAAAGTGCATAAATACATCGGCACAAGGGCGCACACCTATCAAGCCTATCAAGTAACCACCCGCCAGTTCGGCTCACCAGTGAAACACTAGTGAGTTCACTACCTACCGGTAACCACCACTGGTTACCCCCCATAATACCGGCAATGCAATTCACTCATGAATTTAACACGGCGATGTCATTGACGGTAACCAGTTGACACTACTCACTAGTGATTTCATCACCTATACTTCGCTAGCTACTTCACCACATAGCGCTGAATATATTTCATTAGTTACCTCACTACATATATTCGGTTATAATTCACTACCTTTTTCATTACCTACCTTTATTTCAGTGGATACCATAAATAAATAAGAAACACAATATATTAAATGGCAATAAATTTAAAATATTAATTTTTATTATAATTTTTTGTTTACAATTTTTATTTACCATTTGTATTGTACTCTTGAAAAGCGTCGGCCAATGAGATTATTTACCCATCCTATTAGTTTGGAAAGATTTTATCTGAAAAAAGAAGATTGTTATTAAACATTTGTGTTTATTAAAATTTAATTAAATTGCATAACTTACTCCACGCTGTTCTCCACTTCCTAATGAGAATTTCAATATGATTGCCATTTTTGACCTCTAACTATAAATAAGTATTTATATTTAAATCGTATTAATGAATTCACAGTATGAATATATATTATATTCACTAAGTTGTAATATTTTTTTTTTGCGCTTGCAAGCACTCTCAACTTAAACATGTACATAGGTATATGCATTGAGTTTTGTGCCAGAATGATCTAATTCTTACCTCGCAAAGACTTATTTCCTTTCCTACTGCTGCCACGCTTCTCGTCATTTTCACTTTTTTGTTACCACTATAAATAATTTATCCTTTTTTGTTTCTTAATTCTTTATTCACTTTTTTAATAATGAATATGTATATTAAAAAATCAAAACACACAACCGCGACGCGAAGACAATTGAATAAATCACAAGACTGTTTGGTCGAAAAACTAAAGTTCCAAATTACATAGAAACCGCCGTTTTCTTATTTTTTTAATACAGTGAATCATGGTTTCAATGACCGATATGTAGTCAAAAACAATAATGACCAATAATTATTCGCAACTTGTACATACTGTACCGGTTGCTCTGCCGTTATTATTCTGCGTTATTTTTGCTAAGATCTCTCAAATGTGCATTCCCACCCTTATTTGTCGCTGATATTTTACTGAGAGTACTTATTGAGAACAACGTACTCTAGATCGCGCTCTCTTCTCTCTCAATCTCGATTATGTACTATTGCTTCTCTGCATTACCTTGTTGTCGTGAATTCTCTAGTTACTTGTAATATAAGAATTCACTAGTGCAATTCACAAATTCATACCGGCCGTACTGCAGGGCAGCAAGTGTGGCAGCAATGTCATTGTCATTAACGGGAAAACGCAGCGCGCCGGCGGAAGCGGATGCGGCGGCAGTTGCAATTAATACGTTTAATGTCAACGCGTCGGCCAATGGCGCTTACGTGCAGCCTGCCTGCTGTTATTGTTGTTGTTGTTGTTGGCTGTACGTGTGCGTCCTGCCACAGACATTTCCGCCATTTAAATGTCAATTTTTCATTTCATTTTCACATGTGGGCGCACGGCTGCCTGCGCTGTCATGTAGCTTGTCGTTCGACCGGCAGTCTGTATGTGTTTGGGTGTTGGTGTGTGTGTGAACTGACCGCATGCGGTTGCGGTTGTGTGGCGGCGCCTGTGTGACAGTTCACGCTCACACTTTCATTCGTCGGCGCTGCAACTCCACAGCTGGCGTGTCATTTTTGCCACACACAAGTTTTTTTTCTCATTTTTTCGCCTTGTTTTTGTATTTTCTCTCCTTCGCTTTGCTCCCATTTTGTAGCTGGTATTTACATTTATTTTGATTTGCTGCAAACATCGACTGTTAATACGCGTACATATTTTGTTTCTTGTTGTTATTGTTGACGGGTGAGTTGAATGCGCGCGTATGTGTGTGAGTGAGTATTGCCACGCATGTGTTTTTTTTGTATTTTAAGGTGTTGTTGTAGCGCTGTCATACAGTGGTTTATATGTTTTTTTTCGTTTTATTTCTTTGTTGTTATTTCATTTATTTGCTGCTTTATTTGTTTTAGTTGTTGTTGCCGTAAACGCGCGAATTGTTTGCATATTAAGCGGCGTTAAACTTCAATTTAAAATGAAAATGCAAGCGCACAGTGGCATCAGCAGCCAAACAAGGCCACAAACACACCCTATTGCAAATAAATAAAATATAAAATGTGGCAGCATCAGCATGTGTTGAAATATTCAAATAATACACATATTTTTCTTGCTCACAATTTGTTTGAATTTATTTTTAATTTTTTTTATTAAATTTTTTTCATATTTTGCTATTTATTTTCTTTTTTTTTTTTTGTGAACCCACACACACATACATATGTATATTTGCATGAGTTATGCAAGCAAGCTGCTAATATTTTACAGTTTTTGCTGATTCCTGTGTGTTTATAGTATTTACTGTTACATTCAAATTCTTAAATTTTTATAGATTCTTAAAAAAATTTTATATTCGTATTAATAACGGTTTCAATATGTGCAGTATTAATAATTTTTTATGAAATTGGCAACGCGCATAAAAATTAGTAATCTTTCGACCTTAATTTATCCGAGTTGTTACCAAGCAAAAAGTAAATATTTCAGCGCACTCAGCCCTTGGCGACAGAATATTTAAGGCTTGTGACCAATTCAACGCACAAGAAACCGGTTCTACCTAGAGTTCAATAATAATATGCTCCACTTATACTACTGATGTCTTAAATACCTTTTTCAGTAAGTGTCTTTGGGCTTAAGGCCGAGCTTTCCGTATTTCATGAGCAAGTTCCTCAGCAATTTAAGAGATCAGATCTGTTCCGTTGAAGAAATTTTTTCTTGTCAGCTATGGTATATGGTGGAGGCTCGAGAAAGTCACACTAGCTAAGCAGCTGGAGCGTGTCCAAAGAGCGGCTCTCATTGGAATCAGCGGAGCGCTAAGAAGATCACCAAAGTGTTCCATCTTACACGTCGCACCTGTTGATATTGCCGGTAGGTGCACTGCGGCAAAGGTCGCTGTCAGACTCAGAGACGCAGGGTACATGATCGGTCTCAAGCAGGGACGCACTGCTCTGTATGGTGACCTCTTTTAGAGAGGTATGTATTCACACCGACAGCAGAGCGGCAATACTGGCATTGGAATCGATGACAGCACGCTCTGGGCTAGTTAAGGAGTGTCGTAGATCCTTATCAATTGCTTCCAACTATTTTGCCATCCGACTAGTGTGGGTACCCGGTCACCGCGGAATAGTTGGTAACTGTATAGCGGACAAGCTTGCAAGGGAGTGTACCCTAGCTACTTTGACGTCGGAATGCGAGCGCGTTGGTAGTCCATGGTTCACCTGCGCAAGTGCGCTGGTCATGCAGACTACGCATGAGTTCGGCAAACGCTGGTCAACTACCAGAACTTGTGCAGTGGCGAGGTCCTTTGGGCCCTCTGTGGAGCGTAAGCGGTCCTTTCAACTGCTTTCTCTGGGCAAGGTCCATCTCAGCGCGATCATGGGTGTACTTACTGGACATTGTCCAATGGGTACCAATGGGTTGAGACTTGTGATCGTGGCCGATGCAAGTTGCCAAAGCTGTATGGAGGAAGGCGAGGTGGAATCATTTAAGCATTTCCTTCTCCATTGTCCAGCTTTTGACAGGCAGAGATCTGCCTACAAACCTAACCTAACCTATGTTATATGGTTAAGAAACTTGAGAAGAGATCCTTAAGTTAGTGATTTGTATAGCGCAACTCAGTTGAGCCAGTGTTCAGCCTCTAAATAATCTTCTGAGACTACAACCATACTTATCCGAATAGATCCAATATTTTATTGGTTTCTTAACCAAAACCATTCATATTGAGAATTTCTATTGGGTTTATTCAGCGGCCAGCTATAATCTTTTTTAAAGCAGACTCTCATAGGAGTGATTGATAAACGATTTAGTTATTAGAAGGGAAATTATTTTGATTGCTAAGAAGCAATTATCATCAGCTACTAAATCAAATTTTTTTAGATACTCTCTTTGAGAGGTACCAGGACGTCAACACAATAACTGTTTGACTTTAAGTCCTACTTTTAACCAACCTAATATAAAATCAACATTTAAATCACAACATATGCATTTCAACATCCGAGTACCGCACTCGTTTAATACTCATTCATTTGCCTCCACACAAGAAGTCAAAGAGCTTTCACTGTACTTCTGCATTTCGATATTTGTGCATTGTAGCTGACATTGCTTTTGTTAACTTATTCACGTGAATACAACAATTTTGTTGCTGTTTTATTGCTATTTTACAGTAACGGTTTTCGCAAAAATCAGAAATTATTTATTTCGATTGGCGAATAGAAATTTCACGTTGGACGAGCAGCAGCACAAGCAGACATGCATACAAAAGCCAGGATTTGTATGTGCATGTGTGTGAACGTTAGTGAGCATTAAAAATAAACAACAAATGAACGTCAACCGTATCGGTGGCAGCGTCGAAAATTGGAGCAATGACAGTGGACCAACGACCGCTTGCGTTCGCAATTCGAGGTCATTTCGTTGGTGCAACATTTCGTGTTTATGTTGGATTGCTTTGTTTTTGTTGTTTTCTGGTTTGTTGTGTTGCTGATGCGCGGCAAATCTGCGTTGACATAATTCGCTATTATTTCGCTCGCCATTGGTAAATATTAGCGCAGCGCTTGCAAATACACATTACCGCTATTTGTTCCGTTATGAAACATTTCATTTACATGCATACACATGCGCACTAATGTGTGTGTGTGTGTGAATGTCCTTGCGCGGTTTCAGATTGCACACACAATTTGCTCATATTTCAAAATTTGCGAGGCAATAAGCAAACAACTGTGACATTTAAGCGCCGTTATTTGTGTTTGTATTTGGTTTTGAAATTATAAGATGTTGCCTGACTTTCATTGTTGCTACATTTTGTGGCCTTGCCACATTTGCTGTAGAGATATTTAGGCAAATAAATTAAGCGTTAAAAATGAAATGGAAAAATTGTTATTTAGGTTTGATGTATATAGGGGAATAATTTAGGTCTGGAGAGATTACTGCTTAATCATAAATTAGAATTTATAATTCATAAATCATAAATCATGAATCATAAATCATAAATCATAAATCATAAATCATAAATCATAAATCATAAATCATAAATCATAAATCATAAATCATAAATCATAAATCATAAATCATAAATCATAAATCACAAATCATAAATCATAAATCATAAATCATAAATCATAAATCATAAATCATAAATCATAAATCATAAATCATAAATCATAAATCATAAATCATAAATCATAAATCATAAATCATAAATCATAAATCATAAATCATAAATCATAAATCATAAATCATAAATCATAAATCATAAATCATAAATCATAAATCATAAATCATAAATCATAAATCATAAATCATAAATAATCTACTTTCGTAAGAAGAATTCTTCTTTTAATCTTCCTCCTATCTTTTCATTTCATTATATTCTTCCCTTAATTTCACCTAGGCATCTTCTCATCTCGATAGCCAGTTGATCTCTAACCTTCGCAGATTCCACAATTTATACAATTCATTTTTTAATGAAAAGTAATTTTTAAACTAATTACCTGCACTCTCTCTCTCTCGCATATTAGTCTTGCCTACTTATTTAATTCTCTTTCATGCCACACATTAACCTTTAATGAGATAATTGCAAATATTTTGCACATCTACTCCTACCACCTACATGAATATACATATATGCCGTGCGGCTGCAGCCTTCAGCTTTCATAGCGCCTTCCAAGAGCCGCTATAGCTCTGCAAAAACCACATAAACTTAATACGTTCGTTATGCGCGGCCGCCAGCATTTGATTGCATGCTGCTACAGCCACAATCTCAGCCACGCTCGGCAATTACACGCAGTGGCAAGGAGTCGCGTATGTGTTGGTGGTGTGTGTGTGTGAAAACTTCTTCGCTAACAACTGCTCTTGAAAGCCACAATCAGTGTGCTGAAGTTGCAGATTCATTTTCACCACGCTGCTTTAGTATGTGCTAATAGTCGAGCATTTTATTTGCGACCTGTCCATGTGTGAGTGAGTGGGTGTGTGAGCACTCGTTGTCACCTGACATCTGCACCATGTCAGCAGAGCCTGCCGCCGTCTTGTAGGCAGCGTTGTATGGCTGGAAGTACGTGCATGCCGCGCAAATTGTCTTGCCTGCCGCTTGACATTTCTATTTAGCCACCACGTGACTGTATTGCCTTCGCCATCACCAACCTGTGTAGGTGGGTGTGTATATCTTTGCTTTGCTTTCATTGCATGCTTCGTGATTTAAACGCGCGTCTACACCGCGTTAATGGACTATTAATGCAGATGCCATCTCCGCGGGTTGCTTTCTCCGCGCCACCTCACTTGTGAGTCTAAGGGAGTGTGTGTGTATGTTTGGCAGTCGTTTCTAAATGGAATGCGTTGTTGCTTGGTTTGCGGATTTTAACACCTGCTTCGCTTAACACATTCAATAGCGCACTCGCACACACACCCACACATACACAGAGAAGTGAATTTGCACGTTTGCGTAGATTTAATGAGCCAAGACTCATTGCTGTGGAATGCAAAGCGCATTGAAGACTTTGATTTGTGTGTTGCTGGCGCTCCTCTGTGTGGCTTTTGCTTTCATTACAATAATTGCTTTCGAAATTGGTCTTATTAACATTTGCTTTGTAGTTGTGTGCTTAACATTGTATTTATTTCGATTATTTTTCTTGCCGGTGCAAGACTTTGAATTGCTTTAGTTCCTGCTTTATATTCCATTTAACCTAGTTCAGTGCTTCATTATGGTGATAATTGAAAGCGGCTACGTGCCTCATTTATTCTAAATATATTTCCTTTAAAGATTTAGTTGAAATGTGATTATTTCCGTCTTTTCATATCTACAAGGTCGATTGAGCACGTCAGCGATTCCTTTGAAGGAAAATATTCAATACACAAAAATATTTGATTTCTGGAAGTAAGCGTGATTTTTAAACAGCCTCTCTCATTTGTAAAAACTGTCACCTTTTCATTCAAGATCTATTCTGAAGTCTTTTTGAGAACACTTTAAAATTGATTAAGTCAACAGATGTACACTGCGTATGAGTAATATTTTTGTGCTACACGCCACCAGAGGTATTTAGTTGACTTCACAGAACACAGGAGTGTTTTAGCAGCACAAAGCATTCAATGACAGACGTGAGATTATAGAATTTTCTCTTGTCAATGGTATATTGTCATATTTATGATTTATGATTTTGATTTATGATTTTTGATTTATGATTTATGATTTTTGATTTAAGATTTATGATTTATGATTTATGATTTATGATTTATGATTTATGATTTATGATTTATGATTTATGATTTATGATTTATGATTTATGATTTATGATTTATGAATTATGAATTATGAATTATGGTTTTTGATGTATGATTTATGAATTATGATTTATGATTTATGATTTATGATTTATGAAACAAAGTTGAACTTCCTTAACTCGAATCACCATAATCCAAAAACAATCTTTGGACAAAAGAGACGACCGTGTTACGGAAGGTAATTTGTATAAAATTTGACGAAGAGTTTGAGTTATGGAGAACTTCGAATTATAGAAGTTCGAGTCATGGAAACTCAGCTGTATGTATTTTTGCAATTTATTATTTGTGAATTATGAATTGTGATTTGTAGTTTTTTCCTTTCAATTAATTATACTTTTAATACCATTTAGTTTTAAATTTTTATTATTAAAATTGTCTTAAAATTTATATTTTACAATTTGTAATATATTAATAAGGATTTTTTCAGGAATTATGCTGCATGATTCTGATTCGCTTGTGAACTCAAAAACATAACTTTTCAATAATCATCGATCTAATAGCCACACATAATTTTTATACACAAGCTATGCAACCGAATTTTAATGCTCTTCACGCTCAGCTGAGTTTGAAAATAAAATCAAATTTATTGCAGGTGCAAATGTCATGGCGTATGCGTTACCTAATAAATGAATGCATGTGCTGTGTTCATTCAGCCTCTCTTCATTTGATTTGCTATAACTGGATTTTTATTTAATTCGTAAATTAAGTTTATATAGTTTCATGAGAATATGCAAAATGTGCGGAATTTGGAATATCATGGCAAATGGCAAACAGCAAAATGCACGTTTTCAAATCCTAATAAATGAAAGTGAAGCGGAATCACCGCAATATATTTGATTTAGTAATCTATTAGGGCCAGCCAGTCAGCCAGCAAGCCGGAGCGACAGCGAAGCGGCCAATCGTTTTATTACATGCGAGTATCATTGAAAATTCGATAATTTCATGCATTTTCGGCAGCCGAAACAGAATTTTGTGGCAAATACGTGCTAAATAAGTAAGGCTGTGTGTGAAAGTAAAAGCTCATGTATGATTAGTTGCACATTGAAAACCTTATTTATATTTGGCAATAAATACGAAAAGTTAATGAAACAGTTATGTTGAAATAAAATGAGTATCCCTGAAATTAAACGAATTATTTTTGCCACCAGATTGAAAGCTCCTTTGTTGAGCATTAAAAAATCAATTAATTTGTAATATGTTTGAGTTTTCAGTTTTAGTTTTTTTTTGTGCCGAAAAGCAATTTGTATTATAATTAATGGAAAATAATAATTTTATTAAATCATAAACGGTTGACAAAATATTTGTTGCTGGCAGCTTTAATTGACTAGCTCATGTGCAAATATTGTCGCTAAACAAAAGTGCGTAAAGTAAAAAAGTTGAAAATTAAATTAAAATATTATTTCTACACAAGAATTTTTAGATGAAATTACATCATTTTAATTCACTCACTCACAAAATATCAAAGCAATTACTATTACAGAAATAATTGCGTCAGATCAATTAATTGCCACTATAAGTATGTAATTAATTATAGTCTGTGTACTATATATGTATATATATATATATTTGTTAGAAAAAAAAATTAAAAGCAAAAAACTTGTTTATGGTTAAAGTACTTTTAAATGCATTTTTGGTTTATGAGTGATTTGATACCTCTTAAACACATTCATATTAATTATTAAATAAAAATTGTATATAAATTTAAATTAACTAAAATCGCGAAAGTTCGTGGAAGGAATATCGGAGCTCGAAATTTTCAAACCATCTTTTAATGTATTTGAAGCGCTAATCTCGAAATTTTAAGAAATAAAATTTCGCAAATTTTCGGGAGTAGTGTTCATTTTATTCTTATTAACTCCTAGTATAAAGAAAATAAAAATTTCGAAAGAAAAAGTATTCGGGATCCCGATAATTTTCGATGTTAGTCGGGATATTTCTTTGTGTGTTGTGATTTAGTACGATTAATATAGAAATTTCAATCAAAGACTCTTGAAATCCTGAAATTTTTCGGGAAAATTGAACAAAAATCCATGATCCCGATATGATAGTGATGCTATTTTTTGACCGTTGTGTTCCAATCAGCTAGCGCCAATATTTCTATGCAGCATTAACGAGTTTCTGGGTGAATTCTAAATTTGAAGAATATATATCTGTATTGAGAGTGTTCGGGGTTAGTGATAATACCAATTTTCATATTTTTTGGTAATGTATTTGAGGTAACTAATCTGGATTCTGAGTACAAATTACGAAACGAAAAGCTATCGGGACCCAGCGTTGTCGCGATTAATTAAAACACTAGTACCGAAAAATCTTAAATTCCTCGGAAATATTAAGAAGGCCAAATGATATTTCGGTATTTGCGAGAGCAACTTACTTGTTTTTTTCTCTTTTCCCAAATGTGCTTCATCAATTTAAATCATCTATAATAAAAAAATAAGGTTCTATCGAGCGTACTGTGTGAAAGACTAAAGCCCACCGTCAACAAACTGATTGGACCTTATCAGTGTGGCTTTAGACCTGAAAAATCCACAACTGACCATATATTCACCAAGCGCAAAATCTTGGAGAAGGCCCGTGTAATGAGGATCGACACACACCACCTTTTTGTCGATTTTAAGGCTGCTTTCTACAGCACGAAAAGGAGCTGCCTTTATGCCGCGATGTCTGAGTTTGGTATCCCCGCAAAACTAATACGACTGTGTAAGTTGACGTTGAGCAACACCAAAAGCTCCGTCATGATTGGGAAGGGCCTCTCCGAGCCGTTCGATACCAAACGAGGTTTCAGACAAGGTGACTCACTATCGTGCGACTTCTTTAACCTGATGCTGGAAAAAATTATAAGAGCTGCAGAGCTAAACCGAGAAGGTACAATCTTCTACAAGAGTGTACAGCTCCTGGCGTACGCCGATGATATTGATATCATCTTAAGCAACAACCGCGCCGTCTGTTCTGCTTGTTCCCGCCAAGACGAAATATCTCCTGTCGTCAAACAAACAGTCGGCACACTCGTGTCTTGGCTCCCACGTCACTGTTGACAGTCATAACTTTGAAGTAAATTCCTCCCTCGACGAACCAAAATCAAACTCTACAAGTCGCTTATCATTACCGTCCTGCTTTATGGTGCAGAAGCTTGGACGATGTCAACATCAGATGAGACGACACTAGGAGTTTTCGAGAGAAAAATTTTGCGCAAGATTTATGATCCTCAGAACATTGGCAACGGCGAATACCGCAGACGATGGAACGATGAGCTCTACGAGTTATACGACGGCATTGGCATAGTTCAGCGAATAAGAAGACAGCGGCTACGCTGGCTAGGTCATGTTGTCCGAATGAACGAAAACACTCCAGCCCTGAAAGTGTTCGATGCAGTACCTGCCGGAGGAAGCCGAGGAAGGGGACCCTCCGTTGGAGGGACCAAGTGGAGAGCGACCTGGTTACACTTGGGATCTCCAAATGGCACCGAACTGCGAAGGAGAGAGAAAAGTGTCGCACTATCGTCGATTCGGCTATAACCGGCTAAACGGTTGCAACGCCAATCACATGCATACATAATAAATAACCCATATATTTTTTATTAATTTGGTTTAAAAATCACGATTTTAAAATCTTTTTATTTTCATGATTTTGAGTTGGTGTATATTTATAAATTAATTACATTCTAAAGTCTTAAAAATTATATACATATATAAAAAAATTATAATTATTATATTTAAAGGAATTATGTATAAAAAAACATTATGGACTAGTTACATGGTAAATTCATTTAAGTACCTTAGCGCTAAAAGATTTGCTTATTCTAACCCACTTATACAATGTGCTAATACTAATATTTTTCGTTTCATACTATATTCGTATAATGATACCAAACCCCACATCCCCACATGTGTATCAACTACCACAGGCCACAGCGCTGCGCCGCGTTCATGCGACTTTGGGCCGAACAACTGAAGGCCTCCATGAATTCCGGCATCTGCGAGAGTGTGTAGTTCAAACGCAGTGCGTCCGCGTCATGCCAGGGATCCTGTAGCTGATGTGTCGCCTCATCGGTGTTGCTGCAGAAGAACTGCGCGAATTGCAGGAAAAATAGGCGACCATTCGTTTTCACGAACTGCGGGTCACGCAGGAAGGCGTTGAGCGCCAAACGCGTGCCGCTCACATCGGCAATACGCTCGGCTAGGAATTTGGTGCCTTGACTTAGACATTGAGTGTTGTGCGCGAAGTTCACATTCGCCGAGATGCGCTGCATCATGAGCTCGTTCATATTGCCCACGTGGTCATACTCGAGGAATGAGCTATCAAAGCTGTGGATGAGCTCGTGACCCAAGGTGTTGGCGAGATCGCCGTACAGCAATATGGACCAGAACTGACGATCGTAGAAGGGCGTTTGGAGGTAGGCATACGGCACGATGATCATGTTGCTCAGACAGAAGTAGTAGGGCGTAGCGTCCAGACTGTCGGGAAAGGTGGGCTCGTGGTAGTTGAAAGTGTACCAAGGACTGCGGTTGTGCTTCTTTGAGGCGCTGGCAGCCAAACGGCGCACATGACCATATGTGTGCGCCAAAGCGTGCATGTGATTGCGATAGAAATTATTGTGGCTTACATTTAGCTTCCACATGATGTCCACATAGAATGAGGAGTTCACCGCGGGCGGCAAGTTACCCAAGTTGATGCGTAGTGACAAAAGTTTCTGCTGTAAATACTCCACAATATCGGCATCGAATTGCATGCGATTGAGCATTATAGTACGCGCGAACTCCTCTTTGAGTTTATCAAATATTGAGAGTATCACGCGATCGCTCTCAGCGCGCACGGGCGCATAATAAGCGCGGTCGTACACGTAAGTCATAGCAACTGGCAGCGTTTTACGCATGTGACGTATACAGGTGGAAGCACTGCTGCCTAAACGCACAGGGTTGTATTGTTGCTGCTGGAGGTAGCTGAGGAAGCGCGCAAGTGTATAGAGAAAATTGATGTGGTCATGTTTCGCTTGATTGTGATAGCGCGCCAGCTTGCAAACGGTTGCCACCGAATCGATGCGTATAGGATCGGTTGCATGCAAGTGTCGCCCAAGAGGCGCGCCTATGAAGCGCTGCCAGTCCACGTCTCCGCATCGATGCGTCAGCTCAGCTAAAGTTAGCGTTTCCGTAAGATCACAATCCTCCTCAGCGCTGATGGGTGCCGCCGGCTGATCATTGATCGCGTGCTGCTCGGCTCTAGTAGTTGTGCCAGGCGCAGTGCTATTATGCTCCACACCATCGACCGCGCACATGTTGTTCACCACGCCTTCAACATGTGTTTCCAACGCGCGAAATTCCGTTGCCAACTCAGCGCGACTCTTGTGTGTATGTGCACGCAGTATTTCGTATATTTCCGCCGTCAAATTGAGCCGCTTATGTGTGTCATGCGGCAGCACAGTAATATCATGTTGTGTCGCATTCTGTTGACGCACCCGAAAGAATACAAATTGTTCGCCATAACCATAGCGCGCAAAGTTTGCCAGCATTTCCTGCCAGTGACGCTGTTGCGGGCGCAGCAATCCCTCTGCGCGTATTTCATCATAGTAGCCGCGTAATGTTAGGCGCTCAGAGCGCTTACACACACGATAATATTGTAGCAACTTTGAAATCACCAGATCGTAATCTTCGGCTTCCGTTGTCATGTCATACGCTTCGATGGGCACTTCTACATTTAAAGCTGTTTCTAGCTGCTTTTCACCGCCACTTTCAGCCGCGCGCACATGCCGCACCGCAGCGCGTGCACCGTGCCGACGAGCACGTCGCACTTGTTGGCGCTGCGCTGCTCTCGTCACCGCCGCCGCGACCGTTGCTACACCGCGCCTTTGCGCGTGTCTATCATTCAGCGAGCGCTCAAATAATTCCACATAACGCGCTGTCAGTGATTCTTCCGCCACCTGCATCATGCTGGCGGAGGTCAGATGTCCGCTAGGCGGCGTCCACTTGCCACATGCGTGCGTGTGAAAGTCATCACATGCATTCACCGTCCAATCGATGTTACGCTCCAGCCGCTCGAGGTGCTGCTCGGTGAGCGTGTTATTGCAAGTGCTCGTCAGACACGTTTTATTCACGTGCATCCAGAGGGTATGTTTTGCATCGGCGGTCGCAGCCATTGGCTGAGCGCTGTGTGTGGCGAGAGGGCGCGGCGCTGCACCACGGGCCATTGGCGTCAGCAAGCTCAGCGTAAGCACGTGACATGTAATGCTAATCAGCTGCTGTAGCCCCCAGTTTAGTTGTTGTTGCTGTTGTGGCATTGTCAATGCCGATGACCACTGGTAGTGATTATTTGCTATTCGCATGTTGCTTTAAGTAGCTTTGCTGTGTCTGTATGCGTCGTATTCTTAGTAGTGTCGTATTTGCTTTCTTTGCTTTATCGCTCAAGTAATTTGATCGCTCTGCTGTTGGGCAACGTTTTGTTGCTAAGCGCCTTTTTGGCTTCCTTGGGAAATTTGCTTCCGTAGCGTTTTCCGTTCAACTGCGCTTCTTCTCTTTCGCGTTCCACTTTAGTGCGAAACTTCTGTCAATGTTCTCAACGCGGCGGCGTTTCAGCCCAAACTGTAAGTTGCTGCCTTCGATTTGGTTCTTTGTAGTTTCAGCAATTTTTCCTGATAATTTCCAATCATTGCAATTGCGCTGATGCTGTCTTTGCCGCTGTTGCCACGTTGTTATTTGTTGAATTTAATATTTTGCTATTTTTGTTGTTGTTGGCGCAAGTGCGCTTATGAGAGTCTATAAGTCTATAGAGAGTCTATAGTTGTTATAAGTTGACGTATGCACTAGCCCTTATTAGGTCAGCTACCACGTTCACTGCGTTTTTTTCGCGTTTCTTAACGTTTACAATTTGCGCTCGCGAAATTACACGATCTCTGCATTAATTTTATATATATTTTTTTTTAATTTCTTAATGAACACTTGTTCGATTCACTTCGATTCACTTTTTCTTTGCTTGTTGCTCGCTATGTTCCTAAAACGCGACTGAATGAGTTGTGCCGATTTGGTTTGGTCTTCAATTGCAAATATTCGGTTTCGTCTGACAAGAAGTCGGCGCGCGCACACACACACCTAGCCGCAGCGCTTGTATATAGCAAAACGCTTGCCGGCATCGCTAGCCAATCAACTGGCTTATCGAATCGCGAGCGCGCACACACACACATACGCCCGCTACACACTCATTCACGCTCGGTCAATATGTGTCGCATTGCGACGCTTCATTTCATTTTTTGCGCTAATTCAGTCGCTTCCCCCTTATCAGCGCGATTTTTTATACGCCGTTGCGTTGATTTTATGCGCGCGTTGCCCTATCGCCGCACTTATCTATGCTCATTTCCATATGCAGCGCGTTGAGTCAGACATTCTCTACATGGTAAAAAATAGCTCGTTTATTTTGTGTGAAAAAAAGAAAAAAGTTTTGAATGACATAATCTTTTAGGTTGGGATATTCTCATGCAAATTTTCTAGTGAAAATGTACGTGTTTCTCGTAAAATTTTTCGAATATTTCATTATCAGGAAAGAACTGGAAAGTGAGGAATATAAATGCTAATTGACTGTCGGATTTTATAGTGCTTAGTGTTTCGATTTTAATTGCTTCGTTTCGAAAATTAGGCAGTTCCAACATTTGGGATCGAGGTTGAAATGAGAATTCCTAATTGGACATCTATAGTCCATTGAGAAGGAAATTTTGGAGAGTATAGTTCCAGTTATGATCGAAATGTTATAGGTACTGTGAGTTAGTTCTGACAGGGATACAGTTTGATTATGGACCTGATGAAGTATCTATAAACGTATATTTCTAATCAAGATCGATAATTTGTTTTAAAAATAATAGATGTGGTCAAGAAGCATATATTAGGTTGGCAAATATATCTCTTCCGCCTTTTTGTCTTTTGAACTTCGCGGCTATGTATAAAGCGCTACAGAGCTCGTATCTGGCAATATTATACATCTTTGAAAGGTCTTGACATAACCTACAAAACGACGATATGCATGATTAGTTTGGATATTGCGTTCAACAGTTCTCTAACGCCGAAATTCACGCTATTTTAAAGTTTTTCTTCGTTAAAAGCATCACTTCGAACTGCGGAGGAATGGTTTCGACGATTGAGAGCGGGTGAAAACGACACCATGGATAAGCCAGCCGGTGGAAGATCTATGACGATAAATACCGATCAAATCATGGAAAACATCCAGTTAGACCGGCATGTGGCATCTCGTGACATCGCCCAGTAGGTGGTGGTTAGTCACCAAACCATTTTATATCATCTGTAGAAGGCTGGATACACAAAAAGCTCCCAAACAGTGGCCAATCCTGGATTGACGGCCAGGTTTTGCTGTATGTTTGGTGGGATTGGAATGGAATCATCCACTATGAGCTGCTCCCATATGGACAGACGCTCAATTCTACCATCTACTGCGAACAACTGGACCGCTTGAAGCAGGCGATCGACCAGAAGCGTCCAGAATAGGCCAACAGGAAGGGTGTAGTGTTCCACCAGGACAACGCCAGACTACACACTTCGTTGATGACTCGTCAGAAGCTATGCGAGCTCGGATGGGAGGTTTTTTCGCATCCACCATATAGGTTTCTCTAGTATACAAAAAATCAAATGCGTCGAAATTTTTCTCAGTGTAGACATAATTTTTTGATAGATAGTCACAATTAATGTAAAATAATTCCACTTAACACCGATAGAAGACACACAAGGGCCGCACTTAAGAATTATATTTGGTATGAGCGCATGTTTTCATGGATTAGTTAGTTAAGTGGCAGGTGACTTTAGGGAAAGCTCTCAAATGAGTGGTTGCTATTGGCACGTATGTGCGATAAATCCCAACCACGATCACTCTCTATGATTTACACGACACCTATTCGAAACGCAAAAGACAGAGAGGCATTTTAAAATAATTATTCTTTTTTACAAAAAAAATAAAAAGACGCCGAAGTGAGTGGAAAAGAACGCTTCGCGTTTCGAATATCGGGATGACGCAATTTCACGCAAGATTTTGTAGTGCCGCTGCTAGGCAGGCAGGCAGGCAGGCAGGCACACGACTAACAAATCGACAGCATTTGAATTAGTGGTAAAAATAGACTACACTTGAGTGTGAAAGTTCGCTGGTCTATTTTGACGTAACGCTGAGTGCTAAATTTAATTAATTGACACACAAAACGCACATTTCGCGTGTGAATGTCTACGCGCTCATACATATGTACATATATATGTACTCATATATAATCAAATGAATGAATGAGTTAAGGCGTAAATTAAATTTCGAGATTCATTGTGTTTAATGAAAGAGCACACACACCGCTACACAAATGCCCCATTAATTATATTGATTATTTCGAAAATGTTTGACTCTGTATCGGAGCCTACAGAGCATTAAATTGAGAATAAAAAAGTTTTTTTTTCGAACACAGCGCATTGTTTGATAAGAAATTTCAAGCCTCTAATTGTGCGATTATGACAATACTACTGCGCTCATACACAGACACACACTTACATACATACATACATACACTCGTATGCTTTACGTGCGATTTATAATTAACGCGAAGTGTGAATGAGGCGCACAGATGTGCGCGGCGTCGTTAACTGATAACCGCTTAATTGTCATTACCGATTAAAAAGTTATATTGTCAATTAAGAGGAAAAAATTACATAAATAATGAATTTATATTTTATAATAAGCACAGAGGCGTTATGCACTCGCGAATACACAACGCGAATCGGCTGTCGCTGTATGCGTGTGTGTGTCTGTGCGCTTCTGCTTTTCGCCAGCACGTGAATTACGTCGTATGATTCTTGGGATTTCGCAACAGTAGGCAATGCATTGTTTGCCGAGGATTGGCTCAGAATATTCAATTTAAATGTTAATAAAATATTGTCATAATTACTTGGAATTTGTATTTGCAATGGGTTTTCCCTCTAGCATAAATGATAGTAAAACAAATATTTTTTTCAGCAATTTTGTGCAAAATTTAATTTCAAAATTTTTCTCAATACATGAAGTAGGATTTCTGAAATTAAAGGTGTTCAAAATATAACGGGAATTTTAAAATTTACTTTTCATCAAAAGAGCAATTGTCAATTTTTTTTTTATTTTTTTATTTTTGTTATTTTGGAGACGACAACAATTAATATAGAGGAATAAATATTTTTTCAAAAAACGAAAATTCCCGTTATTTTTTGAACAGACCTCGTACATATGTATTTCATAAATATATAGCAACTCAAGATTTTAAATATGTAAAAAGGTGAGATTTAAAAAATTAAACACAATTTTGCGATTAAGTGATTTTTGAAAATTATTAAAAACTAGCAGATCGCTCCGGCTTCGCACGGGTTTAAACAAACATTTCAAAAATTATACACACTCTCCCATACATATGTATGTACTTTCACGTTCTTACTTGGGTTCATTTTAAAAAAGTAAAATGAGGAAAACTCGAACATGAAATTATATTCTATTTGTAATGTGCTAAAACTTGATTACGACCTCCAGTCTTTGGGGTCCGTTGCCTTTCTCTCTGATTTTGAAGGCGTTGGGAACGACGACGCCCTAGTGCGAGTTTGTATATTTCTAATATTTTGTTCTTCAAGCCGCTGCACACGCTTCCTACTCGATTTTCAAGCCCGTACGTGGGAGGTTTTGAGATTTTGTTCAGCAAGCAGTTGCGAACACTCGTTACTCGACTTTCTGGCACGCGATTGCGATGCGAAGAGAATGGCTTGCAAGCGATTTTCAGTTTCAGATTAAGATTCTCCATCACTGAGTCTTTTTTATACCCTCACCAGATAACTATTTCCAGAAAGTTGAGATTCTAGCAATAAATATAGCCTATGTTACTCGGGGTGAACGTAGCGTAGTTTTGAGTTTATTCAATACAAACATACATAAAATCTTTCCTCTTGATAATAGTAGTATAGCTGAGGATAAAAAATCTTCGATTTGGTAGCAACCCATATATTAAACTTGAATATTGCGTACGTATCGTTATTAGGGTTGTAAACCTAAAAATATTATTAAAGTAAATAGGATAAAGAAGTAATAGGTTGGACTATTATTGAACTATGAACAGAATACTGTCCACCTTTAGAAGCCATTTAATACCTGCCAGCATAACTACAGTACCGATTTGTACCAAATTTACCACAAACAAACTCATAACGCTCCAAACCGTACTTAACCACTGAAAAACTAAACAGATCGAACTAAATCCACGCCTACTTACCATATGACCCAATTATTTATCGCATCAGCATATTTGACTTGTCATTAGATAAGTAGGTTAGGTTGTAAGGCTGTTTCCCAAAGGGAAAACACACGTAGACTTTAAAATATAGTCCTTTGTGAAGCCTAGGATCCCCCTTAGATTAACAAAAAGTGAGATCCAAGAAATTTCTTTCTTGATCTCGCAAAGGCGGGACATTCCAGAAGAAAGTGATGAGACGATTGCATCTCATCCTTCTCCATGCAGCTTCTACAGCTAGCATCCGGAAAGATTTTTAACCTTACAGCGTGGATCCCAATGGGGCAATGGCCAGCAAGAACCCCTACGACTAAGGAAAGGTGAGGTTTACTTAGGGCGAAAAGTTCAGTAGACCTACCGCGGTTAACCTTAGGCCAGAAGGATCTTGCGACTAAGCATGTGTTGGTAACTGACCAGCGCCTACCCAGCTCAGTCGAAGCCCATCTGTCCAATAGCAGACCGCAGTGGCCAGGAACCCAGACTAGTCTAATTGAAAAGTATAGCGATGCCACCGACAGTGAGGATAGGCATTCCTTAACCAACCCTGAGCGCATGTTCAATGAACTCAGAGCTAGTATCGCCGCTCTACTATCCGAGTGAATCACCACCTCCCTAAAGGTTGTTGCACTTCGAAGCAGTATATCCGTCGCTGCTTTAATAGCAGCCACTTCCGCTTGAAAAACGCTGCAGTAATCGGGAAGCCTGAAACTAAGGTTGATGCGGAGCTCTCGACAGTAAACTCCCCCGCTAACTTCGACCCATTCGTGAAGAAGCTCACCGCGCCTCGCCTCCAGCGACTCCTTCCCGCCCAAACGTTCCCTGTGGGAATAAGAGCAGTGAAATTGTTGCCAGGGCTGAGCTCGGCGGAAGTGAAGCTGAAGTGTGTGAGGATACTTGAGTGCCCAGGCACGCACTCGTCTGAAAACACGGATTCCCCAAGTCTAACAGCCGCTTTCGCAGCCAAGCACCGTCCAGCTATATCCACGGGTACTATATGCAGTAAGGCGTTAAGTGCCAAGGTTGGTGTCGTTCGGAGCGCGCCAATCATACTTACGAGAGCCGCTCGTTAAACACTTACTACTCTATTGACTAGTGAAGTCTTTTCCAAAGACTTCCACCACTTAGATAAGTAACAACCAAGTCATTTTAACAAACCTCGCTCATAATATGAGGCAAATTTCTTCAAAAAATGGTAGCAATTTATTCTTATACTTCTTATACCCATATTATGTAATTTAGTATTCCAAATTCTTTGTAACAGTTTCAATCGTTACCCAAAACGAGTAATATCGGTCAATGATTTTGGAAATTAATCTGGAGAAGTTATGCTCTCAAATCTTAAGTTTGCTGGTTTGTTGTTAAAGATATTTCCCATGAATTTTTCTCGCAAAATCTTCTGATTATTCTGTATAGTATTAGAAATAAAATTTGCTCCTAAAATATGAAGTCAATATCAATGTTCCAAACAAGATCGATAAACAAAATCGATGTTCTAGATCGATATAAAACGATTTAATCGATTTAATCGACCAGTGTTTGAACCTAGAGATATTTATTGGAAAACGTCGGAAGCAAAGTTGTAGGCCTAATAGAATTGTATGCTCATGTTCTACAACTACTTCAATATTCTCCATTGTATGAAGATTAATTTAAGTTTCATTTCATATTTACATTTTTAAATTTCTGCGATTAAGTGTAGCGAAACTGAACTAATATTTCTATTTCACCAAACTCATCATAAATCACTTCGCGCCTGTTATCAGCGCTTCGAGTGAAAGTGCAGTTGGATTAATTCGCAGTGATTATAATTATAATTAATCTAATATTAAACGCAGCGCCAGTTCGTACATACAATTTCAGCTGCGTGTGACGTGGTTGCAATGAACGTTGATGAGCGCTGAGACCTTGCCAGTTGCGCGTTTGACCTTTCAAGCAGTTTCATGTGATTTCGTATGTGTTTCGTGAATAAAATAATCAAATTAATTTATTAATTAAAAACGCATATGCAATGAAACCAAAAATCATGGAAAAAGTTGGCAGCTACGTGCGCCAATCAATACTACTGATAAGCCCAAAAGCACAGCTCCAGGCGCACACAATACACACACGCATACACATCCATATACACTCGTACTTATGCATACATGCAGTTAAACATTTCATTCAACTCAGCGCTGCAGCAAATCGATCTTGCGGGCGCGCCACTCCGATAATGTTGAGGCCAGCGATGAGGAGCAAAAATTAATTGGAATGGAAAAAAATCAGCGCACAAATGACGCAAAACCGCGCGCCTTCAGCGTCCAGTTGACGCACAGCATAGCTCGCATACATACATAATATGAAATACACATCGACATATGTCGAAGTGTGTGCGCGCAAGTAATCGCTACGACAAGTGGACGCGCCAAGCAATTCAATCCAATCCAATCCAAACCAATCCAATCGAGCGCATCAAGTCAGCCGAGCGCGTTGCTGATAACGTCGCGACAGATAAGGGGCTGCGGCCTGCCTGCCGGCCTCTGCGTCAAGTGGAGAAGCGTGACAAATGCGTATGCAACGCACTGTGCGTTGCGTGATGAAGCGCTTGTGTTATCTTGTAAGCTGAACCGCGACGCGAGATGAAGGCGGCACGCGGCGCGTTGTCGCTTTTAAAAAGGGAAAATGAAACGCGCGTGCAACTCAGCGCGTATTATGTATGTAGCGGCTCAGCAAATCCGTGACCTACTGCTGACCATCGCCACTCGCACACAAACATTGAGAAGGAAGGACGTTAGTTGGCGTACACTGAACTCGTCGAATGGAAAACTGGCCAGGCAGACTGCGTGGAGCAGCTAACAGCCTATCTATCAGCTGAGTAACAACTGGGTAGGCAGTGTGTGTATGCGAGAACGAGTGTAAAGTAAGTAATTTCAATTTTCTATTTAAAATCAGACATACATATATATATACTGATTGTAAAAATATTATAAGGCGCAGTTTCGTGAGGAGCTGTATTATAGCGATTTCAAGTGTGAAAGTACAGCTTTATTGATGAATAACTGTGAATGACGTTTCCAGCATTTTTGAAGTGATTTACTTACAAGAAGAGTTTAAGCGATCTTTTGAAATTACTTCAAATTACTAATTTATGAAGAATTGTGAGGGTGTACCTTTCTTTATTCACGATTAATTTGACTTCATTAACTTGGCGGTATACAGTTGCTGTATTAATAAAGGGTGATTTTTTAAGAGCTTGATAACTTTTTTTAAAAAAAAAAACGCATAAAATTTGCAAAATCTCATCGGTTCTTTATTTGAAACGTTAGATTGGTTCATGACATTTACTTTTTGAAGATAATTTCATTTAAATGTTGACCGCGGCTGCGTCTTAGGTGGTCCATTCGGAAAGTCCAATTTTGGGCAACTTTTTCGAGCATTTCGGCCGGAATAGCCCGAATTTCTTCGGAAATGTTGTCTTCCAAAGCTGGAATAGTTGCTGGCTTATTTCTGTAGACTTTAGACTTGACGTAGCCCCACAAAAAATAGTCTAAAGGCGTTAAATCGCATGATCTTGGTGGCCAACTTACGGGTCCATTTCTTGAGATGAATTGTTCTCCGAAGTTTTCCCTCAAAATGACCATAGAATCGCGAGCTGTGTGGCATGTAGCGCCATCTTGTTGAAACCACATGTCAACCAAGTTCAGTTCTTCCATTTTTGGCAACAAAAAGTTTGTTAGCATCGAACGATAGCGATCGCCATTCACCGTAACGTTGCGTCCAACAGCATCTTTGAAAAAATACGGTCCAATGATTCCACCAGCGTACAAACCACACCAAACAGTGCATTTTTCGGGATGCATGGGCAGTTCTTGAACGGCTTCTGGTTGCTCTTCACCCCAAATGCGGCAATTTTGCTTATTTACGTAGCCATTCAACCAGAAATGAGCCTCATCGCTGAACAAAATTTGTCGATAAACACATTTCGAACCGAACACTGATTTTGGTAATAAAATTCAATGATTTGCAAGCGTTGCTCGTTAGTAAGTCTATTCATGATGAAATGTCAAAGCATACTGAGCATCTTTCTCTTTGACACCATGTCTGAAATCCCACGTGATCTGTCAAATACTAATGCATGAAAATCCTAACCTCAAAAAAATCACCCGTTAGTAATCTCTGTTCTTTCTACAGAAATTAAAAATTATATTTTCTCTTTCTAATCTAGAGAGATAACATTCTTCTTCTTGATTGGCGTAGAAACTGCTTACGCGCCACGCATCTCTCCTTTTGGCAGTTTGGCGCCAATTGGTAACACCAAGTGAAGCCAGGCCCTTTTTATTCGCTGGACTATATCTATGTCGTCGTATAACTCGTACAGCTCATCGTTCCATCGTCTGCGGTATTCGCCGTTGCCCATGTTCTGAGGATCATAAATCTTCCGCAAAACCTTTCTCTCGAAAACTCCTAGTTTCGCCTCATCGGTTGTTGACATCGTCCACGCTTCTGCACCATAAAGTAGGACGGAATGATGAGGGACTTGAAGAGTTTGATTTTTGTTCGTCGAGAGAGGACTTTACTTTTCAATTGCCAACTCAGTCCAAAGTAACACCTGTTGGCAAGAGTGATTCTGCGTTGGATTTCAAGTCTGACATTGTTGGTGTTGTTCCCAGGTATACGAAATTATCTACAACTTCAAAGTTATGACTGTCAAAAGTGACGTGGGAGCCAAGACGCGAATGCGCTGACTGTTTGTTTGACGACAGGAGATATTTCGTCTTGTACTCGTTCACCACCAGACCAATTCGCTTCGCTTCCTTATCCAGTCGGGAAAAAGCAGAGAGAGATAACATTACTTTAATTAAAAAGAGTTGCGTGTCTTAGCTATCCACAGTATCATTCGAGACACACACCAATTTGAGACATGAGATTATATAGTTAAAAAAAAGATTTGTTTAGTATGATTCTATAATGTTATTGTTGCTGTAACATTTATCTAAACCTGCTTATCTGTCATCGAAGTCATCTAACGAGAGACTCAGGAAAGAGCTGTTTCGACAGGACCGGGCCAAAGGGTGTTAGATGGGTGGGGTGTATTGGACATGTAAAGTGGTGGTAATTGTTATACGGCACATATGTATGTTAGGTTTGTCGGAGTTCAGTTTGTATAAGTAAGAGTTTAATGTACTACTGTATCTTGAACGAATTTGCGTGAGGGTCACTCAAGTTTCGTGAGGCTACTCTAGTTACGTGTCTGCGCGATGGTGATTTGACTCCAAGTACGTCTTTCACGGGTAGGGAGTCAAGGTAGATGTTAATAGCTCCACTGTGAATGACGTTCAGTGCTTGTCAGAAGTCAGCGTCCTAAGTCCGGTCGATATAGCGTTGTAGGTCATCGACTTATTTAAAAAAAATACTCTGGATAACTCTGGGAGGCGGCTCGGCTTCCAGCAAGTGACTGCAGAGATGATTTCGCACTGTTTAGAGATTTTCATGACAACCGGCTCTGTGGTACGGGAATTGACTCGGATTTTTTCCAAGCCGTGGCTTGTTCTTTCGGTGATCTGAACCTGTTTGGATCTGTAAATTAGTTAGAATCGTATACTACGCTAATTTTGCCTGTAGAAATACGCTTTTAGTGTTAACTTTTTGACTGCGGTTACACATTGGTGTCATTTCTCGAAATTAAAACGTTCTCTGTCGGCTTTTTGTAACTTTAATATTGCATTTCAAGCTTTTTTCTGTTAATAAAAACATCAAATTTCGCGCCTCAGGCCGCCAATGGCAATTTGTCGAGTCAGTTTTAATGCAACGAGCAGATAGTTATTAGCATAAAAATATGGACATATAGTACATACAGATACATATTTATTTATGTATGCATATTTGCTTATGCGCATATATTTAACTTTTTCGACCAAGAGAGACGCAGGGCGGAGGAGGGCGATGCAAATTTTGTGGCAGCCAAAACTTAAAAGCGGTGTTGGAAATGGGCAGAAGCAGAGCGCTGACCACACGTGTAAAGAGGATTATGACAACAAATATGCAAACAGGCAATGCGATTATTGGCGCGCAGAATGTTGTATATATACACATACATATACATATGTATGTATGTATATATAAATATGCAAATACATATTATAAATAAAAGCAAAAATAAGTTTTTGTAAAAATATTTGATCAATTAAGTGCCTTTTGCGACCCAGCGTGCCATTGCATGTGTGTGTGTGTGTGGTGTAAAAAGTATGAAATTAATGCGTGCACTCATACATACATATATATGTAGGTGTGCTTGTGTGGCGCTTGAAAAAAGTGCGCTGCGCTAACGAGCGGGCGCCAAGCAAAGCGAGCGCAGATTTTTTAATTGAAAAATATTAAATTCTTCCATGCGACGTGATAAAGTGGATTTCCACTACAAATGCAAGAGTGCATGCACACAGCCACTCACAGGCATACATACTTACATACACATATACATATGTTTGTATGTATGTAATATGTAACAATTATGCGCGTATAAAACGAGCCGCAGACAATCAGTGTTGCCATTGAAGCGAAACCACGCGCCATCCGCATCATAACACAGACAAATTTACAGCACATATCTTCATTACATAAGCACTTATGCACACACATACACCTATGTACTCGCAATGTATATGTGTATGCGTAGCCATGACGCGGCGCGAAGCTTAAACGCCCCCGACTGATTTTTTCAATCGGCCGAGCGCAGGATTATAGGCGATCACAGCGCGTCGCTGAAGCTTTGCGCCATGCCAATGCGCTCGGCCAAAAGACACGCACACAGCCACACACTCCTAGTGGTGCATATGTATGCATGTTAAAAAAATATGTATGAGAATTGTAGCATTGTTTTTCATGCTCCGCTTGGCGCATTTATGTGGGCTTGTTGTGGAGTTTTTTTTTTGCGCTTTTCTTCTTTTTGTTTTTACTTATTTGTTCGCTAATAAATTAATAAATTAAAATTTTATTTCAATAAAAATGCGCAACGCATGCAATTTTCATAAAGCATAAACAACAACAGAAATGCAGCACAGTGCGCGTATAACGAGTGGCGAGTAGGCGTTGCCCGTTAAAGTCAATGACAGGCACTGTTCAAAGGTGGCAAAAGCAAGGTCAGTCCTGCAAAGAGGGTTTAATTTACTATATTAATTGTTGTTGCAAAGTCAAACTGTTTTTAGCATATGAAGAAAATATTTGGCTAAGAGCAGCGCACTTGGTTTGAAGAATACTATTTATGTAAATACCTACCGATCCGAACACTTGTAATTCAACTGTATTTAGGGCATCGATAAACTTCTTACGGACCTGTATGCAGAACTCCTTATTGGGCCACCAAGATTTTGGGGCAGGTTTCTATTCTTTAGAGCTTACTTCAAGATTATTTAGGATTGCGCTTTTTAAGCCAACTTAACTTATTTGAAGAAACCTGCTAATAGTAAGTCCTTAGTGGTTATTCGAAAGATATTCTTTGACTTTCGAGGGAGTCGGAGCTTCATGAATGTTTTCTGTGAGAATCCGATTCGGATTTGATCTCTTGTTTTAGACAAACTTTATATACTATTGCGATATGAAAGGATTCAATTTCACAGCTAATGAGATTAATGAAGTCCGATTTAGAGTCACTCTAATCTGTTCTCTATGCAGGGAAACAGATAAATGACGGTCCAAGCGGAGAAAAAATGTTTGATCAAATCAAATTCAGTCAAGCGTTCTTCTCACAGATGCAATGGGTATTAAATGCTACTACTAGACTGATATGTTTCTATCTCATGATAAGAGACTAAGTGATTTCTTAAATGTCTATCCAACAGTTGTTTTACATATTTATTTAATTAATGAAAGTTGTCGAAATCGGACTATAAGTTTTCCAAGTCCCAGATCAGTGAGAATGGATAATTTTTTTTATAGAATATATCGGCAAATATCTTTCTTTCGTAGTGAATAATTTTCTTCTAAGGATGTGTCTCTGTACCCGAAATGGAATCGAGTCATTACTTCCAGTAGCTCGCATATACTTAAAATTTTGAGTTTCAAACATCCGCTAGGATTTCTTCCGTATATATGGGTTCATATGTTAGATATCTTTGCAAAGTTAACATATATAGTCGTAAAGTCTTGAATATATAGTACCTTAGTGCCGATAATGAGTGAAAAAAAAACTATAAGATATAATTATCTTAGTCCCCATATATTATATATATAGCGAATATAAAATATGTTTGGAGGTGAATGAGGACAAGACGAAATATCTCCTGTCATCAAGCAAACACTCAGCGCACTCGCGTCTTGGCTCCCACGTCACTGTTGACAGCCATAACTTTGAAGTCGTAGATAGTTTCGTATATCTGGGAACCAGCATAAACAACACGAATAATGTCAGCCTAGGAATCCAGCGCAGAATCATTCTTGCCAACAAGTGCTACTTTTGACTGAGTAGGCAATTGAACAATAAAGTCCTCTCTCGACGAACCAAAATCAAGCTCTACAAGTCGCTTATCATTCCCGTCCTGCTTTATGGTGCAGAAGCTTGGACGATGTCAACATCTGATGAGACGACACTAGGAGTTTTCGAGAGGAAAATTTTGAGCAAGATTTATGGTCCTCACAACATTGGCAACGGCGAATACCGCAGACGATGGAACGATGAGCTGTATGAGTTATACGACGACATTGACATAGTTCAGCGAATAAAAAGACAGCGGCTACGCTGGCTAGGACATGTTGTCCGTATGGACGAAAACACTCCAGCCCTGAAAGTGTTCGATGCAGTACCCGCCGGAGGAAGCCGAGGAAGGGGAAGGCCTCCACTCCGTTGGAGGGAAAAGGTGGAGAGCGCCCTGTTTACACTTGGGATCTCCAACTGGCGCCGAACTGCGAAGGAGAGAGAGAAGTGGCGTACTATCGTTGATTCGGCTATAACCAGCTAAACGGTTGCAATCACATACATATGTGTCAAATTGCTATCTTAATAACATTAAATGAATAAATTGCGAGGTTATATGATATTCGGTTGCATCCGAACTTAGCCCTTCCTTACTTGTTTAATTAATTTATTAAAATCAAAGGTTTGTAAAAGCAAAGATATATAAACAAAAAGGCTTTGAAAGCATTTTAAGCAGCTCTTTTAGTCTGCTGCGTAGATATTATTGCGTAACACATAAGACAATATTGTCAGAACCAAAAATTATCAGATCGATTTCTTTTGAATTATCATTTATGTAGAAAGTGTAATTGTTTACTCTTCTTTTATTTTTACGCATTCGCTAAGCATTTTTCATTAACGACATTTTGTAGCGTCTGTCCATTCAGTGCTTCGATTTCATTGTCAACTGAGAGTATCAGGCAAATCATCAAAAAGTGCGCAATAATTTCGATTTTATGTTTATATTATTCGGAATTTCTTATTTTATAAGAAAATTAAATGCTTCTTGTTTACTTTTTTAGAGGCGCCCGAAATTTTAAACCGCGAAATCAGAGTCAATGGATTTTTTTGCTTACGGAAGACGCAGAGGCGCAGCATAACAGACGAGACAGGCAACGGCGGCGACTGAGGTTAGAGTTTCAGTACTGAAATATACTTAAATATTATGTGTATATATAAGTATAAATATGCTTATAAAAATATGTTGATGGAAATATGTATATGTGAGCATATATAGACAGCTGTACTTTCTTGGGTGAATGCTCTGTGCAAAGTGAATGGGTGTCACATTTACGTTCCTTTTGAGTAGAAATGTATATGCTCATATGTATGTATGCATATATTGAATGAATAAATGAACACAATTTAACAAGAATTATTAAAAATTATACCTAAATTTCACAGGTCAACACGATTTTTGGGTCTGACACCTACATGTTAAATTTTAGTTTCTCTTATGACTAAAATAAGGGAATTTTTTTTAAATAATTTTAATTTTTTTTTTGGTTAAAGTTTGCTTTCGTAGAAATTTGAGCAATTTTTCTATTTTTAAGCAGAAATTACTGATTTTTATGTTTTTTCTACAATTTCACTATAGATTATTTTGATTACTGACTTTTAGGTTAAAATAGGCTTCATAGGCTTCGCAAAGTTTCAAATTTGTTGATAAAGCAAATTTTTTACTTCTAACTTTAATAAATTCACCGCAGATAAAACAGAATGAATCAACATCATTTTTACACTGACTTGATGCCATTTTTAAACTGAGTAATACACTAATATTGTTGTTACAGCTATAATAAACAGGTTAGCATTCACTACTGTGCCTCTTACAAATAATAATACTGTTTACTTTCGGGTTAATCAAAGTGCTGCCATCTTTGATTTATGAAATAAATTAAAATATACTTATCGATGTAGATCAGCCCAAAGCAAACTTAAAGAACTAAAGATTAATATTTAAGTTTTTTTCAATGTCTAGAATTAGAATTCAAGCATGAGAACAGAAACCCAAAAAAAAATATTTTTTTTGTTGACCGGTTTTAATTACGTATGTAAATAATAAAAATTCGTTAAATAAAAAAATTCATAAAAATTAATTAAAATTTGCTCATTTACTACTATTTGATAAATTTTATAAAAATTACTGTTACACAAGCTAATCCATGCTCTATAAATTTAGAATCTTGCCCCCTTCGTAAAGGGTATATTTTTTGCTTCACCTAAATGTTTCATTCAATTGCTTATTTTCGCTTCTGGTTTCACAAGTGAATTTGCAAATCAGCAAAGAAAGCACAAATCAAAGCACAAAAGAATAAAAAAAAAAACAGAAAACTTTGCTGATTTGTGTTTTTTCATGTTTCTTCATGTGTTTGAATGAATTTCGAATGATGCAATATAATTGAGGAGTGACATCGCCCTACGGCTGGGGTACAAGCCTCACATGATTATACAGTCGCAGCGCTATACAACATGAGCACACACACAAGCAACTACAAACACACCCACACATATACACATATGTATATTTGTAGCTGTGTATAATCACATGTGTGCTTGGGCACATGCTTTTATCGTCGCCGGTCGCGTTTTATTTACTTTTTGATTTTTTATGCGAGTTTTAATCAAATTTCGGGGTATTTCCTCAACTTTTTTTTTTAATCACCATGGGATTTGTATCACCCACAAACCGTTTGAGGTATGCTAACGTGTATGTATGTATGTATGTTTAACATTTGAATTGACACAATTAAGTTGGAGAAGTGGTGAATACCTTTTAAATAAACACAATTAAGGTGTAGGAAATATTGTTGTCATTAAATAAATTTGATTATCACTAGGTGGAGCAGTGTCAGATAAGAACGATGAGTGGTGGTAGAAATTAAGCGTACAAGTGAAAGTAAATGAGTTGAGGGAAGATGAGTGATGCTAGAAGTATTTACCATATTTGTTCTCACAAACTAAAAATAAACATTTAAACGACATAGATTGACGTACCGCACTGACGTCATTGAATAGATGCGAATTTCACAGAAATTTCACTGATGACAGAGCAGGTTCACAGAAAGATGATGTAGTTTAATCAAATAAATCGAATTCTTTTTAAAAGGTTTTTCAGAATATTTTTTTTTTTTTTTTATATTCTAGACTAAATGTTAGTGACTAACACTATTGCTATGAGAAAGAGTAAAATATTTTATTGGTTGGTGAGTTCGAAAATGTACTCCGACTTACATATATTCAACTTTTTGGTCTGTAAGTTGTTAAAGAAAGGTTAATATTATAGTAGCGAGAAAATAAGAATTTCACTTAAACGAAAAAAATTTTAAATTCAAGAGAAAAATTTAAAGGTTCAAATCTTCTAGTAGACGAATATGATAACTTCTATAATAGTTTCACTTGAATATACACAATTCTATGTGTTTTCATGACAAACTGTGATAATTTATTTTTTCCTTGTTAATATATAATTAATTCTGAAATTTATTCACTTGTTTCTCAGCAACGTCAGCAACATTAGACTTTGAACATAAGCCATTTCTAAAAAAAAATAAAAATTAATCTCTTCTTTATAATTCAAAACAAACTACTTCTTGCTCCGCCTGCATGTTGTCACCAATAAAATAAAATAAATTTTTTGTCCAAATCTGACATTATATTCATATTGTATGTGATATTGCATATACAGTGACGGACAAGCTAAACTTGTCAGCCTAAAAGTATGCTTTAAAAATGTATTAAGAAGTTTCTTATGTGAAAAATCGCTAACAGTGGCGGATCCAGAAACATTTTTTGGGGGGAGAGAGGTTTTACGAAAAGTTTTATTAATCAACGTATTTTTAATGTAGCAGTTGACTCGCGAAAATTCAGTTATTATAGCACATGTTTTGATACGTTGAAAACGAACGACGCTGAGGCATACTATCGCATTGCTTTTTATATTCCCTTTCTTGATACTTACATTGCTCATTTGAAAAGCCGCTTTCTTGACCACAGATCAGTGTTTGAAAATGTTTGTGTATTTTTCCGAAAGTACGAATTTGACGCTAAAAAAAGGTCGAGAAATATTTTCTTTTTATGAATGGGTGATCAACTGTTCAGAACAAAACTTTCTTGCGGAGGTGAAAATGTGGAAACAGCGAACTTCAGGCATGAATGCATTTTCGGAATGCTCTCGAAGCTTTAGAAGCAGTGAACAAAACGACTTTTGGGACTATTTTCAAGATTTTACGCATATTGGCGTTATTGCCTGTTTCAATAGCATCACCGGAAAGAAGTTTTTCAAGTTTAAAGAGAATTAAAACCTATTTACGAAATACGGCAGGTCAAGATAGGCCTAATGGTCTAGTATCAATGAATATTCATAGGGATATTGATCTGTCAGTTGATGAAATACTAGAAGAACTAGTTCAAAAACAAAGGAAAATATAACATGGAATGTGAGATCCCGTGTAATCCTCAATTAATCACTGAGCTTCAGCGATACTGTTTGTACAAATGTAGAGAAAGTTCGAATTATATGAATAACAACAAAAATCTTGTAACTTATTATAATTGCCTTTAATTTGATGTGATTTTTTTGATCAATAACCTCATTCCAAACCCTTATCAACAAACATATATTTTTCTCTGAGTTTAGGGGGTGTTTTAACAAACACACACACCCCCCCGTGGATCCACCACTGATCGTTGAAATAAACAGAGAGAGATAAGAAACCAACAAATTGGTAAACGAGGGGTGTTTTCAACACACTTTGGGGATTTAATATAAATTAAAAAATATGGAAATTTAATATAAATTAAAAATATGAGAATAAAATTTTTAATATAAACAAATGTTAAAATCTTCAGAATCATAGAAAATAGCAGAAAAGGTAAATAAGAGAAAAATTATATGTATGCAAATAATTATAAAAAAAATTTATAATAATTTTTATTATTTTTTTTTTTTGGTATTTAATAAAAAAAATAAAACAAAATTAAAATACAAATTTTTTAATTGAAAATTATAGAAATTAGATAGTAATATTTCACTTTTTAACGTAAAAAATTGAGAAAAAATAGTATTATTACAATAAATATGTATTGATAAAGGCAAATGAAATATATACGAATTGCTTTGAAAATAAATGAAATAAAATAAATTTAATTTTTTTTATTTTTTTTTTCAGTATTTTCAGATTTTTTATATTGAGTACCTTCTACAATATATTTAGACGCGCCACTGTCCACCAAAATAATATATCACAGTATGCACATACACACAGATAAACGCAAAAGCAAAGAAAACAATAAACAAAATGACAAAGCAGAAAATCAAGAAACAGCTGCGACTGTGGTGAATTACGCTTCCGATGTTTCTTATACGCTTCACACGGCAATCACTTGGCCAGTCACACGCAGAGCTAAATTGTTGTGCACGCAGCAGTGAAGAGCAGCGAAAACGTTTATGTAGAAAATATTTGTGTACAGTGAAAATAGTGAGCGTTTAATTAATTAATAACAATATAGTGAAATACTACTAAAACAAATAAATCGCACGAAATGGCCACACGCATTATGCATTTGCCGACACACGGTCTCCGCCGCCTCGTGAAACCAAGCGCGCTCGCACGCAACTACACCGCCAGCGCCGGCAGCGCGTCCCCACCACAATTCACCACACTGAGCGTCGACGATAAAACCGGCATCGCTACGCTCACACTCAATCGGCCGCCGGCCAATGCGCTCAACGCCGCCTTCATGGGCGAAGTGGCGCGCTCCATCAAAGCGACCGAGCAATCGAAGTGTCGCGGCCTCATACTCACCTCGTCGTCGGAGCGCATCTTCTGCGCTGGTCTTGATCTGAAAGAGTGCTACAAGGCGGAGACGTCGCAATTGCAGAGCATTTGGTGCGCTTTGCAGAATCTCTGGCGCACGATCTACTCAACGCCGCTCATCACAGTGGCGCTCATCAATGGCCACACGGTGGCGGGTGGCTCGATGCTAGCGCTGAGCAGTGAATATCGCATTATGCTGCCGAATTTCAAGATTGGCATCAATGAAACTATGGTGGGGCTGGCAGTGCCGCAATGGTTGATAGACACCTATCTCAATGTTAATCCCAACAGGCGTGTGGCCGAATGGGATCTCACGGCTAGTCGTATGTACAGCAGTGAAGGCGCGCTGAAGACGGGTTTAGTCGATGAGTTGGTAGCTAACAAGGAGCAGGCGTTGGAGAGAGCTGTGGCATTTATCAATGGGTATCCTAAGCATTCGCTGGTGGCGCGTGCGATCACCAAGCAGCAGTTTCGGGCGGCAGCTTTGCGGAACTTCGAAGATAATCGTCAACATGATTTGGAAATGTTTCTGAGCACCATACAGAAGCCGGAGGTGCAGTCAAATCTGGGCGCATATTTAGAGAGTCTCAAGAAGAAGGCGTAGACAATAATATTGACCAAAATTGCCAAAAAGTTAAAACAAAATTTTGTGTTCAACCCAAAATTTAGTTGGCAATTAACATTTATATCGAAAAATGCGACTGCTTGATTTATGTTTTTGAAAGACTTTATTGTAATAAATGATTTCTGAGAGTAATATATTAAACATTTATATTGAAAATGTTAAATAAAATGTTTTAAGTTCCTTACGGATTGTCTTTTTTTCGCTTTTGAAACAAAAATTGTGATCGTTAAGGCATCTAATATAGGTATTTTTCTTTCCGAGACTCTTCAAGTAGAAGTATAAATTGAAGAGATAAATTTTACAGTTAATTAAAGCATAAAATCATTTTAATCGTCTTATATTTACATTGAATCTCTACTTTTTTTCTGAGTCTTCTAGGCAGTCAAGCCATTTTCACAGTCCCGTTTGTCCTTATTAGTGTTATCGTCACCTTTATAAGGTCTAAATATGGAAAAATATACTGCATTCTGCCTTATAAGATCTCAAAAGCCTCTAGAGATTTTCAAAATACTCTATCTGCTAATCTTTATAAAAGAAAGTATCCTTGATGTCGGATATCACATAAATCTCTATTGCAATAAATCCATTAACGATCTGAGAATTGCAGTTTCAAGGCTAAATGAATGAACTAACATAGTAAACCATGCTCTCAGGTGGTCTACTCACTTCTTAGTGTATTTCTTGCTACCGCCAAATCTTTTCTGATCTTTCTCTTACCACCTTCTTCTCTCTACCTTCATATATATTTTTTTAACCTCAATGCAACTTTCACTCCTCACACGTATGCAGGAAACGCCAGTGGCCTTCTTAACACTTATGTACGTTGATTTCCACCACAAATCACAATCAAGCAAATAAACTGCAAATAGCTTCACAAGCCAGACAATCACACACGACAGCAATGTGCTGCTTCGGAATAAGTTTGTGCAAATATTTGCATAAAATTGCGAAGGGAATTGCAATTGCATGTGTGTGCGGGGGAGTGAGTACGTCGCGCACATATTGGCCATAAACCAGTGGCGTCATAAAATCGATTTTTCTTTGCATAGTTTAAGAAGAAAAAGTGCACAATTGTCAACTGATGCAGAACACACACGCCTTACATAAGGTAAGAATATGCATGACGAATTGTTTTCTTTATGAAAATATCCTCATGTGAGGCTTTGACGGGTTAAAGTTACAAGTGTATGCTTGACTTGTGGGAGTTTTCACGCATAAAGTTGCTGGAGAAGTAGCAACCAATATTTTCATATGCATATGTACATAAGTATATGAACTGTACTTCAAGTGCCACATAAGTTTTTTACTGCTCATGCACTTGCGACATTTATTGAACAAGTTGTAAATGTGTGAATGCGCGTCTTCAGAGCAGCGCTTTGATTTTCATAGTTTTTAAATTGATTGAAACTACCACAGAAGATGAGGGCAATCAAATGAAATTACTACATTTTCTATTAAATGATGCGATTCACACTATGTGATGTGGTGTGTGAATTTATATGATTTTTATGTTGTGATTTAGTGCGCACTGAATTGGCTTGGAGCTTAACTATTAGCTTTTTTACGATGATGTTATGTGTGATCTGACGATGATGTGACTTCGTTTAGATTGATATGCTGATGTGATCTGATACTATACGATGTGATGTGATGTGTTTCGAATTTGTTTTGTTTTATTTGATGTTATGTTATAATCAGATTCATATAGCTTATGATATGTTATCATGTTATATGATTTGAAAATTGGATAAAAATAAAAAATAAAAAAAATAAATATTTGAAGTATGTCTCAAGGGCAAAATTTGACTAATTTGAGCTTGGTAAAGCCAAAAGCTTAATTATATGTCACGTCATGTGAGTTGAAATGATATCAACTGATGCATCAACTCGAACTTTTTGTTGCGCTAATTCGACAAAACTTTTAAACAACACTGAATATTCATCACAAATAAATATAAAATATTTCTTTGCTAATTAAAAAATATGTATTGGTGTAGTATTTTGGGTTGCGATATTTCCATCATATGACATTCATGTTTGAGTTGAGTTTGAGTTTTCAGGATAAAGTTGACATCACATCACTACTACTGCGTGAAATTACGTGATTTCATTAAGTTGAGTTAGAAACAGTTTTGAATGGAAGACACATTGACATACTAATAATCAGATAATGTGATGAGAGTACAAAATGCTTTAGACCATTATTCATTTCAGAATTTTGGTGTGATGTGATATGGTCAATGTGACATGACATCATACGATATAAAAAACCGCAAAAACAAATACAACAAGTAAGGAAAGGCTAAGTTCGGGAGCAACCGTATGTTTTATACTCTCGCAATTTATTGACATAGCTTTATTAAGATAACATAAGATAAATTCACTCATAAATTCGCCATAAAGTTTAATAAAATAACGAAAATCGTCATATATGAGGGCTGAACCGATGTCACTAATTTTCACTAGCAAGTGCACTATATCCAAGACTATATCACTTAATTTTGCTAAGATGTATCACATATTAACCGATACCTGCGGAATAAAGCCCACCGTATTTTTGAAAAACCTATAATTAGGTATATGGGAGCTAGGAGATGTTATGGCTCGATTTTAATAATATATGGAACAGAGACACACTATTAGAAGAAAACAATTTCCTCTGAATTACATTAAATTATCTGAAAGATTTACCCATATTTTCGGTTAAAATTTACCCTTAGGCGCTGAGTTCATTATGTTCGATATCTGGGGCCTTGAAAAGTTATAGTCCGTTTTCGAAAATTTTTCATGCCACAGATCATATACAGTAAAGTTTTATTTCGCTATCTTCATTGGTTCCTAATGAAGATATTATAAAGTGAAGGATTCAGATGCAATTCAAAATTAAGTTATGAGGAAAGTAGTCGTGGTTGTGAACCGTTTTCGCTCATTTTTTAACCGTGTTGTCAGGTTGTCAAGAAAATATTATATACCGCGTTTCATTCGATTCTGTCGAGTACTTCCTGAGATATGGTTTTTGACCCATAAGTGGGCGATGCCACGCCCATTTTTCATTTTGTAAAAAAAATCTGAGTGCAGCTTCGTTCTGGTATTTCTTCTCTAAAATTTAGTGTTTCTGATGTTTTTCGTTAGTGAGTTCATGCACTTTTAGTATTTTTCAACCAAACCTTTGTATGGGAGGTGGGCGTGGTTATTATCCGATTTCAACTATTTTCATGGTGTGTGGTGGGGTACGTAAGGGAACCGACTGCAGAAAGTTTGGTTTATATAGCCTCATTGGTTTGCGAGATGTATACAAATAACCGATTTGGGTCGTGGCCACGCTCACTTCACACAAAAAAAAAAAAAAAAAACATCCAAATATCCCCCTCCTTTGTGTGATCCTTTATACCAACTTTTAGCAACTTTTGTTGCGAGAGTATAAAAAGGATAACTATATTTTCAATTCACTTCATTTAATCAGAAAATATGCTGTCAAAAGATCTTACATCGAAATATCATAACTCTTCATATGATATCAGATGATATTAATTTTCACTTTGTATTTCTACCATTTATACCCGAATCTACAGCCAGATTAGCAACCTCTAAACTAGTATAATTATTACAAAAATAAGGTACAGTATCATTGAAAATAAAGAAAAACTATCATGTGATATTATCTAAGATGTGATTTGATCTATGAGGAAAGCAAGCAGTCATGCGTTCTACGAAGTGATATCACATCACCAGTTTAAAGAGTTTTATCTCGCAGTTAATCAATGCGAAACGATGTCACCGCTATTTAAATGCTGCATGCAACGTGTGCAAGTGTTTTATGCAATTAACGGTCACGTCACACATCACACATAACCTCTAAACGCTTCGAATACCTTCATATATGTATGTGTGTAATGATGTGACCGTGTTAGAGCTGACTTTGCATCCTTGACATGGCCAACTATGTGGCCGTAATTAATGTGCACCCACAACAAAAACAACAACAACAAGTGACACTGTCTCCACTCACATTTCTTTTTTGCATTATTCTGCTAATGAACTTAACTGCTGCAAGCATGGAGGCAGCAATGACAGCAGCCAGCTGTGGCGCCACCAACACTTTACCTTTGCTCACAAGTAAACAAGTCTCTGTGTATGTGTGTGTGTGACTTGCCAACGTGTTAAACTCATTTGCTATTTCGCAGAGTATTTATTAGCTGGCGGGCAAGCTGTGACCTTCGTTGAGTGGCGAAATCGTTGGTTGAAAGAATTATTGCGCTGGCGCTGGAGGTGACATGGCTTGCGCGCAAATGTGTGCTGCTACAGCGGGAGGCAGAGAGGAGCGGTGGTGGGTGTGCAGGTGTGGAAATCTTGACTCGTTTTAATTTGTATTTCAATTTGTCTTGTGCATACAAAATTTATGTGCTTTGATCGTCAGTGAAATTGACCTTTAACCGTGTAGCGCTGCTTATTTATACACGCTTGTTGGCACAAAGAGACCGTTGTTGAAATATTTATGCATGTGCGGTCAGTGTTTGACGGAGACGGGAGTTAACCGCAATTAAATTTGCAGTAACTTAGTGAGAGTTAGAAAAGTTAATTACTTGGGAATTTTCGCGAGTTAATATGTGTGTTAAATGTGTGCTTTCACGGTGTGATCTGGTTTAAGTTGACTTTTAGTGAATCTAAAATATGCGAAAGCTGCGGAGTTAAGGTCTTGGGTACAATTACTCACTAAATTATTAAATATTTATTCCAACTGGGAGACATATATACATATAAACTAGAGAGAGAGGAGTTGAGAGCGATATTACAACCAAGTTGGTTGAACCTTCAAGTGACTTACCTCTTGCTACCCTCGTACAGCCTCCGCGATAAAGTTAAAGCTGGATTGCTTGCTTGATTAACACATACTAAGGCACGTTTGATTTTTTTTTAATATTTTTATTTCAAATTTCATTTGTTTATAATTTATTTATTTATTTATAATAATTTATGCAATTATTTTATATATATTTATACACCATGCGTCTATGTGATTTGTTGTTATAAGCGTCTCTATTTTTTGGCACACATGTATGTATGTACTTATGCCTGTGTGTACTTACTAGCAATAGCTTACTACTCTAATTGCAATAAACATATTTATTTTTTTTATTTATTTTTGTAACGCTTAGTAACCGCTATTTATAATTATGTGCTTAATAGTACCATCTGTATTTTATATGTATGTATGTATATGCAAGTGGTTGTTATCCGTGTCTGCGCATGCCCACTTCGTTTAGTCTCATAATATTTATGTTTTTGTTAGACCTCTTTTACTTGAAGACATTAACATTTCATTTAATTTTTACTCAGTTTAATTTGTTATATTTTTTTGTTGTAATTTTTATGCATTTTTATACTTTATTGTGTTTATAATTATGCAACAATTTAGAATTCTTTTTTTTTTTTAATTTTATAATTATTATTTTTATTTTTTAGTTTTTTATTTTTAAATTTTTATTTTTTATTTTTATATTTAATTTTCTTTTATATGTAAATTAACTTTCTATTTTTCTAATTTCGGTTTCTAATTCGGTTTTCTAATTTTTGTTTCTTTTTATTTTTGCTTTTACGTCTAATTTCTCCTTTTTCATATGCAAAAAGCAGCCTGATTCTTTTACACACATAAAAATATGCCTGAATTTTGCTTTGCCTCATGTTTTCTCTATACTTTTAGAAAGCATTTTATTGGTTGTTGCTGCAGACTTCATAAACTGCGAGATATTTTTAACATAAAACTTTAACTATAAGTAATTAAAATATTAAACATCTAATCTGGGTTGAGTAAAGGTTTTTCGGATATGAAGTGGGCAGTGATTTTTGCAAGAAATTTTATGGCATTCCATTTTTTCCACTACTTCTGCGTGACATTACATGATAGAATAACAACAAAAACAATGTCTAATGGTAGATACATTGACATACTAGTCATCAGATGATGTGACGAAAGCTTAAAATGCTTGAGACCATTATTAACTTAAGAATACTGGTATGATGTCATATGATACAATGTGACTTGACATCATATGATGTAAAATATCACAACAACTAAGTTAAACAATATTAATATATTCACTTGATTTAAACAAAATTTATTCTTTTCGAAACGCTATTCATCTGATATTTCAGTACTATACACGTAACACCGTGATCAGTGGCGGATACAGAAAAATTTTTTGGAGGTTTTAAAAAACGTTGTATTACTCAACGTATTTTCAATATAGCAGTTCCCTCGCGAAAATTCAGTTATTATAGCACATGTTTTGATACGTTGAAAACGAACGACGCTGAGGCATACTATCGCATTGTTTTTTATATTCCCTTTCTTGATACTTACATTGCTCATTTGAAAAGCCGCTTTCTTGACCACAGATCAGTGTTAGAAAATGTTTGTGTATTTTTCCCAAAGTACGAATTTGACGCTAAAAAAGCTCTAGAAATATTTTCTTTTTATGAAAGGAGGGTGATCAACTGTTCAGAATAAAACTTTCTTGCGGAGGTGAAAATGTGGAAACAGCGAACTTCAGGCAAGCATTTTCGGAATGCGTTCGAAGCTTTAGAAGCAGTGAACAAAACATCTTTTGGGAATGTTTTCAAGATTTTACGCATAATGACGTTATTGCCTGTTCCAATAGCATGACCGGAAAGAAGTTTTTCAAGTTTAAAGAGAATTAAAACCTATTTACGAAATACGACAGGTCAAGATAGGCTTAATGGTCTAGCATCAATGAATATTCATAGGGATCTTGATCTGTCAGTTGATGAAATACTAGAAGAATTCTTTCACAAACCAAGGAAAATATAACATGAAATGTGAGATCCCGTGTAATCCTCAATTAATCACTGAGCTTCAGCGATACTGCTTGTACAAATGTAGAGAAAGTTCGAATTATATGAATAACAACAAAAATCTTGTAACTTTTAATAATTGCTTATAATTTGATGTGATTTTTGTGATCAATAACCTCATTCCAAACCCATATCAACAAACATATATTTTTCTATGAGTTTAGGGGGTGTTTTAACACCAAAAACTCCCCGAATGGATCCGCCACTGACCGGGATGATTATTATAGAACATAATGAATTAATTTGAAAATTTTTAAAATAATTCTCCATAGTAATAGTGAGTGGAAATGTTATCTCATTACGAAAATAGAGAAAAAGAGAGAACGAATGAAAGAGAGATCTAGGCAGATATTAACTCTCCCAAAATATCTAGAAATCACCATCATAGACCAAATATAGATGACTACTAATGAATACGTTGTTCCATCGCCGTCTTGGAAATAAATCCATGACCTCATAGCCGCCGTAAGATATATGAAGTTTTGCTCACAGATGGTAGAGTGAGCATAGTAATTTTTAGTTTCTAAAAATGTACAATTTTGTTATTTAGAGTTTAATTTTCTTCAAGTTGATGATGACTTAGTATTTAGTTTCTTCCGTTCATGCGATATCATGGTAGTGAACAAGTGTGGTATAATTTGAAGGTGTCTGGTTGGACTCAATAAGTTGTCTCACCGAGTGCAAAGAGAATGAAAAATTATAGAGAAATTACATCGCGGCTCGTAGCGATCACAAAGGCGAAAGGGGTAGAGGCGAAGCGATTTGAATATCATAATTGAACTAAGATTGAGGATTGAGGTGAAATTTTTGGAGTGAAATATAGGTTTCTTATAGGCCTAATTATAAACGAAACTCTGCAGGGCCGATCGGGAGATTTTTGGATCTTAAATTAATATCAAATTTAGATTTTACAGGTTTTTCTAAGCTGAGCAAGTACTATTTCCATTTTTTTGATTTTTATTCTATGTTTTTGTTGTTGTATTTTTGCGCTTTAGCTACTTTGAAGCGATTTTTGTTGCTGCAGTGCTTCAGTTGTTGCTTATGATAAGGGTTTTATATGCATATACAGTTGAAGTTCCATAACTTGAACCTCTCTAACTCGAAGTTCTCCATAAATCGAATTCTTGAATTGGCAATACAAGTCAAAATTCATACAAATTACCTTCTATAACCCGAAGTCTCTCTAACACGAAGTTTTTTGTGGATTATGGTGATTCGAGTTAGAGATGTTCCACTGTATATGCTCTAATGCATAGTTGTTTTTAATTTTTATTTAAATAATTTGATTTATATATATTTTGTTTTATTAATTTTTTTATGTTTTTATATATTTTTTATTTATATATTTTTTTTATTTTTATTTCATTTAATTTAAGTATATTACATAAACATATGTATAGTATATTGGATATACTCGTACTTGTATACTATTTACATATTCGGTTTTTAGCATAATTCGTTTATGTTGTTGTTTTTGTTATTTGAAACAATTGGCACATTTGTCTTTTGGCATTGAAAGTGGTTGATGTGAGTGTGTGGTTATGATATTTTTCTAGGTTATGTATGTTGTTTATGGTTTAAGGGAGCGAAATGAAAAGAGGCGATGAAGGAAAAGAAACAAATCGGAGGCTGAAGAGGGTGGTAAGAGGTTAAGATGAAGGGTGTAAAAATGAAAATAAAACCAAAGAGGATTTCCAAAAATAAAAAAAAATAATGAATAAGATGAAATAAAAATTGTGAAAAAAATCGTATAAAAATCATAAAATAATATTAAATGCAATTGATAATGAAAATGAATGAAAAAATAAGATTTCAACTTACATTTCAAAGTAATTCACTTCCTCTTTTTCAAATGTTTCTTCATTCAAAAACGCCAATAAACAAAGAAATTTATGAGAAAATTCAGATTTAGTTGCATGCTTATGAATGTGTGTGTATATGAGTGAATGCGGGTGCTGTTAGTGCTAGTTGTTTGTTTATTTGGTTGTTCTAGTGATGCTGCTGAAATTTGATTTTACGCCACATGCAATCTGAAAAATAAGTTCTTACGCCTGCTTATATGCTATGCTTATGCTACGCGTCTCATTGTGTGCGTGCGTGAGTGCATGCGCATTTGTGGTGTGCGCCTTTCGTATTGTTTTGCCAACTTCTGCACTCAATACTATTGCTGTTGTTGTTGCACTTGCGCTTACAGCTTTCATATTCGTTGCACTGTCGGCGGCAGCTACTGCTGCTGCCTTACTGCCATTTGTTGTTGTTACAATTGCTGATGCTGTTGTTGTTGTTGCTTTGATCATAGCCGTCTGCAGGCACGTCGTCATCAGCAGCATGCCGACCAATGCAATTAGCATTGCATAATTGCAACATATTCGTTGTATGTAGGTTAGCTTATTGTTGCTGTTGCAGCCGCATGCATGTGGCAGCCACAATTGCATTCTTGTTGCCGCACTTTTATCCTTTGACCAGTCATAGCCTTTTGGATTCTCACCGGTTAGCTTTTGTTCGGATTTACCAATCTCATTCAGATTTGATTGGTACTTTGTGCCCACTGAAATGGAAGATAAACAAAGTGGTTTCAAATGAATTTCACTTAATTGAGAACATTTATGGCAATTGCATTTGCACTTGTGCAACTACGTATATACTATATATAAGTGGGTGTGAGTATGGGTTAACTTGTGTATTTCTGTTTGCGATGGAAGTCATTGAAACGATAAGAATCGGTTTTTGGTTATACTCTTGTGGAGAAAAATAACTTTCAGGTTATTGTATCAAAAACCGATCAAATTGTATTTTTGAGTACTTAGGGATAATTGATCTTGCAAGCTCTAAACTTAGCTAAGTCTTAATCTAGTCTAGAAAATGTGCAGAAACTGAAGAAGCTTCCAACTACAACCTATCAATGTATTACATAAGTATTCGTACTAAGTTGATGATATGTTGGGTTAGGTTAGGTTAGATATAAAGAGTGATCCTCGAAACAGCAATCATATTTGAACAGTTGCGGACAAGTTTCTTTACAAAAACTTCTAGAGATTGATATAAATGACCCCTGAATGATGTATTATCTTGAAGTCTCTACAAATATGTTAAGATGATTGATTTCGATTGCTGGCTCAACTGGAAGCCAGAAAATACTAGTTAACCCTTTCGGACCTACTGGGATAATACATCTCAGCAAATTTCGAACTTCTGTATTTTCTTTACTATGCACGTTATTGGTTTTCTAAAAACTCCCAAGAACAGGTTTAAGTATCGTCTTTGTACTGTAAACAAATACATAAAGGTACGTTTTTGCATTTTGATGTGACATTTAACGGAATCTCACAATTTCACAAATTTTCATCAGTTTTGTTTCGTTTTTTGTCAAAATCAGTAGCAATAAAAGCCTATATTGACCTTTTTTGCTACAAGAAAGTAAGTTAAAATAAATTTCATAAATGTGGGTCATATAATCCCAATAAGCTTTCTACCTGGGATCACTTGTCCCAATAAGCTTTTTACATGGGATTAATTATCCCAATCTGCTCTTAGATGGTGAAACGAAAGTTAAAACTTGAGGACTTGGAACGTATAATGTGTGAAGAATCAGACTTGGATACTGATTTTGAAGACTCTGGAAGCGAACACATGCAAAACAGCAGCGACGAAGAGACTGAATATGCTTCAGAAATTGAGGACTGTGTTGATGTGGCCGATGGAACCACCGCAGTAAACGATTTAGTTGCGCAAGTAGAAAATCGTGATAATCTAGATGTGGTCCCTGGACCTTCCGAAGCAAACAGCGAGATGCATTTGGTTGCGCAGTGGGTAAATACTTTTACCGGGGAATTAAATTGTGAATGCGTTGCGACTTAAAAACAGGGTATACTTACGATTTAAATGTTTATACTGATAAGGAGGCAAATATTATACCTTCGGAAACAACTCTTGGAGAAAAGGTCGTTCTTAAGTTAGTTTCTTCCATTCGTGAAAAGGCTGTTTGTCTTTGATCGCTTTTTTACATCCATAAAACTATTAGAGACAATCCTATATCCAGCCCTTGGAACATATATGCAAAATAGAAAAAAATATATATAACTTTACCAGGAAGCTAGCCAGAGGAGAAAGTCAGTTTCAAGTTAATTCCAGTGGAATTTTGGCAGCCCGCTGGATGGATTCAAAAGAGGTCTTTTTAGTTTCAAACTGTCACGTGGCATCACTTGAAGAAATTAAAAAGGACGGATCAAAAAAGAAAATACAATGTTCAAAAAGTATTAGTGACTATAATAGAATCATGGGTGGCGTTGATTTGGCTGTCTAGAAGGCAGCCGTTTATGATTTCAACCGCAAATCTCAAAAGTGGTGGAAACAAGTTTTCTATAAGCTTCTAATGGCAAGCTTGACAAATGCATGGATAATTTACAGTGAAAATAAAAAGCAAAAGTCACCACTAAAAGACTTTCATCATCATTATTACATATTTTTTGTTCGAAATAAAGCTTATTATTTTATAAATACAACTTTTATCTATTCCTTTTATGAAGTTTTACAGCCCGATAAAAAAAATGATTGGGATTTTATATCACACGGAAAATGCTTATTGGGATTATATGCCCCAGGATAAAAAGACGATTTTGGGAATTTTGAGTATGCAGACATAATTGTTTAGCCCAATATATAGATATAAGCATAAATTTTGATTGTGGCTATTCCCATTTTCCAAATAAAACTTCGTCTCGAAAGGGTTAAAGGAGGTCAGAACTTCAGTTTATCAATTACGCAACTGACAGGGGGGAAGTACCGAGATTATTTTTACCTTAGTGGATTTTTAAACCCACTGCCGGGATAGTAAGTCAAAACCAAAAGGAAATAATATACATTGAGGAGGTCAATTTATACACTCGATCTGTATACCGAAGGAAGACATCCATCGCTACATTATTGACAGACACCTCTAGTTTGTTAAACTCAACAATTAATTCCAATATCAGAGATGTTTGTAAGAGCATTTTGAAGGACTCTGTAAGGCACATATTTGGGAGCAAAATTATATATTAAATAAAAAAAATTATTATGTTTTTGTTGTTCTTGTTTCATCATAAAGCTTAGCTATCATGTTTAAGGGGTTAGGGGTAGTCAGAGACACGAAAAAATAAGAATTTTCAGTAATTTTTTTTTGCTATTAAATCATGTTATTTTACAAACGTAATAATATGGCATTATTATACAATGTTTTGAGTTAAAGTCTCGAAAATTTGAAAAAAAAATGTAATTTCCAAAGTTATAACTAGCTGTCTGTATTGACCCAGTTTCAATAAAAGGTCTTTGCGGTGACAATCATAAGTCCTTCGAGATTCATCTAAATTCAATCGGATAAAAAATATTAGTTTTATAAATAGATAATCCTAGGCCTGAACCAAACTTTTTTTTTCAAAAATTAACAAAATGGCGGCTTCAAGAAATTTTTCTCTAGATTTTCGGGAAAAAATCAACAAGTAATTGGTCTTAGAAAATCGAAATGTTTGAAAAAAAAAGCTTCGGATCAGGCCTGAGTTTATTATGTATTCTAAAAGCTGTATGAATTTCATTAAAATCGACTGAGTGGTTATCGAGTTACAGTTGTCACCAATTCAAAAAACATAGTTTTGAGAAAAAAGCATTTAAAGTTTTACCCGACCGTTTTGGAGCGCACGAGGGATCTTTGTGATTTGTCGATAATTGAAGTAAGATTATATTACACTTAACGAAAATGCAAATTGCTTTTTGAAAATCCTGACTACCCGTAACCCCTTAAGACAGGTCTAGATAGGATATCCTGGAGTTTTATAGCAGTTTGTTTTGAAGACAGTGCTTTAACCCATCGCCATAGCTTGGTATAGGTATGTTAAATAAGTTGTGAACGGAACACCCATTACTTTATTTAACTATTTATCCATATATTCGTACTTATACGGATATGTATGCTTATGTTTTCTCCTACATTATTTGGAACCATTGGATGTACTATGGAATATTTTTTTCAACTAAATTTAATGGAATTTTACTGAGCTCTTGAAAATATTAGACTAAATTGACTACACCTACTCTAAGAAGAAAAGTCACCTAAAATTCACGAAAAAACTCACCAGAGTCAAAATAATTTAAAAATTACTCATACGCCATGCCTCAAGAATTTGACTTAGAAACACATAATGAATATTTTCTTCGTATAATGAAGATTTTCGTATCCCGAACTTCAAAGCAATATATTTTTTAACATCTCATCGGCTCCAATTTTGTGCCTTAATGCATTTTCTCTTCCTAATTTCCCCCTCACTTCTCACTATTATCATCCCCTGCTGCTTTAAAAATATATCATTGCATTTTCAAACCGAAATCGATGACTTTCCATGATACAAAAACAAATTGACATATAGAATTATTAGCAAAATTTGTTTGCTTGTAAACAATCGTTGCAAACGTTTTCTATTATATTGCACGTTTGCACAACCGTTTGCTGTAAGCCGCTCATAGCCGCACACTGGCCGAGCGATTGCAGTGCTTTATGGCGCTCACGTGCATAGATTCAGATCAGCAACTTACTTTTATCGATGACAATCACCGAATTGGTTGGCATAATGCCATAAATTGACGTGCTGAAACTGTCCCAGGCTGGCGCTATTGTGGTGCGACGTGTTGTGGTTGTGGTTGGCGGTGGCAGCGTGGTGGGCGGACTGGACACTGTAAGGAAAATGAGAAAATTGAAAAAAATGAATGTTATAATTTGCTGAAAATTTAAATTTGGTAAAAATAAATAAGTATTCAAGCCTAATTCAGGAAAAACAATATTTTCATTTTCTTTGTTGTAACTTTTTAAGCATATTTATGCTTTATTTGTTGGTCAACCAGTAATGCCGAAAAATTGCCACGCCAACAAGTATGCAAAATCAATCATTTAAATTTTGCGGTTGCAATGAAATCCCGAAAAATTTGGTGGCATTTTGTGGGATTTGTAGAGATTTACACACAAATACTTTAACTAAATAAATCAAATAACGGCAATTTTTCACTGTTATTATTTATTTAACACTTGCAAACACACACACACACAACAAATCCGTTTGCGGTGGAAAACAAATTAAAGGCTAAAATACCAAGTAATAAAAAAAGATTTTTTCTGGTCACTCTATACGTTTTTTTTTTGTTTATTTGATATATTTTGTTTTTTTTTCGGTTTCTTTTTCGTTTTTGTGTGCGCTTTTGTAGTATTTGCCACGGCATTAAAAGGTGAAATATTGTTTGCTAGCATATTTTTAGGCATTTAACTGCAAACAGTGGGGGCGCACCCACTGTACATATGTGTGTGTAAGTAATCGCATGGCTATTACAATTTTTTCGATTGCCTGCTATTTTTTGCTTCGGCGCTGATTTTAGTGGCTTTTCGTGTTATTTATTGCCGTTTTACCAACACTCTGACACATAAAATGAAATCATTAAACGTAAAATTATTGCCAACTAGAGACCTTGTGGACACCGACATACACACTCTCATGCACCCGAACAGGGACAGGGACATAAGCTGATTTATGACATTGAACGCACACACAATAAATACAAATGTCAATCGAAAATAAATACATACACACATCTAAACATATTGATCCTTTGGTCAACAACAAATTTTACGCGAAATGAGCGCCAGTACTCATAAAAGTAGATTAGTTAGTAACATAAATGAGCAACTTAATGAATAAATGTGACTATGAAAATATATTTTAATTTAAATTAATATAAATTTATAGAGAATATTTGTAAAATATTAAATTTTGAGGTTGATTCAAAACATTAAAGTAATATTATTTTTCAAAGGGAGAGAGAGAGAGAGAGCGAGACAATACAAGAGTCATTATATTTCAAGAAATTTCAAGCCTACAGATTGAAAAGGTGCTTCTTTGGAGAGAGAGAAAGAAACTCTGCTTAGAAGAAAGACTCACTTCGGCAACAAATTTCGATGACTTTCTCATTGTGAGCGTCAATAAAGCATAATTCGTCTATCCCACTAATCAGTTCTACCCTTTTACATAGGCGCATTGCTGAGAGAAGGGATAGATTCATATATTCCAAGTTGTTTTAATAATCATGTAGGAATTGAAATAGCTCAGCACGGGGGACCATCTGCTTTCCTAGTGGCAATGGTTACTGTAGCTGAGCCTTAAGGCAGTAGTCTGCTTTACAGGCATCAAAAAATCGATTTTTTTGTTTTGTTTTAAATCTCTTCCAAAACTATCCAAGAATATGTATTTAAAATTCCAGAAGCCAATTCGACATATTTTCAAAGCTAGAGCAGTTTTAGTGGACGAGCGTCGAGCAGGTGCAAATGCTCAGGCAGACCCGACCGAAAACTTTAAAGCGCGTTTTCTCGAGTTTTCAGTGTTAGAAAACGGTGCCGGCGATAGCAAAAAGAATATATGTCCGATCGAAAAAAAACAAAATGATCTAGCTTTAGTATTAAATTTTCTTCTATTTGAACTAAAAAAGTTGGACAGAAGTATTATTTAAACTCCTTTTTTTCAAATTTCATAAAAAATTGGAATTTTATAACTTCTTAGGTATTTTTTTAGTTCATAAAGAAAAGAAACATAATAATTAAAAACAAAATTTGGTTCGACTGTTTCAGATGCATCGCACGACCTCCATCACCGGCACCGACGTGCAGACTCCAGGCGCTCCAGAAAAATACTTACAACTTTGAAAAAATTTCAATATTTTTTAATAATAAATTTTGGTTTTTAAGCCTTAAATATAGTACACTATCGTCTTAAAATTCCGTTTACCGCAATCATTTCCTTCCCTTTCAAAAAAAAATTGCTGAAAAAACGTTTTTTTCGACTTCTAAAGCAGACTACTGCCTTAAGCAACCGGGGCGTGCGGCAGGTCGCAGATAGCCGGATGGCATGTAGTAGCAGGTTAGTTGCGAAATATGTTTAGACGAAGGGTGTGGAGGTTGCGGTACAAAAGCCAGCATGCCCATTGAAACTCCTGTGACAGTGGCGAACCGACACCGTCCCTTTGAAATATGGCAGGCGCGACGGACCCGTAATGGGCGGCTTCCTGGGCAGCTTCTGAACACCAGATTAGGTGCGGCTGATAAAAACAAAATAATCCTGACCGATACACAACGCGTGAATTAAACTTCACTAGTAAGTTTTAAGGCATATGTGACAATGGTAATATCACTCATACGCCATGGAGCATGCTCTTATCAAAATTCATGTATATTGATATTTATTGTTTGATGTCCGAAATTTTTAGTGTTGATGAGACAAATGATATAGAATGAAATCTAGAGTCTTTCTGAAACATATAATATTTAGAGAAAACTTATAGAATAATGTCAATGTTGATTATACGCCGTGGTTTAAGTTTTAGACTTCGAAACACAAATCGAATTTTCATCTATACGAATCTCGAGATGAACGCACTAAATTATTTATAATATACAGTGGAACTTCAATAACTCAAACTTCTATAACTCGAAGATCTCCATAACTCGAACTCTTGAAGAGGCAATAGAAGGCAACTTTCTTACAAATTTCCTTCCATAAATTGAACTTTTCGACCAGGGCATAATACAAAATTTAAAATTTTACTATCGAGGCAGAATTTTAAAAGAGTCCGTCTATATTGTACGGAGGCAAACAAAATATATAATAATGCACATATGGATATAGACGTCGAGAGCCAATAATAGAAAACTGCAACAAACAAAATTACAGAATACATGTTTTAACGTATTTTGATAAAACTTTATGCGAAGTCAATAAATAAAACAGTATAAAAATCTATCTTTTACAGCTTTTCGAAAATTTATATGTTTTAATGAAAATTCTATAACTCGAAGTCTCTTCAACTCGTTTGATTCGAGTTAGAGAAGTTCCACTGTATAATATATTTTCAATTTATTTGAACCTATATTGACTCAGAGAGAATGATGAGACTCCTAATCGAAGAAGAAAAATAAAATAATATTTCACAGACAAGCCAAGGAATTTAGGAGCTGTGTTAAGGTTGTGCTATGGTTCGACAAATGATGTTGTGATTCTTTAAGATATTTATATATAATTTTGACAAAAACCTTTACTCATTGAATAAATAATATCCTAAGCGATTACTAGAAGATATAAAATCATAAAAGTAACTTTATAAAATTTCAATTCCAGGAATGTGTCTCTAAAGCACACTACTCGATTACATAATATTGGTTTAGTGGAACAATTTGATTAGATAAGTTCAACCATCAAATGCTATTTTTAGCTAAGGATGCATTCTACTCTACTACACCCTGATTGCAATCAATTTACGAGGGACACGACAATATTTTATATACTTGAAATAATTACTTATATCACGTGTGCACTTGTTTGAGACTTTATTTGTATGTACATGATCATTCTATTGTGCATTACATTGTGAATTTCTATTCATTGAAGATTTAATTTGTGCTTGACATTGCAACTAAGGCACACTCGCTAGATACAAAAACACACAAAGCTCAATGGAGAAAGAGAATATAAGGTAGCCACACAAGCGCTCTTGGCTATAGTTGTATAAAATATAGAGAATACTGCACACACACTTCTAAATATTTGTAGAAATATATATAGAGAGATATATATGTGCATATGCAACACATAAAACCACCTTTTGTTATGCTGTGTGGCTGCATGTGTGCCTTTTATTACCCTTTTGTCGGTGGCTTTGTATTTCACCTACTTGTGCTATGGCTTATGTGTATGTGTGTGTTTGTCTGTTGGCGCTTGTGTGCCACTGCGCCAATTGTTCGACCGCTTGACACTGATTTTATGGTTGATTTTTAGTGTTTACCCATAAATTTGCTACTTAAATGTGATTTAGCAAATTACGAATCGATTTTTGTCTGCCAAAGTGTCTCAACAGACGTACAGACAGACAGACAATGGCAATTGTGTGCGGAGTGTATGGCGTCAGACAGCACACATATATGTATATATGCAATGGTGATGGCTGGAAATAGTTGCTGATAGATATGTGGCGGTATTATTATGTTACGATGATGATTATGGCTTAATAAGGTTTAACGGCATGTCTGCACGTGTACTCAAAGTATTGTTGGTGGTGATAAACACAGATAAATGTTAGATAAAGAGTGGTACTGCTTATAGATAGGATATATAAATGTATAAAAAGAGATGAGAGTCGTTGTTCAAAATGTTATGAAAAGTCACATATTGCTATAAAGTTAGTGTAGTAGGTCGCTCTATGTGGCAAAGTGAGACTTAATTGGTGGACTTAAGATATTAATATGGGATAAATTTTATAGAAGAATATCCATTCCTCATATTTTCGAAATATAATTAATTTACAATAATTAATTTATGAACTGAAAGACGGCTGCCTGTAATCTTTCTGAAGAAGGAAAACTGGGGAACACTATGTGGATCAATAGAATAAAGATTTCATCAAGATATCGAGCCTTTGGTACCAAACTTACTAAGTTTCGTACCAAGATTACTAAGATCGCACGATATCATATTGAACGATTTCACGGGGATATGTATGTATGTATGTGATTGGCGTTGCAACCGTTTAGCCGGTTATAGCCGAATCGACGATAGTGCGCCACCTCTCTCTCTCCTTCGCAGTTCGGCGCCAGTTGGAGATCCCAAGTATAACCAGGACGCTCTCCACCTGGTCCCTCCAACGGAGTGGAGGCCTTCCACTTCATCGGCTTCCTCCGGCGGGTACTGCATCGAACACCTTCAGGGCTGGAGTGTTTTCGTCCATTCGGACAACATGATCTAGCCAGCGTAGCCGCTGTCTTTTTATTCGCTGAACTATGTCAATGTCGTCGTATAACTCGTACAGCTCATCGTTCCATCGTCTGCGGTATTCGCAGAAAATTTTCCTCTCGAAAACTCCTAGTTTCGTCTCATCTGATGTTGACATCGTCCAAGCTTCTGCACCGTAAAGTAGGACGGGAATGATAAGCGACTTGAAGAGCTTGATTTTGGTTCGTCGAGAGAGGACTTTACTGTTCAATTGCCTACTCAGTCCAAAGTAGCACCTGTTGGCAAGAGTTATTCTGCGCTGGATTTCGAGGCTGACATTGTTCGTGTTGTTGATGCTGGTTCCCAGGTATACGAAATTATCTACGACCTCGAAGTTATGACTGTCAACAGTGACGTGGGCGCCAAGACGCGAATGCGCCGACTGTTTGTTTGATGACAGGAGATATTTCGTCTTGTCCTCATTCACCTCCAGACCCATTCGCTTCGCCTCCTTATCCCTGCGGGAAAAAGCAGAACAAACGGCGCGGTTGTTGCTTCCGATTATATCAATATCATCGGCGTACGCCAGGAGCTGTACACTCTTGTAGAAGATTGTACCTTCTCGGTTTAGCTCTGCAGCTCTTATAATTTTTTTCAGCATCAGGTTAAAGAAGTCGCACGATAGTGAGTCACCTTGTCTGAAACCTCGTTTGATATCGAACGGCTCGGAGAGGTCCTTCCCAAGCATGACGGAGCTTTTGGTGTTGCTCAACGTAAACTTACACAGCCGTATTAGTTTTGCGGGGATACCAAATTCAGACATCGCGGCGTAAAGGCAGCTTCTTTTCGTTCTGTCGAAAGCGGCTTTAAAATCGACAAAAAGGTGGTGTGTGTCGATCCTCTTTTCACGGGTCTTCTCCAAGAAGTTGTCGATTTTCCAGGTCTAAAGCCACACTGATAAGGTCCAATCAGTTTGGACATAGGGATTAAAAAATTTAGAACTCGGTGATTTGATTAAGTACCAAAACAAATATATACACTGACAGTCAGCCAGAATTGCTGGCTTTATCGTCTCCGGAGATTAATTCACACGTAGTCAGCAATTGCAGGAAGGTTTTGTGCTCATTTGGGTTCCCGGTCACAGGAATATTTTCGGAAATGAAAAAGCAGATGAATTGGCAAAAACACGAGCCTCTCTAGATGTATCCGAGGCGGAACAAATACCATGGCCATTAGGAACTATCAGGAGAGAGATATACACACCTTACGAACAAATAGCCCTAAACAGATGGAAAGCAAATAACAAATGTAAAATAACAAAACAGTTATGGCCTGATTATGATAAGACAAAAACGAAGGATTTATTAGATAACTCCAGGAAAAACATATACAGACTTACAGCCACATTAACGGGGCACTGGCCATTTGGAGAACATGCGTTGAAAAGAAACATGGTCTGCCCCATAACCACATATGTCGCTCCTGCAAACTAGAAGAGAAAAAGGAAACGGTCTTCCACTTTCTCTGCGAATGCCCGGCCCTAGCTCAAATCAGACACAAGACTCTGGCCTCAAAAATAATAACATAAATAAGTAGTTTCAAAGAGAGCACAAAATGGTTCGAACGTCGAGATGAAACGTTATAGCAGTAATTACTAAGGTCTTACAATAGTGTAACAAAATGGCGCATCTAGCGCTGATATAGACTTAGTTAACTTTTGAGGATCGGATAGAAATACAGATACTATTATTTGGCTTTTTAGCTGAAAATACTTGAACTGACTTGACTTTTGGAGGACGGATGATAATTTCCCAGATCTCCGTAAAAAATAATAAGTACCAAACAAATATATTTAAACATCTCCGCTTTATTCTAAATACTAGCGACGCTCACATCATTTCCTAAGCAAACACTTAACACCTATTTATAGTATTATATTTTAAGTCCTCCCAAATCGTCAACTTAATAATTTCGTCGTATTTCATACCAACTTCATTGAGTCCATTGTGCAAGAAACTTTCACTACTCAATAAGTTAAAATTGATTTGTGTGCTTTCTTGCTGTAACCGAGCAAATCGCTACTTCTTACAATAACTTTTTCGCAAAAACTGCACAAGCCTTACACACGAACAGACGTAGACACAGACACAGACAGGAGTGTGGAGTTGAAAATCCCCAGGAGCTTTACATTTTACAGCGAACGGAAGCATAGCTACACACAGGAAGGCACTTAAATGGAAGCCGAAAAGAATTACGACAAAGTGAAGCTGCAGGCAGGCCAAATGGCATATAAATGTGCTTAGGTGTGAAAGAGCATTGCGAAGGGGCGAACCGATTTTTTTGCATTTCACCGATTTTTATTATTATTCTCACAGCTGAGCACCTCGGCAACGGCCGCAGTGTTGGTGGAAGCCAAGCTCCCGCTGTCCAGGCATTTCAACAAGTGCTCAATGGCTGGCTGCTGTTAGCCGTTAGCATAAAACCTGTTGGACTCCAAAGTGGCAGCGCTGTCCCACAGACAAAAATGTATGCAAATAAAATGGTGAGGGGCGAGCGAGTGGCGGAAGGGCCAAATAGGATTTATTACAAGTTTCTACATTGTACGAATGCATAGTGGGGGAATAGCTGGTGCGAATGTAATGGCTTAAATGGAATGCCACAAGAGATGAGGCAGTCAGAGACCGATTTGTGTAAGAGAAAATACTCGTAAAATAACAATACGAAGAAATTATGTGAATACTCATCGGAGAACTTGAACAAGGATGTTTATTATTTAATATACCTCGAGTGATGACACTTTCTATCTTTTTCTTTGTTAGAATAAGGACAATACATAGAGACTGGAGTCAAATTTAAAGTAAATTCGAAGATCTTTTGAAACCCCACCTTATTTTTGTTTTTTAATGCGAGGTCTAAAATATTCAAGAATGCAATGATTTTGGCGCTTTGAGGAACCATCTTGATAAACTTCTTCTTACAAAATCTATATAATTTCGGTAGAGGTCGGCAGCGACAAATCGTATTGTATCTGACTTGACAGTTCGCTCAAAAGCTGTCACCGTACCACAATGATGGCTATTGTTTCACATTTCCACTGAAAGTGAGTGAAATCAATTTTGGTTAAAAAAATATCCACTCTATTATATTTAAAATTTGGATCACCCTTATAAAGTTTTGAGTTCTTTGATGATGCGACAGTTACGAGGGATAGTCATACCGAAAAAAATTAATTCACTATGTTCAATGATGTGGAAATACTTTCTCTGCATTGCAAGTAAAAAGTGGCTCCAAAATGCGGCATAATAATAAGCAAAGAAGCCTTACAATCGATTTCATAATGTATGTATGTATGTATGTATGTATGTATGAATATACGAGTATACTCAGACACACACATAACTTCCTTATTGTGATTTTTATACAATGACATGTGGAAACGGAATGGTTTATCGTTTAATTGCAGCATATTTTTCATCAATAATAACAAGGCCTTGATATTTTTTTGGGTTTCTTTTCTCCTCATAATTCCCTATGGGTACAAAGGTATTGTGAGTGTAAATATAACTCATTTCATTGCTGGTAATTGAATTTTTTCCAGCATTTCGTTGTTAATTTGTTAACTCTTGTTGAAGGTAAAAAAGTGCCGTAAAAAAGTGGTTTTCCATTGCAAATTACAGTAATTTTTTCCAATGAGGCAAAGGTTCGTGTAATCATTTGAATTAAGTGCTGATATCCTTACTAAAAAAATTACTGGAAAACACTTTTTTCATAATGTAGGTTGTGGTTTTTGTATTAAACACACTTGAGGCGTTCAACTCAAATTATTTTTTTTTTTGTTAAAGCGAAACTTTCACTTACTGTAAAGCTTTATGGTGCCGTCCATTTCACCACGTGGATTTTTCGCCACACATTTGTAGCTGCCATAGTCGCTCTTCTGCACATTCGTTATGGTCAGACGCATGGTTGCCTTATAAGTGGGGTTTCCCGGTAGTGTTTCAGTTCTGAAATCAAAGCAGATAATTTATATATTTTTTTAATAATCAGATATTTTATAAAATTTATGAATGAAACCAATTCTTAAAAATAATATTATTAAAATATATACAAATTTGTAATATTTGGTCTCGCTATACAGCATAAATAAGAGCGCTCTTTTATAATGTAAGGTTAAAGCTGGTTTGAGATGAATTGGGAGACCAAATTGTTCCAAACTTTCGGGTTTGGTTTGTCGATGGCAAATATTTTCTACAAAAAGTTAGTAAACCCGGTGGCATGAGACCTTAACGATTAGCATACATTAAGCTCACCATTTATAGATCGTCAATAATAGATGGCATGAATAGGATACTAATTATCATAATTCCTTCAAACCATCAATTCCCAGTAATATGCGATAGCCAATAATATATTGTATTTTCTCACATGTATGACTATTGACTGAATGTCAGGGATCTGATTGAATAAATAACATTTTTGTGCTTTGTAAACATTGGTGGCAGAGTTCTGGCATAGGTTTTCTTCTCAAATATGTAAACAATAATGTTTATCAATTTTTTTTAAATATTTTAAAACTTGGCTCTGCGTGATAAGAATGCTCTCTAAGTGATCTGAAGGTCAAGGTGATAAGAAATGTAAATACACCACACAGGCAGACAAAAAAAACACAATATGTTTTAAGACAAGCAGAGTTGTTTGAGAATTTTGTAAGCTAGAGCAATTGTTTCCCGACAGTTGTGAGTTCAATTCCAATTATATGTTTATAATTATTTTATATTCTTCAATAGTCCAAAAATTCTTATTGTTCTGAGACCCATTAATAGCCTCAAAACATCTACTCTCCATTTATAGTAGTTCTGCTCGCTGCTCCACAAAATCTTGTAAATTAGTTGTACTTATATGTTATTCTATATAACGGGTGTTTTTGACATCTGTTACTTGACTTAAACTCATTTTGGTTTGTCATTTCATTATTAACAGATTTTCTTCGGAACAACTTTTGTTCTTAGTATAGAGCCCCATTTGTTGCAAAAAGCGGTCGAATATTGTGTCTGGCTGGTATTGATTCGAGCCAGCCGCGGCTACCCTCATCTCATAATAAAGCAAAATTCTTGGTCACAGCATTAAATTATTATTTGCTTCTAGAAAACCACATTAAAAAAAAACACCCTTTAGATATATATACATAGGTACGTACATGATGGTCTACTATTGGATTTCTACTACGCCATTGAATGGTTCCAATAACAAACAAACAAAATCGTCTGCCACTGAGAAATCGTTGCTTTCAAATGCCTTTATATGCTCTTCAAATTGAATAGACAAGATTAATGGCAATGAGATTCTTACAACTCGTACATTATATACAGAAATAGGTATGTGTCTAAGCGTCTGAATGGCATTTTTGCCAACTGCATCTGGTATATTTCTCTATGAATGTATCTATGAAAGAAAAAGCTAGGTAGAACAGAATTCATTTTACACGCTTGCAATGTATGCGTAGCCTTAGGCACAGCGGAGATCACTCAACAGAAATGTTGTTTGATTCTTGAAAAGCTACGTAGGTCAAGAATTCAGCTATGACTACTGATCTTGACCTTGTTTTGACTATTATTAAAGTTTTTAAAATATGTACATACTTAGTCGCCTCAGCTCAGGGGTTTGTCCCTTCATGTTTCAGCTAGAACCAGTCCGATTCAGCCGAATGTTGGAAGCTTTAAACATTAAAACTGTCATACACAAATTTTCATTCGGCCCAAATTTTGATTATTGAAATTCTCATCATGTTTAATGAAAAGTTAGCAAACCAAATTCTTTGTGTAAATTTTTTATATTTTCGGGTCTTCTCGGGATATGACTCTAGTAGTTAATTAAAACGTGAATAATGTAGGTCACTTATAGCGTATCACTGATAATGGGCTGAGCTTTAGTCGTCTTTCGTCCAGAATGTGATAAGGTGAGAGAGAGTTGTTAAAGTACTCAGCATGGTAAAGAGAGAGAGAGAGAGGCATTACCACCTCCAATTGTATAAATCTGTTTACATAAACATTTATAAATCACTTATATACATCTGGACTTGACTTGATAAGCGAATATATATACAATGTATATATATATATATATATATATAATATATATAAATGTGTTTGCCAGCATTAAAAATGGGCCACAATACGAAATTGCGAGCAACAAAAGGCGAATTTTTGCACAAACAATTCACTACAATAACAAATGGAACAAAAAGCACAGAAAAAACGGCACAGACTCAAAATAAAAGAAAATTGAACGAAATCACAATGACACTGACCGGCGCGAGATCACCGAGATTAAGACGGCGTCGCGGATAGGTGTCGCCTCGTTCGCTCGCCATTAGCTGAACGTAGCGGCGCAAATTGGTCCGCAAACGCCATTAGTTGAGCCTTGTAAGTGCGTGTAAGCGGAGCGGTCTGAGGAACATTTTTCGAAAATATTAAAAAAAAAAAAAAAAAATCGACAAAGCACTTTACTATTGCCTAATTTTGGCTAATTTAAAGCATCTTTTTTTGGTGAAAAGGTCAATGCGCCGCGGTTGATATTTGTTAGTGTAGCGCTATTCTGCAATAAGTATCTGTGCCGCGAAATGCTGAAATTGAGCATAATTTGCACATTGTTCGCGTCCATTATTTGGCGCACCACGCCGACCAATTGTAGCCGCCCCTACGGTCACGGCGGCAATGTGAATCAAATTTTGGCAACGAATATACAAAATTACATGGACACCACAGCGCGGCCATGCGAAAACTTCTATCAGTACGCTTGTGGCCACTGGCCGCAGCAACACATTGAGCAATTGGATTTCGGCGATACGTTTGGACTGTTGGATTATGAGCTCAACCGCAAGTTGGAGCATTTGCTGCGGCGCCAAGTCAACGCCAGTGCCAGCAATGCGGTTAGCAGCACAACAACGGCGGCACCAACACAATACACCGGCGACAGCATTACTGCTGTCGTCACGAATTTTGTCACTGCTGCCGCGGCATTGGAGGGTCCGTACGCCATGGTGGGCGACCTGGTTGTGGAGCCACAGCCGGCCACGTCCAGCACTACGGCTGCCACATCGACAGCGTCCACATACCTGCCGGAGGATTCGGTTGGTGAACCGCTGATTTACGAGAAAGCACGCACCTACTATCGCTCCTGCAAGAAGGTGAAGCCGTACAACCTCAAGAAATATTTACAACTCATACAGCCGGGTTTCGGCGCGCACTGGTGCATTTTGGCACGCAATGGCGGCAAGAAATGGCATGCGGAGCACTTTGACTGGCTGTCGGCGATTGCCAAGCTGCGTTTGTATGGGCTGAACGGTGTGTTCTTGAAGGAGGAAGTGCTGCCGCGTTGGGATGAGTCCAGCAGTAATAGCATTTACCTGGACAAACCGGATTTGGCTGAGACAGAGCCCACCGAGGAGGGCATAATGATCGAGCTGCTCTTGGATATTGGCCAAACGAAGCGTGCAGCGAACGAGGTCGCGCGTGAGGTACACACTTTCTCTTTGCGTCTGCATAAACTGCACGAAATTGAGGACGAAGAGGGTGCTAAGGAAATGCAGTTGGGCTATTTGCAGGAGTATGTGCCGGAAATAAAATGGCTTGAACTGCTGAAACAGCTGAAGGGCCCCGCAACTAATCTCGAAACCACAGTCATCATACAAAATATACCCTACATGCGCGCCCTGGTGCGTCTGCTCGCCGATACTCCCAAAGAGACACAATGCAACTATATTATGCTGAAATTTTTACTCTTCCTGAAGCAGCGTGGACCAGCGGAGATTTCGAAGCATGAGTGCATTTCGAGTTTACGACGCGCCATGCCTTTGGCTATGAGCTACATAGTTGGTCGTCATTACTACAAGGATCCAAAACAGACGGATGAAAATGTGCAAGAGATTTTTGCGCAATTACAGCAAAAGTTCTATGAGATCATCAATGATAATCGGCTGCAGCTGCAACGTCCCATTATAGATGCGCTGCTGCAAAAGATCTCCAGCATGCGTCTGCAGATAGGCAATTCACCGCGTAAAGCCACACCCGAGTACTATGATGAGTACTACGAACGCGTCGAACTCGATCCGAACAATTTCTATGTGAATCAGTTGAGTTTACTGCGTTTGGCTGTCGAGAAGAGTCACGAAAGTTTGGATTCTGCGATCGCCAGCAATTTTAGTGCACCCGAAAATGATTCGTATGTGCTACCCAACTGGCTGGGCAGTACATCGTCGCCATTCTATGTGAAGCCAAAGAATCTAATAATTGTGCCCTATAGCTACCTGCAGATGCCAATATACCATCGTGGCTTGCGCGACATCTTCAAATACTCGGTGCTCGGCTTCAGCATTGCACACGAACTCCTCCACGGCTACGACTCGGCGGGCATCGACTACGATAGCATCGGCAACATTATGGGACCCAGCGAAGAGATTGCGGCAAATCAGCGTTTCATGCAAGGTCTGCGTTGCATGCAGAACGAGCTGGCCACCGGTTCGCGTAGTCTCAATGAGAAACTGGCAGATTACGAAGGCTTCCGTTTGGCCTACGAAACCTACTTTAGTGGCAACATGTCACAGCGCTCGAACAAACTGTTGCCCGAATTCACGGACAAACAACTGTTCTTCGTCAACTTCGCACAATTCTTCTGCAGCAAGGTGCAGCGCAGCCTACGACAGACCGCCTATTTGGAACATGCAACCGATGAGCTGCGCGTGCTGCAGACTTTGGCGAATTTTGAGGAATTCTCACGCGAATTCGGTTGCGAGCGACGCGCGAAAATGCAGTCGAAGCATCGATGTCGACTTTGGTGAAGCGCAACGAGAAGAAGCGTGCGAGCATGTTTTAAAAATAAAAATAAATAGCAAAGATTAAAATACAACTGATAAGGTCGCAGAATTCGAGTGTAACGGCACAATAAACAGAAATATATATATTTAATGAGTATATTTAAAATAAGAGAACTTTTATGAACAGCTTTAATTGAAAGCTTGTCTACAATTTAAATAGACTGTTGAGCTTTCTTTGTATGCCTTGATTAACATTTTATATGAATAAGATATATATATATATATTTGTAGACATACTTATGTACATAAATTGAAATATATGGAAGCTTTGGTAGCAAATACTGTTGTGAATATTTAGAAATATTGTGCAATAAAAAACTTTAGTTTTATCATAAACATATTAATAAATAACAGTAATACAAAATTCGTTATCGGAACTGTGTACGTTTTGTGCTTCCAGCTAAGATCTTCTTTGGCCCGAAAGTAGGCGATAAGAGAGAAATCAAAAGAGAGATTGCTAACGATGAGACGATAGGTAGATGGTGAGCCAGATTGGTCGGGCGTATCGCATTAGATATCAAACTGCAACTATCGGCGATTACCTGGTATTATTTAAATTGGCTACAAATTTCACACGCCTTTTACAAATCGTTAAATGTAAGAAAGTTCCGCAAGATGTCACTATAGCCCAACTTCGGCATTAACTGTATGTTTCAACAATTAGGATGAATATTTCCACAATAAAAAGTTATGCCTAAGAGAGAATAATAAAACCCATAATTATGTGCCGACAGAAGAATCCCTTTTAATATCAATTCTTTTCAAGAAATCGAGCATAAAATACGTAGCAGAACCGAGTTTATTGCAGAAAGTGAATAAATAACTTAACCTCAAATACATAAGAAACGCTAAATAGACAATCGACTTGTCTACAGCATACATCCTAATACAGCAGACACTTGTTCTCCAGGTACATGGGGTCACCGCTGCTACAGCCATACTCCGCAGCGAAGGGCTCGAATTGCATGAGGGTCTGCTGCAAGCGCACATCGTCCGCATCGTGGTCGTAGAAATCGCTGCGCAAGTTGCCACAGAAGAACTGCGCGACAGTTAAGAAGAACAAACGTTTCGGTGTTATGTTACTGTAGCTCGGCTGTTGTGTATTCATGCTAGAGTTGGCGCCAAAGAGTGTGTCGTATGCCACACGAATAGCCATAAAGTCCGCCATACGCTCATCGATGCTCTCCGTTTCGGTTTGCTCCATGCAAGTGAGCGACGCACTGAACTGATCATTGCTGAGAATAGTGTCACCGATCGCAGCGAATTTGCCCGTATAATCGAAGCGCACACCGCTAGACTCAAAGCCGTGCATAATCTCGTGCGTAAACACAAATCCGAAAATGCCCATTTTCAATATGTCATGCATGTTGACATGATAGGCGGGCGGTTGCAGGAAAGCGTAAGGTATGACAACGAGATTTCGACGAAACAAAAATAGTGGCGTGCAGCTGCCATCAAGGCCGTTATAGTAGTAATCGCTGACGTCTGGTGGCGGCGCCGTCAGCTGATCGTGCTCTTTGCGCGCGGCCAGTTTCAGCAAGGCCAGATGATTTTTGTAATGCGCATTGGTGTTGATGTGCACGTCGGCATAATAATCGTCGACGAAGCGCTCATTAACGCTTGCCGGTAGATTGCCGATGTTGTAGCGCATGGTGGTTAGTTTGCGCTGAAGGAAATCCAGCTGGTTTGGTTGCAAATGCATTCGGTTACTATTCAATTTCGCGGCGAATTCACGCTTTGTCAACTCGAATATGCGCTCAACATCGGCGGCGACCTTGACATCTGCTTTGCCCAAGAATTGCTGCTTGTAGAGGAAATTAACGCCCAATTCCATCTTTATACGAACATCCCTTGCACAATCCACCTTACCGAACGCATCGGGACCATTGGCTATCAGAAAAAGTACAAATTTGACCATTATATAATTGTCGATCAAGCTCGGATCGGTTTGCTCTAGAAGCTTGCTGAGCACGATAAAATAATCACGATTGCTTATTTGCACCTCATAGTCCACAGGGAGTGTGTAGCTCAGCACGATTTGTAGGTACAAACGCCATGGCATGAGCGGCATAATGCGCTCCAACTCTTGTAATGATATAATCTGCGGTTCTCTGTCATCCTCGATATCACGCACCACTTTGAGGGAATTCTCGAAATTATGCACATTCGTTGCTACCTCCATGGCGCGCCGTTTCTCTACCCCCAACCCCATGAGCAATACTGCAATCACTAGCGATTCCGGCATCTTGTCCGTGGGTTTGTCCAAATCGATTACGAACCGTTTGGCATCATTTGGCCTCTGCACCACTATGTGCTCGAAGAAGGCGCCCTTGAAGTTGTAGCGACGCAACTTGGCCAACGTGAACAGCCAGTTGAAGCGCTGGGCCGGCCAAGTGGCATTCGGAGCGTGTATCTCCAGCATCAGCTGCCAGTCCAAGTGTAGGCTGGGACGCACCAGCTGCAAGTAGCGCTTCAATTGTTTATCCGCACGTCGGCATGTCTGATAGTAGAGAAAGAGTTTGTCAGTGTAGGTCTCGTTGGCGGCTTCAGCGCTGCCTTCCAGCTTATAGTTTTGGAAGTAGTCGATCAAACGCTTGTTGACCTTGTGATCTATCAAGGTGGTGATTTCCGTATATTTCTCATTTGAGTGCACTTTACCCCAATTGCCACATGCGTAGCGGTAATAGTTGTTGCAGGGAGTCTCTAAAACATCCACATAACTGTTGATCACCTGAATTTGATTCTCATTGACGCCGGCGTTTACGCCCTTGTAGAAGGGGTGCGTCAAGAGGAGTAGTAGTGCAAGTGCAAAGGCGTGGCATAAATACATTTTCTTGTTGCTGACGCTCACTTTTTACTATAATTTTTCGAGTTGTTAAACGGCGCACTGCTCACTTTTGACTTTCATTCGACGCTCACTTCTTGTAGTACTTTTTATTAAATTATATTTTTAGAGTTTTTTCTTTAATGCTTTAATTAATATATCTCTTTCAGTGAACTCTCATTCAAATTATTCAATTTGCTTCTACTGGAATTACACCACACGTTCACGTTTCCGCTGTGCGACTACTTTGTGTGTGGCGAATAATTCGTTCAGATGCGAAAAATTCCCAGTAATCGAAAGTTCTTATTTATTTATAATAACACTATGTGTGTTTGTGTATTTTCAGGCTTTAGCGATAAGACGCACATTTACCGGGCTGAAGAATCCACACTCAAACAAAAGCCAAGTGTCGACGTATTTCCCAATAATTGAGCAAATCAGAGTTGATTATAATATGCACTTAGAAAGTACTTTAAGTCATTTGCTGATGATCTTAGCAAGTCGTTAGCTCGATCACTTTTATAATAGATTGTTAGGGTGGTACTTTTTCTTTGTGGAAATTGAAAAGTAAACAGATATTATTTTTGACTGACTTTATATCGAAATTGTCGCTGAAGATGTGAGGTAAGATTAGAAAGATATTCAGTGACCATATTTTCCTGAGAAGATACAGGAGTTCCTAGAAACATCGTTGCCGTCGTAGAGACCCACTTGAAAAAGTTGCTGCGATTCATTTATTCTTATTTCTAGGTCCTTGAGTGGCTTCTCAACTCAAGTTTTTGCTAAATCGGAAAGTCTCGACATATGTATTCCCAGTCAAAATAAAAAAAAAAATTAAAAAAAGAAATTTTATTTCCAATTTAGATTCTGACTATTTAGACAGCATAAGAACCACCCTAACATGAAGGGTTATTACAAGATAAGCGGACAGCTATGCATAACACATTTTTGGTAGGCGTTAGCGGAACCAAACACTATCAAAGAGTACGATGCGGTGTTTATGTTCGCCGGTTCGATGCCATATGAAACATAATAAAAGCGCTCAAAATCGAAAGAGGAAACAAAGCTTTTCAAGTTCATGAATGGCAAGTTCAACGTACACTGGACTTGATAACCCGCTGCTTGTAAGTCATGAAAATATGAAATTAAGAAAAATTAAATTTATAAATATTTCATGAATTAGCAAGTTCCAGCGAAGCAATCCAAACAATCAATCATTGCCCTCGAACTGGCGCGTCATCAATTTGCAGTTATTAGTGGCAATTAACTGCAGTTACATACGAGTAGAATGCTGACATGTATATAATATGCGCATATACATATATATAAATTAATAGATATATATACACATATGCAAATGTGCATATTTGCTTAACCCACAGTTGCTGCCTGTCGATTAAATATATTAAATATTGAATGCAAATAGTTTGCACACCACACAACACTCACATGCGAGTATAATTAATATGCACACTACTGGGCGCCACAGTGAGTGTTACGCAAATAGCAAAATTGTTGTTGTATTAGCTGGAATTGCATATTTCATAATAATCTTCAAGTTTTCTGAGTCATCTAAGCGACCACAAACAACTAGTAAACAACCAGCGAAGCGCCGTTATAAACCCAGCCAGCAGGGGAGATAATAAATCAGTGGTTCCATTTGGACTATATTTTCGATCAAGATTTTTAAAGTTGGAAACTTATCTGATGTAACTTAAAGTAGCATAACTTAATGTTACATAACATAACTTAACATAACTTAACTTAACATAATATAACTTAACATAACTTAACTTAACTTAACCTAACTTAACTTAACTTAACGTAACTTAACGTAACTTAACTTAACATAATTTAACTTAACATAACTTAACTTAACTTAACATAATTTAACTTAACATAACTTAACTTAACTTAAGTTAACATAATATAACTTAGCATAACATAATATATCATAACAAAACATAACTTAACCTAACATAATTTAACGTAACATAACTTAACTTAACACAGCTTAATATAAATTAACTTAACATAATATTATTTTAAATAACATAATATATCTTAACAAAACATAGCTTAACATAACATAGTTTGTACAATTTCACAAAAAATCCAGAATAATTAAACAGTAACATAACTTAACATAACTTAAAGTTTAATGAACAATTTGAACAATTTAACAAAAAAATTTAATTAATAAATTTAACAAACTTAACGTAATTTAACATAATATAACCCAACATAGCATAATATAACTTAACTTAACTTAACTTAACTTAACTTAACATAACTTAACTTAACTTAACATAACATAACTTAACGTAACTTAACATAACTTAACTTAACATAACTTAACTTGATTTAACTTAACTTAACATAACATAACATAACATAACTTAACTTAACTTAACTTAAATTAACTTAACATAACTTAACTTAACTTAACGTACCGTAACTTAACATAACAAACTTAACACATCATAACTTAACTTAACATTGCATAACTGTACATCCATATACAATTGAACAATATAATTTAACCACACCGTTCACCACACCAAATTAGGTTTTGTATTACATAAAATTAGCTCCTTTCATCATAATACATTGTAAGTAAATGTTCTCTTATTTAAAGAGTTCAACCCAAAATATTATATTTCAAGCGCCAAAGTCATTCAAGTCGAATTGAAAAATATTTCAACTTAATATAACGCAGCATAACTTTACACGGTATTACAATAAGTAACTTCGCAAAACGTTCTTAAAGTCATAGCACATCTTAAAAAACGCATACATAAAATTTAGTGCGGGGTTTGAGACATATTAAGTAAGCAAAACTCTTACTGCATAAAAGTAAATCTCGTTTTATTAAAAAAAAAAATATAAAAGTTAATATCTGTGTGACTCACTTGTACTTAGCGGACTCAGTAATCATCTGGTCATTCTCTCGCGTCCAGTAATTCAACGAAGTGGGATTAGCTTCGATGAAACACTCCAGCGTCACATTGAAGTACATGGGTATGCCGACCAGCTGATGGGGTATCCAAACCATGGGTGAGACTGTGCGGATAATAATTTTTTTTGTTTATGATTAATTTATTATAAGTTTAATATATATATAGGAATAAATGTTAGTTTTGGATGGGAGGTTTAATATATTTTTTAATAGTTAATTCATGTATATTGTCTACAATAATTTTAACATATTAAGCAAATGCCTGACTTACAATCGACGCTGACTTTGATGCGCTTCGAGACGCTGGGCGGCACACCATTAGTGGCAATGCACAAATAAGCGCCCATATGCAGGCGGGAGATGCGCTCCAGCTCCAAGGCTTCACCATCCACTTCGAGTACTGAAAGAGGTGAGAGACACAAAGAATTAATATAAACGAAAAAAAGTTTTTGTATAAAAACGGTTACAAATGTCGATGAGCCTAAGCCGCACTTTTCTTGGAATTAAAAAAGAAAAGCAAAATTTTCCTCAAATGTCGAGAATTCGGCTCAAAAAGTGACATTTTCAGTTGAGAATAAGTATGGGATGCAAACAGATCTCTACAAATATTTTGTTGGGTTAATGTTGACCCAAATGTTCAAGATCGATATAAAACGATTTAATCGATTTAATCGACCAGTGCTTGCCTCTAGAGACATCTATTGGAAAACGGCGGAAGCAAAGTTGTAGACCTAATATAAAGCGCTACAAAAATTATAGCTATACTATACATCTTTGAAATAGTCTTGACACAACCTACAAAACGACGCTATGTATGATTAGTTTGGATATTGCGTTCAACAGTTATAGACGTGGAAACATGGAGTTCACTAACGCAGAAATTCACTATTTTACAGTTTTCCTTTGTTAAAGGCAAATCCGCTAGAGAAACGTTCCGTGAGATTAATGTTGTTTTGGGGGATGTTACTCTATCACTTCGAACTACGGAGGAATGGGGTCGACGACTCACAGCAGGTGAAAACGACACCATGGATAAGCCAGCCGGCGGAAGACCTGTGACGACGAATACCGATCAAATCATGAAAAATATTGAGTTAGACCGGCATCTAAAAACTCGTGAAATCGCCCAGGAGATGGGAGTTAGTCACCAAACCATTTTAAACCGTCTGCAGAAGGTTGGATACACAAAAAGCTTGATATTTGGGTGCCGCATGATTTGACGCAAAAAGACCTTCTGGACCGAATCAACGCCTGCGATATGCTGCTGAAATGGAACGAACTCGATCCATTTTAGAAGTGGATGGTGACTGGCAGCGAAAAATGGATCACATACGACAATATCAAGTGAAAACGGTCGTGGTCGAAGGCCGGTGCATCGTTCCAAACAGTGACCAGGAAGGTTTTGCTGTGTGTTTGGTGGGATTGGAAGGGTATCATCTACTATGAGTTGCACCCGTATGGCCAGACGCTTAATTTTACCATCTACTGCGATAAACAGGACCGCTTGAAGCATGCATCGACCAGAAGCGTCCAGAATTGGACAACAGGAAGGTTGTAGTGTTCCACCAGGACAACGCCAGACTTGATGACTCATCAGAAGCTACGGGAGCTCGGATGAGAGGTTTTATTGCATCCACCATATAGTCCGGACATAACGCCAAGTGATTAACACGTGTTGCTGTCCATGGCGAACGCCCTTGGTAGTGTAAAGTTGAACTCAAAAGAGACTTGTGAAAAGTGACTGCCCGAGTTCTTCGCAAATAAGGAAGGTGGCTTCTGAGAGGGGGGTATTATGAAGTTGCTGTCTAGATGGAAACATATTATTGAACGAAACGGCGCATATTTGAACAAAACCCGATCACTGTAACACTTTTTATAAAACATGGAATAAAGAGCAAAAATGCGGTAGGGAGATATTTGACATACTAATATATGCACATAAAAATGTTTTATAAGTAATCTAGCATTTTTGGCTTATTAAAATTAAAGTAATTTTTTTATTTTAATTTTTATTTACCAATTTCACCAAATATAGGTATGAGTAAACAACTCTCACACATTCCAACTGAATACAAAATAGTATGATTAACAATATGTTGCATACGGCTGTTGCAACACAAGCAACAAAGATGTGCGCTTAAGGCATCAGATAACTTTCAAAACTTTCAACATACAACAAGCAGACACACACACACATATATGCGCATATGTGCAAACTTGCCACATGTCCATTATTAGAAAGTTTGCCAACGCCTTTGTGCGCACTTGAAATTGCTACAGCAAAGCAACAATTGCTGTGCAACTAACTGGCTGGCTGACTGAATGACTGACAGCGTGAGACTCCACTCCACGCAGCTGGCGCATTTCTACATTGTTGCCATAGTTGCATGTGGCAAGTTGTAGCGCCTCAAAGTTATGCAAGCATGCGTGTGTTCATGTGTGTTTGTGTGTGCAATGGAGAGGGCTGATAAAGTTCCAATTGCAATTGTTGCCGTCGCCGCAGCTGCATTCGATTCGCATGACTGTAGGCATTTGAATAGTACTACGCATGCAGCTGCTTCTTACTCCATATGCATAGATATGCCTGTGAACACACAGATATGCCTTGTGTGTTCACAGATACATTTGCTATGCTCACCTGTAGGCATGCAACTTGGGCCTTGTTCCTAGTTTGGTTATTAGTTTTTAATGGAATGTAAACAAAGCAATTGCCTGTTTTGGTTGAGAAAGCCTGCGAGCATAATGGAAATTGAGGCGTCTACTAAGAGTTCCCAAAGAAAATTGCATTTATTTGGAGTTTTGTGTTCCTCCAAAAAGAATATTGAATAACATCAACACTAGTTGAAGTACAGCTTTAAGTTAGGATAGATTTCATAAAGGATGTTTTTTGGTCTACAATACTTTATAGGCCGTTCTGGTCGCAAATCGGGATAAACCCTAAAGTTAAAGCGATTATCGAACCCGAGAACTTCGGGCTCTTGATGTTAATCTAGGGTTGAGCCACAACTTGGAGGTAATATTAGATTGGTTAGCAGGTTTCGTCGGAGCAGGAGTCCCTCCAGTATCATCAGTGTCCATCCCTTGAACTAAAACCGCACAAATTGAAGTATTTTGCAGAGAAACAACCAGAAAACTACTTGAGAGAGATATAGTCCCAATAGATAACAAAAATTTTTATTACAGATCATCAATTATCACCTCTACAGGGAATATTCCCCGATACGATCGTTGAGAATTTGATCTAAAATATTCTAAACTCAATCTTGCGAGGTTTTGGTTCTAACGACAAATCAATATTTTTACCATTTTGGAGGCTTCAATTGAGAGTTTCATATGGTTTTTCCAAAGTGTTATAGTCAGTTGGATCATCCTGTTCAACCACCTTATGCCTCTATCAATCCTCTATCAAACCTGCCTGAAATCTCCCGCAAAACACTGAAAAGTCAGTTTGAGGTTATGCCAATATAAATTAAAGCATCACAACCACTGAACACCAAAGCGCTTTCATGTAAAAATGTAATTTCGTTCAACTTATTCTGCTGCTTGACCATAAAATCTGTGCTCAAACCAATCTAAATAATTTAATTGCCACCGACAGCTACAAAGGACATCATTACTTGCTCCCACACAATAGGGGCATGCTTGGGAGCTTTAACTATCTCCTGAAGTGCGATAACAATACAAGCAACGTTCAGCAGCAGCAGGACAAACGGCAACCGCAATAAGTCACAGTGACAGCAATAAAATTTTGTAAAGTCACAAGAGCACAGCGGACGTCGTGCCATTGTGTGCGTGGGAAGGGAGGGAAGCGGTGTAGAAATGGTGTCACTTTTACAACGAAATGCTGACAATTAAATGCCTTGCTCACTTTTGTGTTGCTGCTCACTGCTACCAGCTACCAATTTTGTTATGCGCTTGTTGTAGTACATAAGTACCTACGATTCACTAGCATTTACTTACCTTCCATCGTTTTGTTGATCACAATTTTATTGCCGTCATCTCGTCGCCATCTAATTGATGGCTCTGGGCTACCTTTCGCCTTGCAGCGCAGCGTCACATTGTCACCTTCGCGCACAATGACGTCACTGGAGGTGAGTGCATCGTCGATGTTTGGCGGTACTGTAAGTGAAGAGAAGAAGAAACAGAAGAAATTGTGAGGGTGTTACTTGAGTAGTGTTAGTAAAGAGAGGGGAGTGGGTAGTACTTGTGCGATAAAAATTTTAAATAACTCAAGTGGCGCGCCCCAAATTTTCAACTACAAAAGTCAGTTCACAATAAAAAGGGGGAGCAGTATACTATATCACATTATTATTTTCTCGAAGTTCGAAATGAGTAAAGTTGCAATGAATAAAAATTATGCAAATGTACAGCAATGCAAAGTGAGATGATTCATATTATTCATAAAGGTAAGCAGTGCTGAAATGAAAGTTTTTGGACGAAAAAATATGTTATTATTCAAGATTAAAAAATAAGTGCTGAAAACATGTTTTCTCTGTTTTGTAACACACGGTTTTACGGTTACAAATAATTAAAAAAAATTAAAATTAAATTAAAAAAAATGTGCGTCCCTAAAAATATGTATGTATGTGTATGTTTTTTTTTATTAAAATTGTCTCAGCTTGCGGAAGTTTTGGCAGCGGCTGTTGTGGTAAGCGAATTAAATATGGAAAACAAGGTAGAGAACTGGCCACAATGCCAGACTGAGGAAACTAATGCAATTGAAATGAAAGAAGAAAACCAAAAAAAAATCTGAGATTAAATGTGAGCGGTGAAAATGGTAAAAAAAATAATAGAAATACGTGGACCTTTAGCAAATAGTTGCACATTTCTAGGTTTAAAAATTCACTATTAATTACGATTGTGGACATTGAAATGTGGACAGTTAAGTAACTTGTTTAAAAGTAAGTTAAAACTTAGGGGTAGTCAGAGACACGAAAAAATGAGAATTTTCAGTAATTTTTTTTTGCTATTAAATCATGTTATTTTATAAAAGTAATAATATGACATTATTATACAATATTTTGACTTAAAGTCACGAAATTAAAAAAAAAAATTATAATTTCCAAAGTTATAGCTGTCTGTGTTGACCCAGTTTCAAAAAAAGGTCATTGCGGTGACAATCATAAGTCCTTGGAGATTCATCTAAAATCAATCGGGTAAAAAAAAATGGTTTTATAAATAGATAAATCCTGGGCCTGTTTCGAAGCTTTTTCTTTCAAAAATTAACAAAATGGCGGCCTCAGGAATTTTTTTTTCAGATTTTCGGGAAAAATTTTTGAAGAAAAAATCCTTCGGACCAGGCCTGAGTTTATTATGTATTCTAAAAGCTGCATGAATTTCATTAGAATCTACTGAGGTTATCGAGTTACAGTTGTCACCAGTTCAAAAAACATAGTTTTGAGATAAACGCATTTATAGTTTGACACTAGTGTGTTGGAGTGCCGGAACGCTCTTTGTTATTTGTCGAATAACTCGAAAAGTATTTATCCGATCAACTTCAAATTTTCGGAGAATATTTTTATGATTTTCTGATTTTTTGAAAATCCTGACTACCCCTAACCCCTTAAGAAAAAATAAATAAATTTTATCCTATATAAGTGCTGATAAAATATACAGTTGAACTTCCGTAACTCGAAATTCTCCATAACTCTTACTCTAGAATTGGCAATAGAAATCAAATTTCATACAAATTACCTTCCGTAACTCGCAAGTCTCTCTAACTCAAAGTTTTCTTTTTTGTGAATTGTGCGGTTTCGAGTTAGTGAAGTTCAACTGTATATTAAAAGTGTTATAAAAACAAATTAAATGCACTAGAACATCTACTCCCAACCACCTAGAACCAATAAAAATCTCTGTTGCCCCTAATTCACTGTCCACCACTGTACATATCTTTAGACCACTTTACTTCACATTGCAAGCATTTGCCTTTCTTCGTAGCAGTCTTATGACTTTCCTCGCAAAACTTCTTTAGCGCTGAGTGCTGACCTTTTCTTATAAACCCACATTTATTTTCACACACACACACACACACACACAAAGTCTTTGTATTCATACTGACTGCAGCAACGACTCAACAACAATTGAAAATATTATGAGTATTTCCTTTGTAGACATAATTTTCATAGCTCGACGAATTCTTGCATTTTTGCTCAGTTTCCGTTTTGCGCTTTTCTTCGCCTTTTTTCGGCGGCGTCTTTTGGCAGTCAAGAAAAAGAAAGGAAAAAAATAAGTTCTGTAAAGGGTCTGCGGATGAGTTGTTTAAAAAAAATAAAAATGGAGGTGATGCAAAAATTTTTAGGTCCCGAACTGCATTTGCATATAAATATTCTTTATTCTTACGTAAGTATATCTGAATGTCGCTTTGATGTTTTACTTGACTCTGATACTTTATGAGTTGAGTGCAGTAGTTAAATGTTGTAGGCATTTTTTTTCAAGTAATGATTCGATTTTTATTATGGCCATTACTACCAGATATAATAATTATATACTTTTTGGTTCTTCTACTTCTCAGTCTCACATGATATTTTTCGATACAAGGAATATTCTATAAAATTAAATTCGGCAAAAATGCAATATGTTCGATTACACACCTTAGCTTAAGCATTTTCCAATTTTCACACTCTCCCAGCCTAATTTGAAATTTCATTTGGAAATTAAATTAATTGTAATTGTTCGATGAAAATTGGAAATACGCAATTTATTGCTTCGCTTAGAGTAAAATATTTTATCATCGCCAACAAAAAGTGCTCACTAGTAGTCTACGAACATTTAGCAAACATAACTGTATACTTCTATACATGCCCTGTAGGAACGACTTTGAAATCGTCCAGTCTGGTCGGTGAAATGTTGCCTACAATTAGGCGTGTATAAGCTAAGTTAGTAGTAAGTCTTAGTTTTTAATAGTATTGATCTATATTAAAGAAATCTATATTGGAAATCCACTTGGGTATATTCAAGAAAAACTTGCCTCTAACGGAAATGTATATCATATCAATCATAGAATCAGGTATATTCTAGCGTAGGCACATATGTACCAAATTGGTATGAAAAAAAATAGAATTAAAATTAAAAAAGGAAACCTTCTTCTTGACTGGCGTAGACACCGCTTACGCGGTTATAGCCGACTCCAAAACAGCGCGCCACGTATCCCTCCTTCTGGCAGTTTGGCGCCAATTGGTTATACCCTCTCCACCTGGTCATTCCATCGGAGTGGAGGTCTCCCCCTTCCTCGGCTTCCACCAGCTGGTACTGCATCGAATACTTTCAGAGCTGGAGCACTTTCATCAATTCGAACAACATGACCTAGCCAGCGTAGCCGCTGTCTTTTTATTCGCTGAACTATGTCTATGTCGTCGAATAACATATACAGCTCAAAAAATGAAACCGCTTATGATTAATATATTAGGTTGCCAAATATCTCCCTTCCGCCAGCCTCTCGGAGAAGCCAGCCGTCGGAAGACCTGTGACGACGAATACCAATCAAATCATGGAAAACATTGAGTTAGACCGGCATCTAAAAACTCGTGACATCGCCCAGGAGATGGGAGTAAGTCACCAAACCATTTTAAACCATCTGCAAAAGGCAGGAAAAAGGTTTGATGTTTGGGTGACGCGTGATTTGACGCTAAACAACCGTCTAGACCGAATCAACCCCTGCGATCTGCTGCTGAAACGGAACGAACTCGAACCATTTTTGAAGCTGGTGGTGACTGGCAACGAAAAATGGATCACATACGACAACATCAAACGAAAAGGGTCGTGGTCGAAGGCCGGTGAATCGTTCCAAATAGTTGTCAACGGCCTGTAAGGTTTTGCTGTGTGTTTGGTGGAATTGGAAGGGAATCATCCACTATGAGCTGCTCTCATATGGCCAGACGCTTAATTCTACCATCTTTTTCGAACAACTGGACCGTTTGAAGCAGGCGATCGACCAGAAGCGTTCAGAATTGGCCAACAGGAAGGGTGTTCCACCAGGACAACGGCTCACTACATACTTCGTTGAAGACTCGTCAGAAGCTACGGGAGCTCGGATGGGAGGTTTTATGGCGCCTAGTGATTACCACCGGTACCTGTCCATTGCGAACGTCCTTATTTGACAACCTAATTTAATAATTTTATAGGGAATTTTGATTTTTTATTAATTAAAAGCTGCTTGTTCTAACCTTCATGAATTATTAGTGTAAAATATTTGACTATTAACGATTTAAAAATAAATTTTCCATAATTTAAAAGCTTAGTTATTATTTTTAGAATTGTGAAGCATATTTTTAGGCGTGATTAATACTAGTTAATTTTTTTAAATAATCAAAAGCATAACCCTAGGCGTGTTCGTTGCTCAGTAAATTCTTGTGATCAAGAAAATTAAATACAAAGAGTAAAGTAAAAATACTGCAGAACAAACATTTTTCGTTAAAAATAGTTGAAAAATTTCCTACAGGGCACATCGCTTACCACTTACGACCACTTTTGACCGCCCATGTGTTCGCTTGGCTGCCAGTATAACATGGCTATCAAATTGAAATCGGAAACTGGCCATCAACATGTCACTAAAACAGCAACAACAGCAAGAACAACAACAACCACAATGGAAAATATCTTAAAAGCCAGTAACTGCAATCGCCTTTGTTAAACAAGTATTTGTATGCAAACACCCAGAGCTAAGCCGATGTGCCAGTGTATGTGTGTGTGTCCGTGTGTGCGGCAGTTTGTGGCTAAAAAGTTTTCCCCAAACGAGAAATCTAAAATTTTTGGCTAAATCGAACTTCGTTTTCACACTTTGGTTTTGCATCTGAAATGATAGTAAATCTGTCTCATGCAAATCGTTGACATTCACCGAATGGAGACACTTGCTAACAATGCGGCAGCAAGGAGGCAACGTGCAGATACATATGTATGTGTATATGAGTGCTAGTCAATTGAAATTGAAATTTGCAAATGCTTTGAATTTCGAGACACCTTTTACTTTGGGGAAAACTATGCTAAAGCGGTTTGCTGGCAGGGAAGTAGACCAATAACAATTTCATGTGTGTGTCTGTGTAGCAATATTGCGCTTGTGCTGGCAACAGACTGACAGCGCTGACAATATTTTCTTTTATGCCGGTGATTTTTACTCAATATTCCCATTGTAATCAAAAGTTATCGCAATCGATTGTTTCACCACGCAGACGCTTCCTCGGCCGCATACACACACACACACACACACACACATACAAGTATTTTTGCACTAAGTATCCAATTTGGTTGTAGGCGCTGTGGCAGCGTGGCAATGGCTGCCAACTGCTTGCATTTACTGCAGTTTTCTGCATTATCTCAGCCATTGGCATTGTTATTGTTAGTTTTATGCTCATCTTTATTGCTTTTACAACACCATTGTCTTAGCGCTTGTGTGTGCGTGAGTGTGTGTGTGCTGGACTTTTACACTCGGTCGGTTGGCACGTTTTATTAGAAACGATAATATATTTTTCAATATACTCATTCATTTAGCAACGTGCTAGGCGGTGTGCACGTTTTATAACGGTATAAAGTGCATGCACATTGGAAACACACACATTCATACACTTGAAAGTTAGAGTATACTATTGTTGTCTCTAGATGTGAGTTTAAAGCTAGTTTGCTGCTTCTCATCAGTAACACCTGTTGCCACAAACTATCAAGCGAGATTAGTACAAACTTGGTTGGCAAATACTATTTGATTAGAATATAGTGGAGTAACTAACATTTTAAAATCAGTTAGCGCTTTGTTGCACAGTCTTTGAAAATAAACATTAAGATTACTAATAATTTTCTAACGAACGTGTAGATATGTGCTAGCTTTATTAAAATTAGTTAAGTATTCGCCTAATTGTAGGCCTCGTTTTTGCTATTTTATGCGTTTTGTGTCTCAAGAAAGTCTAGCTTAATAATTCTTTTTCTACTTTGGCACTACAACTGTAGGGCGCACTGGGCTGAGAACTTAAACGATCGCCAGTTGCCTCTATCCTTTGCCCAAGTGCAAAATAGACAGGTCCCTATGTACTTGGTCCTTCCATTAGATGCATGAGCGCCTTTGTTTCCGTTGTACACCAATGGGTGTCGAATCGAAAGAGCTTTTCGCTGGAGCATCGTCTTCCATGACTACGATATGTCGTTGGATTTTTATGCGCTTAGCCGTAACGCTCATACAGTTCACGGTTCCATCTTCTTCAGTGTTCATCGTTCAGGCTGATGGCTCCAAAGATCTCCTCTTTTAGAGAGGTATGTATTCACTCCGACAGCAGAGCAGCAATACTGGCATTGGAATCGATAACAGTACGCTCTAGGCTAGTTAAGGAGTGTCTTAGATCCTTATCAATAGCTTCCAGCTATTTTGCGATCCGACTAGTGTGGGTACCCGGTCACCGCGGCATCGTTGGTAACTGTATAGCGGACAAGCTTGCAAGGAAGGGTACTCTGGCTACATTGACGTCGGAATGGGAGCGCGTTGGTAGTCCATGGTTCACCAGCGCAAGAGCGCTGGACATGCAGACTACGCATGAGCTCGTCAAACGCTGGTCAACTAGCAGACCTTGTGCAGTGGCGAGGTCCTTTTGGCCCTCTGTGGAGCGTAAGCGGTCCTTTCCACTGCTTTCTCTGGGCAAGGTCCATCTCAACGCGAACATTGGTGTACTTACTGGACATTGTCCAATGGGTACCCATGCGGTGAGACTTGGGATCGTGGCAGATGCAAGTTGCCAAAGCTGTATGGAGGAAGGCGAGATGGAATCATCTAAGCATTTCCTTCGTCATTGTCCAGTTTTTGCCAGACTGAGGTCGAAGCACCTCGGAAGGCACGTTTTCGGCGATCCTAGTGAATTGGCTAGAATCGATATTAGCCGTCTTAAGAAATTTGGAACGGATACCGTTTTGCTGAATCTTAAAGGTCTTTGATCCACAGGGAGTTTTATTGGTACCACAATGGACAGCGCGAGGCTGTCTAAGTGAGATCTTCTGTTTTTGCAGAGATCTGCCTACAAACCTAACCTAACCTAACCGAACTGTTCTATCTAATGCTCTAAGAGCGTTCACATCTCGGATAAAGATAAAGTAGTGATAAAAGAGAGAGATAATAGATATTTGTTCGCCGAGAAAGGAATCTGTTGTCTACCGATCTCCCAAAGTAGCATCTGTTGGCAATAGATATTCTACAAATGATCCTCATTTAGATTGTACTAAGTTCTTATTTTTTCAAATTTACGGTTACCAACAGTGATGTATTTTCTAAAACTCTGAGAATCTTTGTTTGTCGCCTCTAGGTATTTTATCTTAACCTCCTTCACGAGAGGGATCACCCTATATATATAAAACCTCGTCTGTTGTGGAACAGATAGTGGAGGTATCAGGAAGAAAGGATTTGTTAGCCCGTAAAAACCGTAAAGTAAAGATTACTTTATCTTCCAAATTATCGACAAAGATAGGTTCGAGAGGCTTGATTGAAATGACTCAATCAAAAAACAATCAGATAAAACATTTTAAACCGTAAAGAAAGTACGAAGAATATGATATGATGAAGTTCAGTAGACATACGTTAAAGCTTTTCGCGCATAAATGTATGCTACACACTTTAGTCCAACAAAAAATGTTGGATTGACTTCAAACTTTGACACCAATTTGCAAAAAATTGACATCCAGTTCAATAATTTGTATCTGAACTACTTCTAACTGCAGCCAATAAAATTATGTAAACACCGCCAATGGGTGACACAGAAATTGGTCAGCATATTCGCAGTGCTACCGTGGCCGTAATGATAATCGCTGCATCCGCACAACAAACCCATCAATGGCCAAATGGCAGAGAATGCGCAATAATAGTAGACTTAATGGCGTAGAGCTTAAGCGGCAATAAAAATATGCGCAAAAAATTTAAACGGCATTAAGATAACGGCGTATAAAATGGAAGAAGAGTGACCAAGTAATGAAATCTTGAGTGGAGAAATAGAGAGCTTAGAATAATAAAGAGTGCATAAATTGTGCGGTAGAGTCTTGATGGCAGCGCCGGTGGCAACCGACACCAATTAGTAGGGCGAACATTTAGAAACTGAAAAGAGCACACAATAAATAATGTAGAATGGCAAAAAAAGAGTCCAGAAGAAAAGTAACAAGCGAAAAGAACTTAAATTTCGGAGGTAAAAAAATGCTGCTGCGCTTTTGCTATTCTTCTTCCAGCGCCTAGCGAGCCATGTAATAATTTTTTGCTATCCATCTGCTGCGACATTTGTGCGCATCATTATTAGCACACACACACACCCTGACCGAAGCGACTGCATGAGGAGCTGGCGGATGGGTCATAAAAAAGTTTTTCTCGTCTTATGTGGCTTAAGTTTAGCTGCGTTTTTTATTGCTACTCTTTCGTCTGCCGTTCCACCGCTCTCTTCTTTCTCCTTCGCTCTCTCCTCTGCAGGCGAGTGGCTTGCCAACTTGAGCGCATTATAACGACTGACTTTACTGTTAATTTCCGGCATTTGTGCGCTTCCGCCTGGACTTTGCTGGTAATTTTCTGCCGCTGCTGCTGACCAGTCGGCCGTGCAACTTAACGCCTTGCCTTGCCTTCAATGTGGGCCACGCGCCAACTCAGGCGCCCGAGTACTCAAGATGCGTGTGTGGATGTTGATGTGTCGTCTACGTGTCTCTTTGAATTGCTGACGTTTGTCCGGTCCATCGCCAGCACTAATGACATGTTGGTCAACGTGGCGCACCTTACCTCTTAACCCACACCCCCGCTACCTGTTTGGTGGTCGCCTCATGCTTGTTCGTGTTAGTTTGACATATTGTTTCATTTAGTTCTTTTTCTTGTATGCCGGCCTCCTTTGGCTCTCTCTCTCGTTGGTTGGTCATCAGCGTCGTCTTCTTCTGCAAACATTGTTTTTATTGATATTCAGCAGCTGTCGTCCCTTAGTTTGATAAATTATTTTTAGCTTTTTTCTTGCTCTTGCGTCTAATGAAACCGTTGCTGACTTTTGCCCTATAACGCTCCTCACACGTAGCGCGGTCGTGCCGGCCTACTTAAATAAATGCCGCAGAAGTTTTCGCAAAGTTTCCCACACACAATTTAATTAAGCATTTCGCAATGCCCCGCTCTCGCACTTGTTAGTCCTTGTGTTATCTTTATGTCCTTCGTAAAATCAACACTTTTCTGCATCGCTCAATGTGCTTACGTTGCTTACGTAATAAGCGTCTTGTGTGTTAAGCAGCAAAGTGTCGTTGATGGTGCGATTTGGGTGACATGATGACAAGCTGGCTAAATGACAAGAAGTTGACAGCTGGTATTGGCTTTAAAAGTTGTGATTTCTTTTAGAACCCAAATTAATCAAAAACGTCTGGGTTGATTTTAGTAGCAATATTGAATTATTTAATGAACGGATCTCATTATCGCCTTATGTCTGTCTCCATTTGTCTCGTTCTCTTTAGTGGTTTCCAGTTTCTGATGATCGATGGAGCTGATAATATTGAAATTAGTTCGTCTTGTCTTAAAGCTCTTAGTGTTTTTTCGTTTATATTTGTTTCCCTCCATATTGACTTAGTTCTTATTGGATCTAATGTTATCTTTCGGAATTTAACACTTCCCAAAAAATGTATTCCTCGATTTTTATAACCTGTACTTCAGGGCTAGCTTCCTCAAACAAAGTTTAAATGTTTTAATACTACTGACTAGCTGACACCGTTGTTTTTACACTTCTTTGATATATATGACTACGCATATTGGACTACTGTAGATACTGTAGATCATCAGTACATTGCGTCAGAAGTACTAATAGGTTGGGATTTTAGGTAATAATAGTGTTGGTAATATTATTTCTGGACTTAAGGAGTCTACCTTTATCAAAAGAAACAGAATTACTAAATTCCAAAATAGATAATATATTCTAGGGAATGATTTCAAAAAACTTCGAACTTATCTTCAGAATCGGGAGTATCTATGGTTAGGTTTGATGGCTGTTCTTTAAAAGGAAACACACTTAGACCGTTGAGGACAGGCCTTTGTGATGTAAAAAATTTACCCCACTTAAGTTTAATCATCCTAAAAGCGCCTAGAACCTAGAACCTACTAACATGCAGACTACCTAGATCTCGCAAAGGCGGGCCATTCCAAAAGGAAATCTCGGGAAGATTCTACCTCATCCTTCTTCAAGCAGCTAGCATCCGACAACATTTTTGGTGAGCCTAAATCTAAATCTAAATCTTGACCTTACTGAGGACTTGAAGGATCTAGCGAAAAAACAATTGCTAGTGACTATCCAGCGCTTGCTCAGTTCACGTGAGAACCATTCATTCAGAAGCAAATTGCTTTATTTCAGCCACTTCCGCTTGAAAAGTGCTACGTCAGTCCGGAAGCCTGAAGCTGAGGTTGATGAAAAGTTCCCGACAATAAACTCCTCTCGCAACATTCCCCGCTAACTTCGAATCATCTGTAAGGAAGCTTACCGCGCCTCTCCTCCAGCCACACCGACGAACCCAAACCTTTCTTGAAAGTATTAGAGCGGAAAAAAGACACCTACGCACCCAAACTTCTTTTGAAGTTATAAGAGCGGTAAAAAGACCTTCAGGGCTAGGCTCGGCGACATGGTTTGTTAGGGTCCGAAGAGAACTATGAGAAAAGAAGTTGACAAGAGGGAATCCTCAGAACTCCGCCCTCAACAACTCAACATGAAGTTGATTCATTGAAAAAAATCTAATAGGCTCCTGCTCACTGGATACCTTGAATACCGGAGGATATAATTCATATACATAGTCCACATAGTACATAAGAGGTTTCTTCATATATTCGTATCACTACTTCAATCTGTCAGCAGAACCCAGGAAGTACTCAAAGTGAATTTATCAGTATACAAGCGGAAGAGAAAACAAGAATATGCCAGTGAACAAAGCAAACTATTTTCATTACACTTTTAAGTACTTCCGATGGGGATCACACAGTGAAAAGGCAAAATACTTCCCCTCACTATGGTGTACATGCCACAGAGTGGGCGTAACATATAAAGCGATTAAGACAATGCGTATGACAAATGAGGATGTGGCAAGTGTGTGAAGCGGCGGCGGCGAGTATGGCAAAATGACAGTTGTTGTCTGCTGAGACGTGCTTAAATGCTTTATTGCTGAAGTTTGACAGAACATGCTACACGCAGCGGTATATATTGTTGTAGCTTCTGATGTTTTTGTTGTACTCATGTGGCTAGAGAGTTAATGAAGACATGAAGAAGCGCACTTAATGAACACTTGGAGTGAAGGAGTGTGAGTTTATAACGGAGTCTATGTAGGTGTGTGTGTTTGTAGTTGCATTTGATTGTTGCTTCGCCATTAAATTCACTTTAAAGCCAACTACGAGCAGCTCTGCTGCAAAGTGAAATAATGCAGTTAAAATTTAATCACAGCGACTTTTGGCAGAAATTTATAATATGTACGCGGTGTATATTGTACATATTTACATTCATTGTAGGCGCTCACAATTTAGTGCCAAATAAAGCGCTGAATTTATACGCTCACCCAAAACGGACATAATTTATTGATGTGCATTGAGGTAGCAATAAACAAGTGCAAAAGCAGCACTAAACACACACATACATACATATACACATAAATAAATATACATAAGTAAATAAATATGTATTTATATACAAGCGTAAATTTATTTACCGCTAGTGCCTGTCACAAAAGCTCTACAAAAGCTACGGTGCTTTAGCGTGAAAAATTGCATTTGCGGTTTCACCTTTTCAGCTCATTCCCATGCTCTCCAGGCAGCCATTTTGGTTGCAGCTGTCAAGCTGACTTATTAACTTGCATTTCTATTGTTGTACTTGTTTGGCAAATACACACAGACACACACAGAGGCTGATATGCATAGACACCCCCTCCCACACACACACCCACCCACACACCCAGTTGACGGCCTCTTTAATGTCATCAAATTAATTGAATTAAATAAATTGCCTCATTACGGCCACGCTGTGCTAAATTTCAAGCACAATGACAACAATAAAATTCAAAATTAACGGTAACAACTACAGTAAAAATATTTGCAGCGCATACGCGTTGCATGCAACATTTATGTGCGCAAATATTTGGTAGCCTCGAGGCAGAGTGCAAGCATTGAAATATGTTATGTTTGCGCGCACACACACGCCGCACACACTAAATGGCCGTTTATGCCATTGGCACCCGCAACGCGCCGCCAAAAAAAGAGTAGCGAAATCTGCTGCACTCGGCTTTGCCTATTTAGCGGCCGCAATGCCTTTTAAGCCCAGCCTTGTTGGCCGCCGTTGATGGGCTTTTGCATTTTCAGCATTTATGTAAATGCACTGCTGACATTTATAAATTGCGTGACTAACACCGTTACAGTGGTGGACAGCGAAGTGGATACGCGTGAGATAGTTTGAACTTAATTTATTTTTGATTTTTTGAGGGAGTGTTCGGTAAGGTATATCTGCAATACTATGAAGGTAATACTATTTTGGTATATTACAGTGGTGGACAACACCCTGGAGCCACTTAAAATCGAATATACTACAACAAAATTATTAATTTTCTTGAAAATGTCTAGGCGACTCAGTGTTCTTGAGATACATATATACTGTTAGTAAACCTTTTATTCTCAAATGATGGTCCTAATTATTGGACCATTACTGTAGAAAAAGAGTTTTAAGCAATCATTGTATAGAACTTCACAAAGATTACCTACAATATATAACCACGGGTCTATAATCAATACTTTGCCAAAAACTAATGCCTTCGTATTTTTGAAAAACCTATAATTAGTTATATGAGAGCTAGGGGAAGGTATGACCCGATATCAACAATTTTTGGTACAAAGACTCCTTTGAATTTCTTTTGAATATCTGAGAGATTTACCGGTGAGATTTTCGGTGAAAATTACACTTAGGCACTGAGTTCTTCATGTTCGATATCCGGGGTCTTGAAAAGTTATGATCCGATTTCGACAATTTTTTCCACAATTGATGCCACAGCTCAAATACAGTATTTGTATAAAATTTTATTCCGCTATCATCACCGATTCCTAATGTACTCAACTCACTGAAAAAAACAGAGTGATGAATAAAAATCAACTAATTTTGCCATACACATCATTCCGAGGATTTTGAGTCCTGGGCTCAAAATTTGTCAGTCAATTCTCACTGAACAAAAGTCAGCGTTCAATAAACAGTGTGATCCGAACAGTGTGATTATTCGGCTGTTGAGCGCGTACGAATGTTTTTCATTCATCCGATGCCGTTCTCTTGTACATATATATTATAAAGTGAACGAATTAGATGGAGTTCACAATTTAGTTATATGGGAAATAGGCGTAATTCTGAACCGATTTCATCCATTTTCCACACATGTCATCAGGATGTCAAAAAAAAATTAGATACCGAATTTTATTGAAATAGGTCGAGTAGTTCCTGAGATATGATTTTTGACCCATAAGTGGGCGATGTCACGCCCATTTTCCATTTTTTAAATTTAGTGTTTTTGATTTATTTTATTAGTGAGTTAACTCTCTCTTAGTAATTATCAACATAACCTTTGTATGGGGTACGTAAGGGAAGTGACTGCAGAAAGTTTGGTTTATATAGCTTAGAGATCAAGTGATATCTTCACGCTGCAAAACTTAAATTTGGCTTCAACTACTAAGTGATCTTCATTTAGCTACCATTCCAACCACATATTGCACGCCTTGTGACTATTTCTATGACCATGCACTGTGCCGCCAAACAAAAATACGAATTCAACACGAAAAGCAATACGCCACACATATTGCCACCTACTACTACGCCCCCCTCCCCTTTTTAATAGTCGCATTGCATTTTAACGTAAATTTAATAGTCTTCCCGCCGCATTTACGCGCACGAACAATGCGCATTTCAGCGCAGCTGTCGATATGCTTGCGCTACGGTTGTTTTCGCCGACAGCAGGGATTAAAGCGCCGTCCAAATAAAGGATTTCATGCGCGATGGCTTGAACAAATATATTAAAATATATGATACACATAGGCACACACACACACACACACACACACACATAAGTACAGTTGCATGAGGTGAACTGCGTTTGAACACGCTGTCCGCTGAGTCGGAAACAAATTAAATTTGCATTTGACTGCATTAAAAACGCACAAATTCGTATAATGACTTTTACGTTCGCTCCACCGCAATGACGTATAAATATTTTTGGCTAACTTTATTTGTTAGTTTATGTCCACGCGCGCGCATTTGGCTTTGCAAATGAACTCGCCGCTTAGATTTATGTACAATGTATAAGTGGACATTAAAGTTTTACGATTGTGTTCGTTTATACTGCCTCAAAAGCACTGACATTTGCAATAATATGAAGGAAAAAAGCTTATTTGCAGAACTGCTAAAATATTTCAAAATCTAAAAAATCATTAAAATTATTTAAAATATATAAATATTATTAGATTAATATACAGTTGAACTTTCATAACTCGAACTTCTTTAACCGAAGTTCTTCATAACTCGAACTCTTGAATTGGCAATAGAAGTTAAATTTCATACAAATTACCTTCCATAACTTGAAGTCTCTCTAACTCAATGTTTTTTTGTGGATTATGGTGATTTGAGTTAGGGAAGTCGAACTGTATGTGCTTTTGAAAGGACCGAAAGATCCGTATGACGGTCTCGATTAACAAAAATCTCTCGAAAAAGTTCGTACTATTTCGACACGTTTGTAAGATATGGTATTTTGAGAAAACTGCACATGCTGAACGGAGCAGATTCTGTTACAACCACAACCTTCAAAAAAATATTCCACAAAATGTTTTTGGATGTTTAAGCTCATGAAATATATTTGGATAGCTGTCACTCTAAAGTCTGTAAGAATCGTGTTGGCTATATCGCTTATATATTATATAAATGGAAAATTGCGAAAGCCTTGTGGGTCCTAAACCAACAACTAGTTGATAATTCTGAGCAGTGTTTGGAGCTTTTCAATCGATAACAACGATATATAGTACTATATATACTATAGTGAAGATATTGATTACATAAATGTGTAACGTACGATAAAATATGACGCAAAAAATTTGTTCAGTTTAAGCTTTTTTTAATTTATCATTTTTATTTGGAAATATATTCAATCAATTTGCATATAAATTATACTATTTCCAAGCTTTCTTTTATTTATAGAAGAACTTTTTTCAATTGAGTGGATTAAAAACGGAAATTTTCAATTTAGATCACCGTACGATGAAATATGACGCTGACCGTATATTTCTTTCCATTCTCAAAACTCAAGATAATGCTCACCGGAAAGAAATTACCAAAACTAAGGTCTCTTTTGAAGTTTAAGAAAAATAAGACTACTCACTTATAGCCTTTTCGCACAGCCAAATTAATTAATCAATTAAAATTTTGATTGAGAAAGCAGTTTGCATTTCGCACTCCTGGCTACTCGATTATCGATCAGCTGTTAAACATTTTTGTTTTTGCTTTTCATAAGAAGTTGATAAGTTTCAACAGCTGATTGATATTTTCTCAATAGCCGCAACCATTATTTCCAACAGCGACATCTACCATCGAGTAGTATTACTTACAAATATGTTCGTCGCAGAGTTGCATTCCATTTTCAACTCGATTAGAGAAAATTAATTTAGAAAAATGAGGTTTTTATCATATTTTGTATGTAAATCAGCGCTTCAATAGAACAAAGGTTGGTTAATTGATCAATTAGCTCTTGTGTGAAAAGGCTATTAGATTGCAAATAATTTGAAGGATGATTCGAGTATTTATCGATATAATTTCGAAAAATTACTTTTAAATTTGTTTTAAACTTCCGTTTAACCGTTGTTTGAAAACAAAAACCTTTTAAAATTCCATAAATTACGGCACCCTGTGAACACTCTCAACTCATGCATTTCATTACTCCCTCCCGTCTTCAATTAATTTAATTATAGCTTACTACTAAATAAAAGTAAATACATATAATTAATAAAATGTAAATGAGAGCCTGGTAATATTTCATTCTACAAATACAACAATTAAATGTATGGATGTTTTAACAATTAAATATATTTTTACGAGCTAATAATAACTATGAAGAGTAGTTATATGGTAGTGAAACATTTGTAATGAACAAAATTCATGACTAATTAAAATATTTTGTGACTGAGAAGCTGCCGTACGAATGGCACTATATTATAATTTATTACTTTTTCTAATTCAATTGGATTTTTTTTATCAATATGTCACTTTTGAAGAGACTGATAACTCGTGAGAGGTGCTGACATTCTCATATTACAAGAATCTGATGTCATTTCAAGTACATAAATAAAACTTCAGGGTAAATCTAGACTTCGACAATTCTGCGAATGGAGACCTCTTGATTAGAAATTTATTTAAAATAAAGTTTGAGGTTATATGTGAGTTGAAAAGCCATCTGGAAGAAGTCAAATTCATGAATTCCATTAACGAAGTTTTTGTAGTATAATCTTAAGGTCATCCATTGCCATATCAGTCGGCCCTACATAACTGGAAACTCTACAAATTTGTATCCAGAGAATATTTCTTCACAAAAATTTCACAAATTTTTTTCGATGATTACTGATATCTACTGTGATAGCAAGAACAAAAGTATACTTTTATATCTTGGTTATTTTCAAACCTTCTTTTTCCTTTTGTATCCTATACTATAACTATCAACAAATCAAGCTTTTAAAGAACTTTCATACTAACTCCAAAGCTTGAATAAAATGCTTTCATTTGAAAGTGAGCTTTCTAACCACATGATTAGTTAATTTCCTTTTCATAATAAGTGGAATATGTGGGATATGCAAACTAAAGCGAGATCTTATTAGAAAATGTAAGTAGTAACTGTTATAATTGACTTTGGAACTTAAGGGTGAAAGTAATTTGGTAACTTTTTTAGGCTAGATCTGAAAGAGCTTTCATGCCACCTCGAAATCTTGACTAAAATGCTTTACTAACTAAGGGAGCTTTGGCACCACTTTATTACTAAATTTCTTTTTTCATAATAAGTGGATTATGTCGGATATCTAGACTAAAAACATTTGTTTTAGGAAATGAAAGGAGTAACTGTTATCAACTGACTTTGAAACTTAAGGGTGAAAGTAATTGGTAAATTTTTTAGGCTAGATCTTAAAGAGCTTTCATGTCAACTCGAAAGCGGCATTAAAACGCTTTACTAACTAAAGGAGCTTTCTCACCACTTTATTAGTCAAAATAAGTAGACTATGTGGAATATGTAGACTAAAGAGACATGTTCTCAGAAAATGAAAGGAGTAACTGTTATCAACTGACTTTGAAACTTAACGTTGACTTTCACCTGATAACTTATTTAGGCTAGAACTCAAAGAGCTGAGTTCTTACTGTAGCAAAATCTGCTGCCAGCAATATAATCAATACAATAAAAATACTGTCAAGCTCTAAAGTCTATGAATGTTAGAAAAACAGTAATTAACGGTCTTATGGAAAATTTATTGGGTTGTCTATTACTCATCACCTCGTTGAAATTATAATTAGTTTTCTCAAATGTATTTCGCATTTTAATAAGACGTAGTTAAATTTAATTAGTAACAAAAATTAACAAAAACAAAAACAAAAACAACATATGAATATGCAACAAAATAATTGGCTGTCTAACTGTCTCAACGGCTCAGGCAGTGGATTGGAAGTCTGCATGTTGCTGCTTGAAAGCTCAATTTGCAATTAGTGCGAACATTTTGATATCGTTTTCTCGTGTTGTTTGCTATTATTGCTTCTCGGTAGTAGCAGTTAAGAAAATTTAATTTCTTTTCAATAATATTTCGCAGTAAACCTGTTCTTAGTAGATTTCTACCAGCTACCTTAAATGTAACGGCAACCTGTTCACCTACTGAAGGGAATTCACACATTTCCATACAAATGTTCCCACACTTGTTCGCACACCACCAAGTAGACACCACTAACTACCGCAGCTTCAGGTAATTTGTATTATTGCCACACTAATTCATGCCGAATTCCCCGGTAAAACGTTAGTTCTAATGAAGTGCGCTAATCGGGAGTAAGTAATTACACGCTGATCGGGTATAAATTTGCGTTCGACGACGAGTGGAGTGGAGTGGAGTGGTGTGCCGACCACTTTGGATTTCCAACTGTATAGTAAAATGCTAATTTGTCGCGTTCATAATGCTACTTTGCATATTTTATAGTTAAATCCATTAAAAGTGCGCTGGGTGTAGAAAACAGAGGCTGCACTTAAAGTGAGATGTCGCTGGTGATCGCGGACAGGCGTTGTGAAAAGTGCGATGTGTCTAAAGCGAATTGTGAATGATTTCAATTGAATAAGTAATAATTACGGGGCAGGGTTGTATGGGCGGAGGCGTTTATTTGTTTAATTCATTTTTATTTATTAGGAATTATTTTTAAACGGACCGGTTCGCTATATAAGCGGCTAGTGAGGGTTTGCTAAGGCAGTGCAAGTTCAGCGTTTGCTAAGTACAGTTTCAAGTTGTGAAAAATCAAAATAAAATCCTCATAAAAATGGCCAAGTGCAGTCTAATGTTCTTCGTTTTGTGCAGTCTGTTGGTGTTGCAGGTAATGCGAGAGGAATAAAAAGCAAAAATAAACAAAAAAAAATAAAGACGACTAATTTCAGTATTAAAAGTGAAAAAGTAAATAAAAAAACAGGAACAATATGTGGTTCGAAAATCTCCAAAAATTTAATAGAATTCATACAAAAAGATTTATTTAAGAGTTTAAAATATTTTTTCAAAATTATATATTATTAAAGAAATTTTAATTCTAACCATGTTTTCCCACACAGTTAGTCACTGCTTACCCAGAAGGTGATCATGGCACACCATTAGGTGCACCAGCTGTCGAAGAACATAGTGCCAAGGGCGTTGGCATTCACTCGTCGGAGGAAAATAGCGATTCGAAGAGTGCGAACTCATCTTCGGAGGAGAAGAAGGACGAGCCACATACGGCACTTTAAGCGGTGTAATGTTGATGAACTCTTACAAACTGGCAAAATATTCTTGAATCACATACATACTAAGTGTTAATGAAAAGTTAAATAAATAGAGCAAGCTATCAAATAACTGTTCGTTTTAATGACATTTTATTAGTCCAGTTGTGTCTAGATTGCGTTTAAGCAACAATAATGCCATATTTTGTCAAATGCCTGGTCATAGAAGCTTCTTTAGTACGGTGTATAAGAAGCTCTAACTATAGGCAGAGCATTTGCCCAAAAGACTAGCTCATTTCGCATAGCGAGAGAGAGTTTATTGATGCCGATTCTGGAATTACTATCGGAATCCGAAATATCGAAATATCTTCGCTTACCGAAGCGGCTCTCGAAAATTTTTATTTAACGCTTAAATGCATGGGGTCCCATATATGGTAAAGGTGATTTAAGGCAATTATGGCTTCGTAATTCGATCAAATCAATCTGTATCGCAGTTTGGTTTACTCAAAGTAGGTGTCACAAATGCTAACGGTTATTTAAATACTACCGTAGCTTTCACAAGTTTATACTCAGTTGACAGTGACTTAAAGATGTGGCATCGATGACATGTGTTCGAAAGTGAACAGATACCTCCCCGAACTTTCTCGCTTCTTCTCTGCGAGGAGCCTGGCACTCGCACCCACTAAATCCACGGCGACCCTTTTTACCAACTGGACGAAGGAGTACAGACTAAATCTTAATATTCACGTCGATGGCACACCAATTCCGACGGTGAACAATCCCAAGATTTTGGGAATCACACTTGACAGTCTACACTCCTTCACTTCAAACACGACTGCGATAGTCACTAAATTACAGAGCCGCAACAAAATCCTCAAGTCGCTAGCCGGTAGCACTTGGGGAAAGGGCAAAGAAACATTGTTGGCCACTGACAAGGCTATCGGCCGGCCGGTCGTAAATTACGCAGCACCGGTAACTATAGGCACATCTTCACAGTGTGACCATTATGCTGCCTATTAAGGAGCATAATGAACTGAACCACGCAGTTTCTACTTGTGTGTTTTCGTAGAAAACACCCGTGTAGTCACTTGCTGGAAGCAGAACCGCCCCCTAGGTGCATCAGGAGATCATTCCTACAACACGTCGACGAACTCAGTCCATATACCGGCCAAACTGCGGACGCAAATAGTTTTAGTGCATGCTCTAAACACCATTCACAGTGGAGCTATCAACATCTTCATTGACTCCCTTTCAGTGAATGGCGTCTTTGGAACCAAACCACCACCTATAGTAGACGAAGAGCTCGAGTTGCTACGTGAAACCAGAGTGACCCTTGCGCAACTTCGTTCTGGATATTGTAGCAGGTTAAACTCCTACTTATCCAGACTGAACCCAGACATACAAAATACATGTCCTGCATGCAATGAGTAACCGCATGATACTAACCACCTCTTTGCATGCCCAACGAACATTACTCATCTAACACCCCTTTCCAAACCTGTCCAAACAGCACGTTTCCTGGGCCTCCCGTTAGATGATTCCGACGACAACTAGATTTATGCTCTTCTTTTCAGGCAGGGATAGATAGCCGCTACTACAACAACAACAGTGGTCGGAAGTCTCGATTTTTGCATGTATTTAAGGGTTAAGCTTTAGAAACAGTTGGAGTGCATATATTATACATATGCCAGAGTAGGTATCAATACTATTACCATTAGCTTAGGAATAACCTAGTCATCTGGTCTGATATGATACTAGATATCGTGAAGAAAGTTAAAATGGATCTATATTGGAACCGATTTTAGCTCATTTGAGCTGAAAGAAAGTTCGTAGTTAAAATTAAGTCAATTCTCCAAAGATTAACGGCTTCCGAACATTGAAATTTCTTTCAGGAATACTAAAATATATCTTCTCAAATAAAGAGTTCTAACTTTATTAATAGCAATCAATAAAAATTGATAATGAAAAGCAATTAATACCTTACAATTATAAAAAGACATTAAATGAAGATGAGCATCCCTAACTCGAATCAACATAATCCGCTAAAATTTCAAGTTAAAGAGACTTGTAGTTATGGAAGGTAATTTGTGTGCAAAATTGGCAATTCAAGAGTTCGAGATATGGCGCACTTTGAGTTATAGAAGTTCGACTTATGACAGTTCAACCGTACTTGCATGTATTCAAGACCATATAGATGCTGTTATTAATCTGCTATTATCTTAAATGTTTTATTAATTTGAAATCACACTTATTTGCGTATAATTTAAAGCAGAATTTAATAGTCTAAATTAATTTATAATAAATTTAAAAAACATAAATTCAAACGCTTCTAACTCTCATTGGCATCACGTCTACCATTTTCGCTTGCAATCTGTGCATCATACCACTCAACACGCTTAACCAATTAACAGTTATCTAAACGGTTCATCTAATTATCGTCTAATTAAAGCAATTCAATAAATCGATGAGCTAAAGAATCATTGTGGAAACACTAAATGGCTGAATCGCCAACTATAATAACAACCCAATTAGCCAAGCACACAAAGACACACACACTCTCAACCACACACACATTCAAACGCAGTGTAGCGCAAGCGTTGGCAATTGGCTTGTAATTGAATCACCGCGCTGAATTGCAATTAAATTCCACTTTAAGAACGTGAGCGCGGCGCGTTGGCGTTGGCGTTGCGCAGCTTAACTTTTGCAAATTATCAACTGATTTATGAGCACTCATAATTAGTGCCTTCTGTAGCTGGTTAAAGTTCTGCTATTTCTCTACAAGTTTCCGTTTTGCCGTTTTCTTTGCGCTTCTTTTCTTAATTCGCTTTTATCTTGCTTTAAGCTGTTTTCATTATCTAAGAGATGAAGGTACGCATATAACTAACCCACACACACACTCACAATCTCATAGCGGAATTTTGCATAGAGTTACCCTGTAGGAAAATCGGAACTAGTTTGACACACAAATTTCTGAAAGATGGAATTTTGTTATAGAGCTGGACCAAATTCGGACCTGTTCAGGGTAGTCAAGGAAGAATTGCAAATTATGAATATTAAACTGATAGTAATGAAACGCTTTAAAGGGTTTCTTTGCTATCTTCAAACGTCTCTCAACTTTTACTTCGGTCCTGGCAGAGAGGGAGGAGTCAGTCAGAGTCAGTTGCCCTTAAGTTTTCCAGGGCGACTCTATCTTCTCAACCTAACCAGCCTAACCATGATCTAGTTATTCTTTTGTGCACTAGAACCTATTTAACTTCGAACCAGCGAATTTCCTTTCGGATCGCATTCAATGATATGCTCTTCTCGCGCATTTTCCTCGAACTCTTCCTTCCACTTAGCTGGCGCAGCTTGCTAGGTTTTGGTTAAGTGCCTCTGCTGGTGTGTTCTGCATCTCTCCTTCATCTGTCTTTCTGTTTGTCTGTGTTGCAATGCTATTTTCATTAAATCTCATTTCACTTTTGCACCGCCTCGGTGTTGTTGCCTGCTGCTTTTCGCTTATTCGTTTCTCATTTGCCATATTAAATTACTGCATGCACAACAACAACAACACAGCGCGGTGTGTTACTGTCGTCGTTGTTATTGTTCTGGTTTTTGTAAACTAATTTTTTACTCCGGTCACAATGTCGTCAGTTGGCGTCAGCGCTTGCTCCGTTTACTCCGTTCCTTGGCAAGACACAACTTTTTTATATGAAATTATTTGCCTTCATCACAGTTTCCTAACATTTTTATGCATTTCCCTTTTGTCGGAATTTCTTTCTGCATATTTTTCATACTTTTGTATTTATTGTTTCGCCATTGTGAAAGTATTTCACTTTAGTGTCGTCGTCTACTCCCGCTTTTTGCAGACGCCGCAGCTGAAGTGCTAAATAACGGCACTTTTTTGCAAACTAACAGCACATCTATACAACTGTAAACTTACGCCCTCATTTTTGCTCTCTTGCTTGCGCGGCGATAACTCATTCCGGCTTGTTGGAAATCTGCTTTCCTTCTCCATTGCTGTTTTCATACTTCGTTGCTTGTCTGAAGTTGTTTTGAACATCTAACGGTGATATGTTTTTGCTGAAAATTTCAAACTGCTACAGAGTGTTTTTTTCTGTTTACAATGTTTTGGAAGGAGTTGCTACTTCTCTAACATTCAGATCAGACAGCTTGGACGAATAGTTTGTGATATGTGTGGAAACTGTCTATGAAACATATTAATGTGATAACTTTGGAGAGATATTATATATGAAATATTTGACATTTGTACTCTCCAAACCCGTGAAATTTAAAAATTCCCATTATTTTTTGAACACATCTCATTTATATCTAAACGACTTCTGGCTTATTTAAGTTTCACTGGTTCGAGGAACTTGCGGCTTGATCCAAATGAAAGATTATTACCAGAATGCCGCGTTTTGTGGTTGAAGTGTCATAGAATCTCTCTAATTCTGTAGTTGCTAACAGTAACATATTCTTGACCTTTGGATTCCATAACAAGAAACAATGATTGAATAAATAGCGCTATATATGTAGATCTTGATAACGATCTGGACAATTACGTTTTCAAACAATCCATAAACATAACTGAAAGAGAGATCCCACACTTGGTATGACTCATAACTTATTCCTACTCAGATCATATACCAATTAGATTTATTCTTAAATCAATACTTCGGAATTACATTTTACATCTTCATTTACTCATATTCTATATGTATGTTAGAAGTATACTTTTTCAGATGATGAAGAAGTTCAGAGCCGTATGTGATAAGTTGGATGATGAATGACTGTTGGATTCATTAACGAGTTTCCACGAAATAGATACAAGCTGTTATACATAAGTAGGTCAAGCAGGTGAAAGGCTAGTTGGATTCTGATATGATCAATTCCAAGGTTTTGAAGTTACGCTGAATAACGTGAATTTTGGTTTTTGGGAAAAATAAATATTTATGAATTCGGGCCAATCGATATTATGCACTTATGACAGCTCTTTGAAAATTTTCTTAAACTCTATTGTTGGAATAGCATTGAGCTTCCTGAGCGATTTCGCGTATGGTTCTAAAACGCCGGCCCATTAAGGTTATCTATATTTTTGGAAATAGGAAAAAACGATGTCTGGCGAATATGGATGCTGGGGCATCGTTAGAGTATTGTTTTTGAGAGAATTTACGAACAAGCAACGAATTTTACCGTACTTCGGAGGCATGTCTAATAAAAAATATGGTATAGAGTCTAAACACATGAAATTTAAACATTCCCGTTATTTTTTGAACACATCTTGTACATCTCTAATTGGCTTCTGGCTTACTTAAAACTCATTTACACCCAGGGAAAAGAGTACATGCACTTAATTCTTTTACGAAACTGATCTTAGGAGAGTAAATGGTCTGAAGAAGGATATAATAAAAGAAGTTTGAGTTCAAAATATAACATTAACTTTCGTTTTATGAGAAAAAAATGTATTCATTTGTCTACATTAATGTTGTCGCCTTTAAAATAGTCCCCGTTCGATATTATGTAATTATGCCAGCTCTTCTTCCAATCATCGAAACACTCCTCAAACTCCATTTTTGGGATAGCCTTTGGCACTTTCAGCGATTTCTCGTATGCTTCTATATCGACTAAATGGCTGTCGGTTTTCTTTATTTTTGGAAATGATAATTCTCTACTTAACATTGGAAATTACAAAATTCCCGGTATTTTTTGAACGCACCGCGTATTTTTATACTCTCGCTACAAAGTTGCTAAAGAGAGTATTATAGTTTTGTACACATAACGGTTGTTTGTAACACCCAAAACTAAACGAGTTAGATATAGGGTTATAATTACCGTGGCGTCGCCCACTTATGGGTCATAAACCATATCTCAGGAACTACTCGACCGATTTCAATGAAACTTGGTTTGTACTAGTTTCCTTACATCCCAATGATATGTTGTGAAAATAGGCCAAATCGGTTACACCCGAACTTAGCCCTTCCTTACTTGTTATAAATGGCTTGTCCAGGGAAGGCAGTTAACTCTTTTTCGAAACTGATCCAATGAGAGTAAAGGATCTGAAGAAGAGCACAACAAAATAAATTAGATTTCTTTCCCACTTTCCGTTACAGTGATAGTTGAAAACCAAGCCAAGCGAACAGTTTCATGACAAGTAGGCTCCTCAGTCATATTCATGAAAGTGGATCGGAATATGGACCAGCTTGGCTGTGGTCAAGAGCATTAAAAAGCATATGTATAAGAAAGTAATAACAAACTGATATTTAAATATATCCATCAAGCTAGTTACTTTACTATCAGCCATTTCCAGTGGTCACTCATACACACACACGGACATTTACATGTTGCGATATGTTGTAATTGCGGGAATCTGCATTAGGTGAACTTCTAAATTATAAAACTTTTTCGATTACATGACAAATTCGACAAATGACAAATATTTGAATAACAACTGACAAAAATGTTGAACGCCAACAGCAATACATTTATGCCAAACAACTATAACTTAACGTAAAACAACAGCAACAGCAACAGCAACAAATAAGCGAACGACAAATGCAAAATAATATTTTGAACTGCATATGGAAATGGAAATAGAAAACAGAAATAGAAATAGTATAAGCGACGCTGAGATGAGCAGGAGATGGAAGTGGCAAGTGCAGTGGCAGCAGACAGCAATGGACAGCAGAGTGTGGATGGAAATGCAAATGCAAATGTGAATGCGAAAGCGAGCGAATATGTGCGAGTGTGTGTGCGTTTGAGCTGAAAGCCAACGGAAATGACAGTATTTACACGAGTTCCGGTTATGGGAGAAGTTGACACATCAGCCACTATGTTAGCTGCGGTCTGTGGCAGCGCCAACTCACACATATTTGTGTGAGTGTGAGCACTTGTACAAACGCTGGAGAAAGTTTCCAAAAAATCTGTGTGACAAATAGTGGCATATGTTGGACATAACACAGTCGCACACGACCATTACCCAAACTGCTGCGTGTGTGTGTGCAGTGCCACAGTCAAATGTTGCACGTATCATATTTTGCGGCAATTTTTCGGCTATTTTTTCGCAGCATAAATCTGTGTAAAAAGTGCGCACACTTTTTCTCACAACAAAAATATCTGCAAATGTGTGTGTGTGTGTGTGTGTGTGTGTGTGTGTGGCAGCGAAAAAATTGCAAGCCAACAACGTGCAACAGTTTGACATATGTTGCAACGCCAACACAACAACAACAACAAGCGCCACAGCGTTGGTAGCATATGACAGCAAAGAAACACAAAAACATTTAACGGTTGTTTATTTATTTACTTTTTTGGTTGCTTTTGGTTCCGCTGTTGCTGCTGCTGTAACGGCCACAGCGCAGCTGACAAAACGTTCGCTTGCAAGGCGCTGCACAAACAAGCGACATATGCAAAATAGCGGTGAAAAAATCACAACAGCAACAACAAAAGCAGAGAAAAATTACCTTGTAAACAAAGCTTGTGCAAAAAGTGGCGGAAATTTCGACATCAAAAGGCATTGCGACAGGGTGGGGTGGAGTGCAGGTGAGGCGAGGAGGTGAGTTGACCAAAAGTGAGACAAAAAGCGCTGCGGTGACATAAAAATTCGCAATTCCCGCTGGTGGAAACTCTGGTCATTTTTCGGCCACTCATTGTGGATAAAAAAATAAATAATTGTTAAAAGTAAAGTGGGCAACTCTGGTATGGTGTTTACATACTTACAAATATATTTATAGGCTTCATTTTAAGCTGTAAACAGCATAAATCAATTAAAATTGGTTACACGTTACATGTGGTAAAACATCAGGAAAAATATTTATAATTTTTTTAAGAAATGGCAACACTGGTTTTATTTATACTTTATTATATTTTAGCCAATTAGATGACAACCAGGCATATATTTTAATAATTTATTAATAATATTTATTAATAATTTTATAATATAATTATAAATATTAAAAAAAATTAAAAAAAATATATAAAAAATTGAGGCAACCCTATTTTCAAATTCTGCCTTTGCATTAGTGGAATGATTTAAGCGCTTGATTTTTAGTTAATGACAATTAAACATTTGAATTATCTGTTGTTTGTTCTGATTTTAGGGTTTTTAGAATTACAAACTAGATGGCAACCCTGATTTAGCTTATCTGCAATCAAATTTGAGCGCATTTTCTATTTCATTCCATTTGATACGCGTTATTAATTTAGATAATAACTTCGTCTACTTCAGGTACAACAAAATAAAAATAGAGTTGCCATATAATTTTTTTTGCACAAAATATAAAATTTAACAAGTAAGGAAGGCCTAAGTTCGGGTGTCACCGAACATTTTATACTCTCGCAATTTATTTATTTAATTTTATTAATGTAACAAACAATTTGACTCACATATTCGGCATATACATGGTATAAAGTCCATTGAAAGTTTGAAAACCCTAATATTAAGTATATGGGAGCTAGGGGAAGTTATCACGCGATTTCACTCATTTTTGGCACGGAGACATATTACTAGAAGAAAAATATTCCCTCTGAATTTCTTCAAAAAATCTGAGAGACTTAACTAGATTTTTGGTGAAAAATTTGTTAGAACCCCTAAGGTCCTCATATTCGATATATAGGGTATTGAAAACTTATTGACCGATTTCGACGATTTTTAAAAGGGTGATGCCCCACCATAAATGCAGTATTTGTGCAAAGCTCTGTTCCGATATCTTCACCCATATATTGTAAAGTAAACGATTCAGATCGACTTCAAAGTTCTGGTATATGGGAAGTAGGCATGGTACATATCATTAGGAAGCTAGGAAGATATTATTATCCGAATTTCATTGAAATTGGTCGAGTAGTTTCGGAAATATGGTTTTTGACCCATAAGTAGGCGGAACCACGCCCATTTAAAATTTTGTATAACATATTAAGTGCAGCTCTTCTGTACCATATTTATATTGAAATTTAAGGTTTCTGGTGGTTTCCCTTTATTAGTTTACGAGATTTGTACAAAACACTTAGTAGGGGCGGGGCAACGCCCACTTTCCCAAAAAAATTACATCCACATATGCCCCTTCATAGTGCGATCCTTCATACCAAATTTTATTTCCATAACTTAATTTATGGCTTAGTTATGGCACTTTATGAGTTTTCGGTTTTCGCCATTTTGTTGGCGTGCAGTGGTCCGACTTTGCTCATCTTCGAAAGCAAGCTTCCTATGGTACCAAGAAACACGTGTGCCATGATCATCAAGATATCTTAATTTTTACTTAAGTTACAACTTGCACAGACAGACGGACGGACAGACAGACATCCGAATTTGAACTCCACTATTAACCCTGATCACTTTGGTATATATAACCCCATATCTAACTCTTATATTTTTGGTGACACAAACAACCGTCATGTGAACAAAACTATAATACTCTGTGCAACAGGTTGCGAGAGTATAAAAATTGGAATTTTCTACCAAAGAACCAATGAAATAAATTTTAAAAATTCGTACTGAGGTGGCAACCTTGTATATGTAAAAATCCGCACTCTCCTCTCCACCGTCATTACGCTCATGTATTGCAGCAACATAAGTGCTACTCAAGGGTGTGTTTCCATTGTCAAATTTTTGACACATTTGCGGCAAACAACAGCAAAAAAAAATACAAAAAAGTAACATAAACAACAACAAAAACAAAAGCAAAATTTTTTTGCTATTTTTCCCGGACATTGAGTTGTTTACTCCACACGCTTGATTCGTTGTTGCTGCTGGTCGCCGATGCCATTTATGTACTTTTTCGCGCTGCATTTCACTTCGCAACGGCGCTGAGGCGAGCAACTTTAGAAAGACAAACAAATGCTTTTTTTTTTTGCTCCACTTATTTTAAAATTTAAACCCGTGATTGAAGCAGAAAAAAACAGTTTTAAACGCTTGAGGTGGCTATTGCTTCAGTAAATAGATTTCTTTTTTTTTTTTCGGACCATGTGGCCGGTGTATAGTGGTTGGAAATGACTGTTTGTCCGTTGCAGCGTTGTAAAAGTGTCATAAAGCTGCGTTTTTATAAGCCAACAGCAACAATAGCAATTGCAACATAAAGGCAAGAGTTGTGGTGCGTGAGTGGGGGGGAAGTGAAGTTCCATTTTTTACGCGCTCATTCACGAACTGACATTTACTTACATTCATTTACTCACTCACTCTTGAATATAAGAAAAAAATATGCCTCTTTTATCTACCGACAGAAATCAATCATTTTATTGATATTTTTTCACGGTCCCTCGTGCCTGACTAAATTGCTGTTTCATAAGTATCGACCTTTTATGTTTGTAAACCAACTCTTTTAAATAAAAATATTCCACACTATTGTTGCATGCGATATTTACAATATACATACCAACACATGTATATATGTATCTGTGTATGTGTGTATGTGTGGGTCTGGTTTTTTATTTAATATGAGCTAAAATGTACTTACAACGAGCAAATAATGTAATTGTACATATGCTGAAATGTCAAGTCCACATGAGTAATGTGATTTTTATGCGCCAATACAGTTATTCCAGTTCACAAAGCAACACAAATACCAACAAACTCACATGCTCATGGTGGAAAAGCTTTTATAATGCCATAAAAAAGTGTATGAAATTTCTCAGAGGAAACGGAAATGATTCGAGAAAAATGAAAAGAAAATTTTTACAACCAAATAATAGCTTCTTCCGTCTTGGGTACGAGTATTTGAAAGTGTAAATGCGATTGTCTGCTTGCCATTATGAGTCATATGAAATTCCTTTACTTTTATGCTTTGAGATTTTTATCAATAGACTAGATGGAGAAAACTCAGTTAGAATTATCTGGGTACCCGCTCATAAAGGTATAGAAGGAAACGAAGAGGCAGATAAGTTGGCTCGCTCAGAAGCAGCTGGGAACACAGCTCCCTTAAACTGCCCCAGACCTTTCAGTTCTCTCAAGCGCTGCCTAAAGCAATGTATGCTAGGGGAACATCTTAGGTCCTGGAACATGTGCAACACGGGCGGTATCACAAAACTACTATGGGGACCAAAAAACTTATTACTTTAAGCAAGAGAGAACTCAGCTGTATCACAGGGGTCATCACGGGGCACTTATCTCTAAGAGGCCACCTGCAGCGACTTGGCATAGTTGAATCGGCTGAAAGCGGGGCGTGCGCGGAAGTTGACGAGACACTAGAGCATTATCTCTGCGAATGCCCGGCCTTCTGTCGGTTAAGAGGAGATACCTTCCAAAGCTCCCATTACTCTTATCTGAGAGAAATTGGGCAGCAGGGATGGAATAAACTCAGAAGCTTCGTTAAATCGACCGAGTCGTTCAGGTGACGCTTATCAGGGTGACGCTTCGGGGAGCACAATGGGCCTAATAATGGCCTAAGTACGGCCACTAGCGGTCAGGCCCTCTTCGCCTCCCATTTCAACCAACCAACCAACCATAAAAATGGTAGGGAAAAATTGAACAGTATTTGAATTACAGTGGAACTTCCCTAACTCGAATCACCATAATCCACAAAAAAATCTTCGAATTAGAGAGACTCGAGTTATAGAAATTTTCATTAAAAAATAAAATTTTTCAAAAAGCTGTAAAACATAGATTTATATACTGTTTTATTTATTTACTTCGCATAAAGTTCTATGAAAACATACGTTAAAACATGTATTCTGTAATTTTGTTGGTTGGAGTTTGCTATTATTTGGCTCTTGACGTCTGTATTACATCCCTTTGTTACATGATTTATGCAATCCATAAGTGTACTATCATATTTTTAGTTCGCCTCCATACCATATAGAGGCACTCTTTCAAAATTCTGCCTCGATAGTAAAATTTTAAATTTTGTATTATGCCCTGGTCGAAAAGTTGAATTTTTGGAAGGAAATTTCAAGCTATGAAATTTCACTTCTATTGCCATTACAAGAGTTCGAGTTATGGAGAACTTCGAGTTATTATGCCCTGGTCGAAAAGTTGAATTTTTGGAAGGAAATTTCAAGCTATGAAATTTCACTTCTATTGCCATTACAAGAGTTCGAGTTATGGAAACTTCGTTATAGAAGTTCAAGTTATGGTAGGAAATTTGTATGAAATTTGATATCTACACGCTATTGCCAATTCAAAAGTTCGAGTTATGGCGATCTTCGATTTATAGAAGTTCGAGTTATGGAAGTATATGAAATTTACCAGTATGTTAACATTACTATTACCATTACCATTACCACTACTATTACCATTACCAGTATACTATTGCCATTATACCATTACCAGTGTACCATTACCATTACACCATTACCACTAACCATTAACCATTACCAATACCACTACCATTACCATTACTATTGCTATTACTATTACCATTACCAGTATACTATTGTCATTATACCATTACCAGTATACCACTACCATTATACCAATTCCACTACACCATTACCATTATATCATTACCATTACATCATTACCACTAGACCATTACCACTACCATTACCATTATCACTTCCATTACCATTAAAATTAACATTTTATCTTTTTTACAGAAATTATGAAAGTATAACTTTAAGTTGAAGAATCTTTCTTATGGACTTTGCCAAATATTTGTTAAGTTTTCCAAAAAAAAAAACCACAAAAACTTGAAGGTCAGATACTTTTATATTTATATATTCATATGAGCTAGCATTTAATACTGAAACTTTTCTCCTCATTTCCCACAACTTTGGTCAAGTTAGTTAAGCTTTGCTTAAGTAAACAAATGAGTACGTGCTGCATTGTCCCAAACTAACAACAAGTTAAACACAAATAAATATAAATACACGAGAAATAAAAAGAAAAACAACAAAAACAAACATATTTTTTTTGTTAATGGTCCAGCATACGGCAGCTTGTAGCTTAAAGCTTACATGGAACTTCTGTTTGTTAAGCATTTATTTAAGCAAATGTTTGTTGACCCCCCGCAATGGGACCACATACTCCTAATGCGCACATTTATTTGCGTAGATTTATATTTATTATTCATTTTGGGCTTTACGCCAGCGACTCAGGGACTTACCGACAACTTTGACAAATCCGTATTGTGTCTTCGCCGTCACCGTGTTGATTTGGCACATATAGCGACCCTTGTCCTCCTCCTGTATGTTATTGATATGCAGGAACCATGTTCGATGTTTGTCATGCTTGTCATGTGTGACACTAATGCGTGGATTACGCGTGATCACGTGATTGTGTACGGTCAATATGGCCGATTGTTCGAAATGCATCCACGCCACCTGCCGGAAACAAAGGAGATAAGAAGAGATATGAAAATGAGTTGGTTAAAGGCGTGTGAAAAAATATTTTGAGGGAGAGCATATAATTAAGCATACATAGTGCGTACTTTTGAGGTTAAGGTGAATATAAATTAACATATGTTGTAGAAGGGATTATTGTAGAAAGGGATTAAGTTGTGGAACGGAACCGACTGTGAATTTAAGCGCTATTTGTCAATTCTAGTCTTGATTAAGATTGAATAGAGTCAGAGTAGTTAAAAGTTAAGTTCCATGAGAATAAGATTGTGGTGTTTGGAAGAGTAATCAGCAATGAATGGTGTCTTTCAGATTACACATAGTTGATCAGACTTCTTATTAAATAAATCTGAGAATATTTTACCTTCTCGTATTAACAGAGATTTCAGAGATTCTTCAAGTGTTTTTAACTCCTCCTCACTTTTAATAGATGTGAGATGAGCTTTGTATTAACAGACGTCTTCAAAGAGTAGGAGGAGCGTTCTCAGAGATCTTCGTTCAGAGCTCTCTGAGAACTCGTTGATCCATCATTGTATCAAATGTAAACTCCAAATAGTCAGTGGAACTACAAGTCTTTTTAAGCATACCGAGCACCTTACCTACTATGTACTCGACCCACGATTTTAAGCTTATGCTCCGTTTTGACTTAAGAAATAAAGTGTTTTATTTAGGTATAAATTCAGTCCATCTGAATACTTGCACGCACTTACTCGAACAGAAAAAGCACACAACGTCACTAATGACTAATTCGAGGTGCCGTTAGTCCACAACCAAGTAAAGTAACCCGCATAAATTTGCGAATCTCCTCAACCATTTGTCTTTCATTACGCAAACATCCCGCCCACACATGACACACATTCCGCTTGCCCTGGCAAACTCATATTAATAACGATCAAAAAGTAAGTTGAGCAAAAGTTTGTGTCTCCGCTTGTTGGCTGCGCGCTGACACCTAATGACAAATTCCACATACGCCATGGATGACAATGCAGGCAAACCCTGAAGGAATATATAAAAAAAACACAGCAAAAAGTAAGAAATAAAGCATGAAATGGCATGGGAAAGCCAAGCAGAACAAGAAAAGAAAGCCAAAAACAAAAACAAACATAATTTAACCACGAAATTGTCCGCATAAGTGATATGCCAGCATGTTGCAGCAACAGAAGTTGCTTGCTTGCAACAACAAACGGGCCATCAATTTTTATGCAAGATTAACGAATCGACGAAAAAATAAGAAACAAAATTATTCACACACACCCACACACATGTGGAGACAAGAAGGTAACAAGCGGAGCGTGCGAGAGAAGTGTGTGGCATGATGACACAACTTTGCAGAAAACTTAAGTTTGCCTCGAATATCTTTCACACTCATTGCACACTCGCTGCTGTTGTGGTACTCGGTGTGCACGCAAAGTTTCGCAACTCGTTTTTTAATGAAATTTCCAGGGATGCACACACACCGGCGCACAAATGCGCATAAATTTATGTGTTTTTGCATTGGGGCTTAATAAATTACCCCTGATTTGATAAACAAAACTTTGGAAAGTATTGAAAAACAATATGTGTGGGGCTGGAAGGATGGGAAGCGAGACAACTGCCAGAATATGTGGCGACATATGCCGGCTGAAATGTTTTTTAACGGTAAATAAGTGGGAAATTGTTCAATGATGCAGATTTTCAAGCAAGAGATGAGTTCGGAATTAGTTGTTCCTGTTGTTGTTGTGGCGATATAAAACATTCCCCAAATGATTTTAAGGAATGTTGCCAATTTCACAGTACTTAGTCGGATAAAAATCCGGATGCGTGCCGATTACGTAGAACCTACTGTCGTAGGATCAGAATTAGTCTAAAAGCCTTTTCGTACAGGAGCTAATTGATCAATTAACTGGCCTTTGTTAGATTAAAGCGCTGATTGAGATCGATTTACCATACAAACTAAAAATCTATTTTTTTTACATTAATATTTAATCGAATTCTAATCGAGTTGTAGATGAAATGCAACTCTGCTATAAAGTATGATTTGTAAGTAATACTACAAGACGGTAGATATCGCTGCTGGAAATAACGACTGTGGTTATTGAGAAAATAGCAATCACTTGTTGAAACTTACCAACATCTAATGAAAAGGAAAAACAACAAGTAAGGAAAGGCTAAGTTCGGGTGCAACCGAACATTTTATACTCTCGCAATTTATTGATATATTTTTATTAAGATAACACACAATTTGACCCAATTTGAAAATCCTATAATTAGGTATATGAGAGGTAGGGAATTAAATTAAGATACATGAGAGATTTACCGAAATTTTCGATGAAAAATTACCATGGGACACTGAATTCTTCATATTCGGTATTCGGGGCTTTGAAAAGTTATAGTCCGATTTTTCACAAGTGATGCTACAGATCATATACAGTATTTGTGTAAAGTTTTATTTCGCTATCATCATTGGTTCCTTATGTATATATTATAAAGTGAAAGAATAAGATGGAGTTCAAAATTGAGTTACATGGGAAGTTGTCGTGGTTGTGAACCGATTTCATCCATTTTTCACACGTGTCATCATTTTCCACGCCACGCCCATTTTCCATTTTGTAAAAAAATATGAGTACAGCTCCCTTCTGCTATTTCTTCTGAAAAATTTAGTGTCTCTGACGTTTTTGTTAGTTAGTTAACCCACTTTTAGTAATTGTCAACCTAACCTTTGTATGGGAGGTGGGCGTGGTTATTATCCGATTTCAACTATTTTCATGGTGTGTGGTGGGGTACGTAAGAGAACCGACTGCAGAAGTTTGGTTTATATAGCTTTATTGGTTTGCGAGTTAAATACAAATAACCGATTTGTGGGCGGGGCCACGCCCACTTCCCCAAAAAAATTACATCCAATTATGCCCCCTCATAGTGCGATCCTTTATTCCAAATTTTACTTTTATAACTTCATTTATGGCTTAGTTATGACACTTTATGTGTTTTTGGTTTTCGTCATTTTGTGGGCGTGGCAATGGTCCGATTCCGCCCATTTTCGAACTTGACCTTCTTATGGTGCCACGGAATATTTGTGTCAAGTTTCGTCAAGATATCTTAATTTTTACTCAAGTTACAGCTTGCACAGACGGACAGACGGACAGACGGACGGACGGACAGACATCCGGATTTCAAATCTACTCGTCACCCTGATCACTTTGGTATATATGACTCTATATCTAACTCTTTTAGTTTTAGGTGTTGTTTAATTTTTTAATTTTCGAGAATTTCCTGATATCAGTTCCCAAATCTTGGAAGACCCGGCCGGCAACTATATAATAAATGCCACAGATTTACAAAATGTTATTTTCAGCCTCTTGCGACTCTGTCCGATCAGTGATTATCATCATCGGAATGGAATTCTGAAGACCGGAAAGCTTTTTATTCTACTTAGCTATAGATCTGAACTTTGACTAAGGTTGGATAGACCTAACTCGTTTTACTTAAGGGAGGATCAAGTGTCTAGCACTTATTTTTTTGGTTCTTGAATTAATAACCTTTCTCTGATAATTCTCCTCCACATCGGCCAAGCGGGTTGATTGCTTCTAAGATTCTTCACAAATAGTATTTTCTTTTCTAAGGTCTGTTTAAGATTAAAAATATCTTCTACTTCTTTTGTAATGGTTCGACGGTCCTTGTTTGTCCATACCTTAGAAGACAAGCTAGAAGACAAGCACATCCTAGACTTGGTATGGGTTCCCGGCCACAGGAACATTTTCGGCAACGAAAAAGCAGACGAGCTGGCAAAGACAGGGGCTTGTCTGAACGAATCGGAGGCCGAATTAATACCAAGCCCGCTAGGCTCGATCAGAAGAGAGCTTAATTTAGAATTTCAACAATTAGCAAATAACAGATGGGAAAATACAACAAAATGCAAACTAACCAAACAGATATGGCCAAAATATGACATGAAGAGAACCAACGACTTATTAAATAAGTCAAGAAACAATATTTTCAGACTAACTGCTACCATTACAGGGCATTGGCCATTTGGAGAACATGCGTCGAAAATGGGTATGCCCTACAATAACATATGCCGAAGCTGCGAACTAACAGGGAATAAAGAAACAATTTTCCACTTCCTCTGTGAATGCCCAGCCCTATCGCAGATCCGTCACAGAACACTGGGAATCCATCAAGCATCAAACCTCGAATGGATGTCTACAAAAAGCATAATGGATATAAGTAGCTTCATCGAAACCACAAAGTGGTTTGAACGAGAAGCTTAAAGAAGACAGCAAATAAAAAAAAAAAATAAAATAAAATAAAAGGTCAGCGACTAGTGCATCAAAATGGCACAGATAGTGCTAATTGAGCCCGAACTAAAACAGGACAGCACTCCTACCTACCTACCTACCTTAGTAAAATGGTTTGTCACACTCATATGGATCACTTTACATTTACCTCAGTATTAGGTAACAAATTAGAAAGTAATATTTACTATTGGTACTTTCCATGAGACACCCTTTAATCTACGTTTCAGATGCAGTAGAATGCTTGTCAACCTTGACCGACTTTTAATGAAGGGAGGAATATATCGCTTGTTTGAAATTAGGCTTGGCAGAATTTTGTCCTAAGGATCAAGATCGGTAAGATTGGCTGACTTTCAAAATACATCCCTAGCTCTCCGGATCGAATACTATTTAAAGTTTCAATAATTATTTAGCTAGAGAGATATTGATCTCAGCGAAGAACATTCTCATAATTCTCGTATTGTAATATAATCCGAATACTTAGGTCTACTTGTCTTCCACATTGTTCCAAAGATCCTTCTATAAGTATTCCTCGTATTTGGTAGCACATAATGAGTAGTTCAGCAATATGATTCGCTATTTTAGCATTTCAGATTCTATTCTATATCCATAAATAATGGTCTTTCTATGTCGATTTTCCTTCTTCACATGAGAGTAACTGCAAGGGCACCTGTCCATTTATATGTAGCGCCCATGTAGAACCATATACATAGTTCATCTATATTATCATCATTTAATACCCGGTAGACTTTCTAAAATAACACAGTTATCTTAAAATTCACAGCACAATCTCAAACTGGCAGCACGTTACGCATAATACATAACGGTGCTGCTAAGTATGTACTTTAAACACAGTAAGAAATAATTTTTTGAATATTTTCTCAATAGATATCTAAATAACTAAAAGAACAGGAAATGCTATCAGCCAATCGCCTACGGAAATGGGCTTAAGATTATGGATACACATGTATAAACACACACACGCATACATTGTACAGTGGCAACGTGAGACTGAGCTGATTAACGAAATGCGTCAATAAAATAGCCCGTCTACTGTCACCCCTGCCACTCAGCTCGAGGCCATGTAAACAGTGCGTGCGGCTCACTACGACTCACAGCCGCCATTGACACACACACACACAGAGAGAAATGTGTAGATGTGTGTGTGACTTTACGCTTATCCTTTAGTCATTTTGTATGTGGCAAGTTGTCAGCTAGATGCTTGATGCTCACTTTTTCAACTGCAAATAACAAATACAAATAAAAATCAGTGCGTGAACTTGCATGAAGAAACCGTAAAATGAAAGACACACACAAGGCGCAGCACGAACGGGCACAGGATGAAGCATGAGGGATGTAAGATGAAGGATGAAGGGTGAAGTATGAAGAGTGAAGCGTGGACTGTTGAAAGAGCTAAAAAATCACACAAGTCGTCGGCAAGTCGAACACGTTTCTTCATGGCAAGACATTGAAATATGAACAAGCATCTGTCTGACACATACACTGACTACAGACATACATATATAACGGTATAAAGTGTGTGGAAACACATGCTTAGCTGACACACACACTAACACACCTTCAGCAATACAAATATACATATGTACACATGCTTGTCATGTTTGTGGCATGCTTGACTCTTCGCTTGATTGTGTGTGCGTTCGCAAGGAGCTGAACATGAACTTTGCTGCCAGACAGTAGTTGCTCACACACATGAAGCACTGCATTGTGGATTCATAGTTGCAAGCTTCCATTCATGCTAGACCCCTGCATACACCGGCAACACTCTGGCCACATTTAGCTTTGGCTCAGTTGAACTGGCTTCCTTTCAACTGCAAACACACACACACACACAGAGTCACGCACATAACTAACTGTAACCTGCCATCCGACCAACGTGTTGACTACTCCTGTTACCAGCCACTTTTGCTCAACAAACACAAACAACTCAGCTGCCTCAGCTACCTATCGTCTATCATCGGCACTTTTTGTGCTACGCTTATCATCGGAATGGCATCGACATCGATACGTGTTAGAGGAATTGAAAATATTTGCAGCTTACAAGCAATCACACAACTACAAACACACACACACACAAAAGGACACTCACAGGGACACACACACACATGCCAGCCCTCACACATTCGTGAAATGTGAAATCAGCAAAGTAGCTGAGCAACGCATTGCAAATACGATGAGTATCATGAAACGGTATTTGTAAACATTTACCGTTTGTGAAAAATGGAAAAATATATAGCATGCAACAACAACAACAACAACTGTGAAAACATTGAAATAGTAAAAACACACACATTTGCAATATTGCCACCGTCATTGGTGCTAAGGTGCTCCCTTCACAGGCTCCCTCACTGCAGCGCTGAAGTGCCGTGGTGTAGCATTGCTCTCAGACACTTAACGGTAATTGCAGTTTAGCAATATAGTATATTAACGCTCTTGCAGGTACTTGATTTGATTTTATATCAAGTAGCTCATTGTCGACGCCAGCGCATATGGCGCATTACTAGCGCTCGTAATCAAGCTGCGGCAGTCGTTTGAGCGTGAGCAATGCATGTAATTGCTTGCAGTGCGACGCCGACAGCAAGACTACACTGTAACTGCAACCATTTATAGTGATTGGCTGCCATTGTGTCAAGGAATTCATACATCTCTTAGAAGACATATGTGAAATGAGTAACTGATACGCGGAAAATTTAAATTTAATATCTGTAACAATCGTTTCTGGAAGTTCTGGAAATAATTAATTTCCTTTCTTAGTTATCCCGGCTCCTAGAGGACCGCAAAAAATATATCCATTGCCTACGATTTTTTGATAGGGCTTTCAGTTCGTTTTCCCCACAGGAGAAGGATTTCTGTAGATCTTATCCGATTGATTCCATAAACGAGGCCAGTCGTTACAAACATCCATCGTAGTGAGGTGGATGTGGTGTCTAACGAGCCTGACATTTACTTGTATATCCACTCAGACTCAACCCTATATTTGTTTCCTTCCACTTACTCTTTTTCTCTTCTTCTTGACTGGCGTAGAAAACCCTTAAGCGGTTATAGCCGAGTCCACAGCAGCGCACCACGCATCTCTCCTTTTGGCAGTTTGGCGCCAATTGGTGATACCAAGTGAAGACAGATCCTTCTCCACCTGGTCCTTCCTTCGGAGTGGAGAATTCCCTCGTCCTCGGTTTCCACCAGCGGGTACTGCATCGAAAACTTTCAGAGCTGGTGCACTTTCGTCCATTCGAACAACATGACCCAGCCAGCGTAGCCGCAGTCTTTTTATTCGCTGGACTTTTTCTTTCTAAAAAACGTGAGTTCGAACCCAATGGAACATATGTTTCCATGTGCCATACGAACTCCCTCACTACTACGGAATCCACTTCGGTTTTGGAGGTACAAACTCACGTTTTATTGAAAATTATCATTGCTCTCCCTCATAGTTCTTGGAAAATTAAAAAAAAAATGCAACATCGACACAATCGGATTATGCGAATACAGGCAGAGTGGTTTCGAATAAAAAACTTCCTGACGGCACATTATTCCTTCCCTTAGAAATCCCAACGATTTATGCCGTGACGGCATTGGATTTCTCTTATAGCGGCTGATCCAAGTAAAGGTACTTTGTCAATAGCCATTTTTAACGGATCACGCATGAGGCTAGTCAAGCTGTCATGTCATTTTTGTTCAGTATTATTTAGCATTTTTCAACGGAAAAACTTACTTTATTCAAATTCTTTATTCGAAATTCATGTTCTGTAAAGAATGTATTTCGCGCTCTTCGCTCAACTTATGGTCAACATAATCGACGTACTGAACGTACTATTCGCAACTCCATCACCCATCTTGAGACCCAGCATATTCGACCGAATAGAACACGCCCAGCATGCAGTGAAGTCTGCGAGGATGCCGGTGAGAACGTAACCGTCAATGGTTACCGTTATCGCGCCATGACTACCGACTATTTGATGCCTGAAATTTAAGCTCGTGATCTCGACGACATTTGGTTTTAACAAGACGGCGTCACTACCCACACATCACATCAATCAATGGATTTATTTAGAGAACACTTCGGTGAGCAGCTATTTTCACGTTTTGGGCCGGTCGATTGGCCTTATCGTGTGATATCACACCGTTAGATTTTTTCCTGTGGGAATATGTAAAGTCTAAAGTCTATGCGGACAGTACCGCTTCGATTCAGACCTTGGAGCAAAGCAACACACATGTCATTTCTCCAGTTAACAGTCGAAATGCTCGAACGAGTCATCGAAAGTTGGTCTCGGAGCGGATGGACCATCATCTCAGATGGCGCGTTTCTTTAAAAAAAAGTAGGGAACCTCGAAATGGATCACCCTTTATAAGAACACAACGAAGTCACTCATGAAGTGGAAACTAATTAACAAACATTTCCTGTGGTAAATGATAATGGAGACCTACTTATCGAAGCATGTGATGAGACCGAATTGGTTATCGGGAAGTTTATTGTTTCCGCATAAGGTCTGTCACAAGGTGACATGGGTCTCTTCGGACAATGCCCACGAAAACCAGGTAAAAAAAAAAACATTTGTTATTATCCTTTAAGCATGGATTCTCAAAATATTCTTTGATTATAATTTATTTCTTCCCGAACTTTCTAATCACATTCATTTTCACTATACACTAGTCTGCATATAGACGAAACTCCAAGATACTGCTATTTCTCTTCACTATACTATCTTATTTACAAGCAGGTCATGAATTTTACTTCAATTAAAGATCTGATTTTAATTGATTACACCGGTCAACAAAAAATATTTTTTTTTGGGGTTTCTGTCCTCATGCTTGGATTCTGATTGTAGACATTGAAAAACACTTAAATATTAATCTTTAGTTCTTTAAGTTTGCTTTGGGCTGATCTACATCGATAAGTATATTTTAATTTATTTCATAAATCAAAGATGGCAGCACTTCGATTAACCCGAAAGTAAACAGTATTATTATTTGTAAGAGGCACAGTAGTGAATGTTAACCTGTTTATTATAGCTGTAACAACAATATTAGTGTATTACTCAGTAAAAAAATGGCATCAAGTCAGTGTAAAAATGATGTTGATTCTGATCTGTTTTTATTTGCGATGAATTTATTAAAGTTAGAAGTAAAAAATTTGCTTTATCAACAATCTAATCTAATCTATGAAACCTATTTTAACCTAAAAGTCAGTAATCAAAATAATCTATAGTGAAATTGTAGAAAAAATATAAAAATCAGTAATTTCTGCTTAAAAATCGAAAAATTGCTCTAATTTCTACGAAAGCAAACTTTAACCGGAAAAAATTTTTTTTCCTTATTTTTGTCTTAGGAGAAACTAGAATTTAACAAGTAGATGTCAGACCCAAAAATCGTGTTGACCGGTGTTATTTTTTTGAGAATCATTGGAGCGATCCCAAGCCAGGTGGTAGTTCAACGGTCGAAATCTAACTCAACTCGTGTCTCTTCTTCTTGTCAGAAAGTTTTTAATTATGATTATCTGGACTTCATCGCTGCCACGACATAAAACTAAGACTGGCAGACACGTGAGTATATTTCTATAAAAAGACTAGAAGAAACTAAAACAAAAAAATAAACCTGAAATTTCGTTACTTATTTCAATGCATTTTTTGCAATTAAATTTTGTTTTTTTCTAGCCACACATACAACACATAAATGAAAGTAAGAATTATAAATTTAATATCAAAAAATTCATTTTAAATTCCTACTAAATTGCGCAAAATTCTTTATAGGCAACAACAGCAAATTATAAAATATAAATCAAAAGCAAATATGTTCTCAGATTTTTCACAAATTTTAAGCGAGTAAAATAGTAAGAATATCGATATCAACACACTTTCGCTTTAATTTCCATGCAAACAAGCATTCTCGGCAGGCAAACAAGCCAACCGACTTTCAACTTTGTAATTACAATATACAGTGAGTAGGAAATCCGTAAAGGATTTTGATTGAAATTATAATTCATTGGCTTGAAATTTAATTACGCAAAATGCCACAAAGGACTCAAATAGCCTCGAGTACAATTCAGTGTTTGTCTTATGAATAAACTATTGAATATTGTATGAGTGCATGAAGTTGATTTTCAATGCAGTGAGACATAGCCGGCCACACAGTACACGGCAGCAGGCAAGTCGTGTTTAGTGGTATTTGTGTGGAAATATATTATATGTATGAGTGTGGATATATATGTGTCTGGGTGTGTGGGCATGCATGGGATTAAAGGCAAATATTATGCGTGTGGTGAAGTGTAAAGCCTTTTGCTTTAACGAAAATCCAGAGAAAGTAAGAAAGTTATGTTGCTTGAGGAGAAATGACAAAATTAATTCACTTAAAATTTCATTGGCTATCAGCACGTCAACAAGTGAGTAAATACATGCAATTGTATGTGCATGAGCATGAGTACCCATGTATGTATGTGTGTGAGAACACATGTCCATATTTGTTTTGTACGTTAGACATTTATGCAAATTCCAGACAGTTAAGTTGAAAATGCCTAAAAATATGCTACCAGCTTGTACAACATGCATGTACAGCAACTAAGACACGATTTGCACACACACACACTCAAGCAGTGGTCCACTGCATTTAAATACACATAGTTTAGTGCAATGCTTGCACTATCTATTGAGTTCTTATAACAAATATTGTCTGCTGTGCATTGCATTTATTGCCAGCTGCAAGTGTATTTTCGAGATTTTATTTTTATTGGCATTACATGCTTGTGGCAGGCTTTCTGTTTTCGTTCAAAATGTCATAGCTGCTTATATATTTGCTATGCAATAGCAACAATAACAGTTTGTGCGCCTCAAAGTATGCTACATAAATGTTTAAAATACTCGAAAAATCAAAAGGCATACAAGCAAATCGGCATGTCCTGCATGCCGAAAATATTCTGCATTTTAGTTAAGGCAAACAAGACAAGCTGTACTGCACACAATTGCACACAATAGTTGTGTGTGTGTGTGTGTGTTGGTAAATGCACAAGCTGGTCATTTAGAATATTTCGTTATATGTAAGCAGAGACGTGCGTTCAATCGAGACGTGCTAAGCATAATGTCTGCTTGTAAAATATTGTTTATTGTATTTGTATTTACCTACTTGCTATTTGCATTTGCATCATCAATATCAGCAATGACAACTTTGCTTTGCATAGCATACTTTTGTGCGCGCAAACTGTGCCGGCAAGAATTCGGTCAATATTTGCCTAGAGAAAATTGAGCTTTTTAAACAACTGACATGTACTATGCATGCGAGTCAATAATGAAATTTAAAGGAAAAATGAAATTATGATGCAATAATAAAATAATAATATTTATAACAATAAAACTAAAATATCATAAAAGTATAGAAAAATAAAAGCGAAACATATATATATTCACGTTCTAAATTTTTCATTAAAGTTACTATAACAGAGAGCTTTTTCAGAATTGCGGCTTAAAATATATTATATTTATTTTGCTCATGGAGGTGTAGAGGCATATCCATGCGAGTTCAAGTAATTTTTGAAGCGTCGTAAAGTACAAGTACAAGCAATCCATATTTTTCTCTTTTATTATAACTAACAAGAATACATAAAAAAAAATAAAAATAAAACAAGTACGGAAGGGCTAAGTTCGGTTGTGACCGAACATTTTATACTCTCGCAATTTATTTATTTAATTTTATTTATATTATATAATATAAAATTTAACCCACATATTCGTCATATATAGTATGTGGTATAAAGTCCATTGAAAGTTGGAAACCCTAATATTAGGTTAGAAGCACCGAGGTCCTCATGTTCGATATATGGGGCCTTGAAAACCTATAGTCCGATTTCGGCGATTTTTATAAAGGGGCTACCACACTATAAATGCAGTATTTATTCAAAGTTCTGTTCCGATATCTTCACTAGTGCTTACTTTATATATTGTAAAGTACACGATTCAGGTCGACTACAAAGTTTTGGTATATAGGAAGTAGGCGTGGTTGTGAACCGATTTGGCCTATTTTCTCAACATATCATTGGGATGTAAGGAAAATATTACAAATCAAGTTTCATTGGACGGAGTCACACTCACCATTTTTGGACTATATAAGAAAATGCCTGAAAAAACGACTCCTGAAAGTTTCGTTGAGATAGCTTTAGTAGTTTACGAGATATGTACAAAAAACTTAGTAGGGGGCGGGGTCACCCCACTACTCCAAAAAGAATACATCCAAATATGCCCTTCATAGTGCGAACCTTTGTTCCAAATTTTATTTCCATAGCTTTATTTACGTCTTAGTTATGGCACTTTATGTGTTTTCGGTTTTCGCCATTTTGTGGGCGTGGCAGTGGTCCGATTTTGCTCATCTTCGAAAGCAACCTACCTATGGTGCCAAGAAACAAGTGTGCCAAATGTTCATCAAGATATCTTAATTTTTACTCAAGTTAGAGCTTGTACAGACGGACGGACGGACAGACAATCGGATTTTGACTCGCCTCGTCGCCCTGATCACTTTGGTATATATAACCCTATATCTAACTCGTTTAGTTTTGGGTGTTACAAACAACCGTTATGTGAACAAAACTATAATACTATCTTTTTTATCAACTTCTTTGCGAAAGTATAAATATAAAAAATTAAAAAAGTTGAAAATTCAAAATTTTAGTCGAGGGTTTCCAAAAATTACCACGTGACCATACTCATGATTCTAACCCACATAGTAATATGAAAAACAGAATAGTAAGATTATTAATCTAGACTAATGTCGCCATTATTGGAACTACGGAAAAATTGGAATCTTTTTTTTCACAAAATGATGAGTTCCTGAAATATAATAAAAAAATAATTTTTTGTACCTTTTTGTTTTAATTGTCGAATTTTTGAAAAATAATGAAATTGAAAAGCAAAACTTGTAGTTGAGGTTAGTTTTAGTTTTTTTTAGAGAATATTCCAGAATTTTAGGCAAATCGATCCAGTAAAACTTGAGAAATTGTAAGTATCATTATTAAGGGAACCTCGCATTCTCGATATAAAATTTTGATGATTTTCAATGTGCTGGTAAATGAACATAAATTATTATTAGGGTTGTAACTTTGCATACATTTATTTGAAGACTTAAAAAAGAAAAGTCTAGGTCTACAAACTTTTCTGCCGCCGTTTTTTTGTAAGTTTTTAAGTTTTTTTTTTATAAACACGGTTACATGTTTCGATGAGCCTCAGCCGCATTTTTCTTGGAATTAAAAAAGAAAAGCAAAATTTCCCGCACACGTCGAGAATTCGGCTCAAAAAGTGACATTTTCAGTTGAGAATAAGTTTGGGGTGCAAACAGATCTCTACAAATATTTTGTTGGGTTAATGTTGACACAAATGTCCAAGATCGATATAAAACGATTTAAACGACGGAAGCAAAGTTGTAGATTTTTTTGTTGTTGTTTTTTGTGATCAAACAAAAGCACTTCTATTCCGCTCACTGGACCATCTGAAACTGAAAATTCCAACGGTGTTTAAAAGAGTACATGTTTGGCTCTGGTCTGAACTAGGATTATTAATATCGCACAAAAATTAACAAAATGGCGGACCTTTGAATGTTTTTTTGAAAATCGACTTTTTTTCAGCCACAAATCAAGTTGAAAAGTAAAGATCTTCACCGATTTGATTTGTCGTAGTAACCTTATGCGCCAGTTCTAAAAACACTGTTTCGAGAAAAAGGTGTATAAAGTTTTGAGAAGCAAATTCTTGGGTATAAACCTACCAACGTTCTTATATCTCACATAGCTGTGAATTCTCTTTCCTACTCTTTATTTCGGTAAGTAGGGGGGACTAGAAGCAAATGTTTCAGCGAGATAGTCACAAAATAACAAAATATGCCGCAGGGGAACCATGAAAGGACAGGGGCACTAATGAGAGCTAGGTACCTGCGAGGTGGCCCTTGCGTATATGCAATAAATCAGCTATATCTTCAAGAGTTTTTGAAATTTTCACTTGAAATTTTAAAGGAACATTAGTTATACATATGTTCGAATTACATAAAAAAAGATTTTTTGAAACCGATAATGGGGCAGTCCCCTTAAAAAGATATTTTCGGGAAAAAACATCTTTTGTTCGATAAATTCTCATCGAAACAGTTCAGCTGTCGCGTCAGAAAATCCCAAAAAATTTTAAATTTAAAAAAATCTACTTGTAGACTCTTTAGATTCTTAAATAATTGAATTCGAAAAATTGGTTTTTTTTTATTTCTACACCAGAATACTACCTTAAAACAATCATTTTTCTCTTAAAATTAATCCATTTGGATTTAATAATATTTTTTTTTAATTTAATTATTTTATTGAAGTTTTATTGTCACTTTCTTTGTATGCGCCTGATAAATTAGCCGTTAACATACTCAAATCATCATTGCCGTTATTTTCTTTCGACTCTCTCTTTTAATATATTGCAGTTAATTTTACTCTCAAGTGAAAGTGTGAGTCCACACCACAACTTCACCCCCCATCCACTGCCAATCAGCGCAACACAATCGAACTCGAACATGTTGCAACAACAAGCAAGCTTCGGCAGCGGGCGCTATAAAGGGATGAATCGTGTGCTTGTAGTGGTAGTGGGCCGCTAGCTTTCAATGTGTGCGGACTGGTCATTTTCAACGGAGTGGATCTATATTAATATATTTTAATTTATTATGAATATGATTATTATGGCAGCTGACGTAATATGGAGCATTACGAATCGAAGCTCATGATTGAAATAAATTTATTTTTACTATAATATATTATTGATATTCAACTAAGATTGTGAAGATGTGAGGCTGTAGCTAATATTTTAAATATCTAGTAATCACTTATTAGCTGCATTATTAGTAAACCTAGGTAGGTGTCAAGAAGACTTTGGAAAGGTCGTTATTTCCATTTCAGTAACTTCTTTGAACACTATCATTGTATTATACGGAGATCCATAAGGAATTAAAGAAACGAGGGGAGATACTTTCACACAACCTAGATAACTTTTCGGTAAGGATTATCTAGAGTCCTCTTGAGATAGATATGGCAAACTAAGACTAACTAAGAATCTGTCAAAGCCTAACCTAAACATTTTTAACAAATTTGACTTGAAGAGGTACTTTGCACTGTTTGCTAGAGAATTCGAAGTCTCCTAAGGATACTTTTAAGAACTTGCACCATGATGCTTGATACAAATTAGATGAGAGAGATGAGTTGAGAGCCCCATGTCTTGCTATACAAGTAGTGACTGAAACTTATTTAAAAAATATATATTAGAGTTACTTCGGGATACCTTAAATCTTTACGCGAAAAGTAAAAACTGATTTTCGAGCTATAACTTTGATACAACTTGAAGTCTTGCCACAATCGCCATTGAATTTCTTAAAGTAAAATCCTGAAATTTCATTCACTCAGCTGATATTGGCATTGGACCAGCTATCCCCTGAAGGTATCTGGCGTCTCTATTTCGCATTCATATTTACACATTTCATCCAACAACGTAATAGTTTTACAACAACAAAGCGCACGAAATGCAAATGTGCAGCGAAATGAGAAATTTGCGAGTGAGTGTAAGTGTATGTGTGTCGATGGCTAAAAAATCAACAGACAGGCGAACTGCAAACCGCAATCGTTATGAAAAATGAATAGTAAATATATGCAAACATATAAATATTAGCAGCTGGAGCAACGCACACACACACACGCACACACAAACGTCAAAAGTATGACCGAACAAAATGCAAGCAAGGCATGGCTCCTTTGCGCCGCGCTGCCGGCCAACGGCAATTTAAGCCAAATTCAACTACTTTGCTGTTGATGTGGCGAGCAGCAGACGCCACCAGGTGCCCAACTGTGTACGAGCGTTACAGCATTTTCACTTTGCCACTGCCTCGGTGGTACGTGACGGCGGCAGCAGGCGGAGGCAACAATATGCCGGCAGCAATAAAACGTGACTACGCATTTAAAATGAGTAAACGAAATGGCGAGACTAAAGGCGAATCGCGCGGCCAAGCCTTAACGGCGGCGCACACAAGGGAAAGACGAGCCAACAAAAACCGCAAAGGAAAGCCAAGTGCCGAGGGTGACGGCACGGGGGTAAAGGGTGAGCAGCGGGGAAGACTATAAAGCTGAGCATTGCTTTTGCTGCAGATGTTGACTTTTGGTTGCTGAATAATAAGCTAACAAGCCACTAAAGCTGCTGGCTGCATTGCTGCGGTGCGGACGGGTGCGTTGGCTTGCCATGTCGTATACGTAACATTCAAATATTGGCCGCGCAAAGCAGGAACGAATCCTACGCCGGACGTGTCGAATCGTTGATTGCGCTCGCCTGCCAGATTTATTACCGCGCACGGGTGGAGTGGTGGCCAAAGTGTTCTGTTACAACAGGTTTAATGGCAATTTAATTTGGGTTAAAGACATAAGAATATTTAAGTGCGAATTTTAAAAGGAATAAATTTTAATTGGCCAATTAATGTGCTCAATGTGCACTAATATAGATATCTAATTGAGCGTTTATGTAGTGTCGGTCACAACAGCTGGTTACAATAACAACGCAAGTGCTCTCAAGGCACATAACGAACAGCTGTCGCTGTGTCGCCGTGTTGTGTTTGTAAGGCGATTTCACAAGTGAATATGTTGGCCAACAACACTCAACAAAGCAGCCGAGTTGAATCTCGCCCACCCCGCTTTGGCGCAACAGCTGCCTTTCACCACAAAGCGGCTTTAAATTTACTCGTGTTGCATACCTACAGGCGTTGTGTTGTTATTAAACTATTTTTAAGCGTTGCCATACTAAACAAGTAATGCAACAACAACAATACGAGCACATTGTGGTAGCTTGTGGGCAAGCTTTGTTTCTTCCTATCTCCTTGAAAAACAAGAGCTTAACAATGAAAGCGAAGCCAACAAGTGCCACACGTAGGCGCTGGTGGTGGTGGCATTAAGCACACGTAGAAAGCGAAAACTAAGGCAACATAGTCGAAATTAAGTTGGTTACTAACGGAGTATGGTTTGAGCGAAATAATAACAACAAAATTGAAACGCTTGCAGCAGGTATTTACGGGCAACATGCTTGCATGCGCCTTTGTTTATGCTAATACTTATAAAAAATAAAAATAAATATTCACACACGCAAGCTTAGCAACATACGTGAATAGAGAGAGTGTATATTTTACTTTCTTTAGAATATCTATTATAAAATGCTTAAAATGCATGGCTGAGTTGTTTATTTTTCTATGGCAGCAATGTAATAAAATAACAACAATGGCGGTATTAATGAAACATTTAAGAAGGACATTTGCAGAGCGCTGTGTTTGAGCATTTGTTGATAAATTGTAAACAAGACACTGACAACAGCAACAACAATTGAAAAGTAATAAGAAGACGATTGAAAGAATGAAGGTGAGTAAGAATATGAGTGTTGAGAGATGATAAACACACGCCGCAACTTGAATGAGAAGTTAATATTGATGTGAGTAATGAATTTAAGTGGAAAAATTTAGCTAAAAATACACATAGACATATACTTATGGCAAAAGTAAATGCATTCTATGAGAAATTAAAGTAACAAAGACAAAATCCGATGAATATTTCTGAATGAAGGCATTTTCTAAAATAGACCGTAAAAAATTTCAAAGAGAAAGTCCTTGACACACAGGCACTTAATCTTAGCATTGTATCATTGAACATACATATCAGATTTCTTTGGGAAAAATTGTTAAGCTTATTTTTTTGATGTTAACAATATTTTTCATATCCTGTACTCGTATACTTTACTACCTTAAGGCGGTATTCCGGTGTAAAAAAAATAATAGAACAAAGGATTGTTCTAGGAAGGGACATATTTGGATGTAATTTTTTTGAGAAAGTGGGCGTGACCCCGCCCCCTACTATGTTTCTTGTACATATCTAGTAAACTATTAAAGCTATATCAACCAAACTCTCTAGAGTCTTTTCTTTTAGGAACAAACAGGATACAGTCCAAAAATAGAGAAAATCGTATTATAACCATGCCCACCTCCCATACAAAGGTTACGTTGAAAACTAGTTACTAAAAATGATTTAATTCAGTAATGAAAGCCACCAGAAATCTTAAATTTCATTATAAAGAAGATACAGACGAGCTGCACTCAAAATGGTATACAAAATTTGAAATGGGCGTGATTCCGCCCACTTATGGGTCAGAAACCATATCTTCGAAACTGCACGACCAATTTCAATGAAATTCGGTTCATAATATCTTATTGGCTTCCCAATGATATGTTATGAAAATAGTCCAAAGCGGTTCACAACTACGCCTACTTCCCATATACCAGAACTTTAAAGTCGATCTGAATCGTTTACTTTACAATATAGGTAAGTCTCACAATTTTTTTTAAGAAATTCAGAGGGAATATCTTTCTTTTAATAATATGTCTCCGTGCCAAAAATGAGAGAAATCGGGTCATTACTTCCCCTAGCTCCCATATATGTACCAAATATTAGGGTTTTGAAACTTTCAATGGATTTTATACCATATATATGCCAAAATGTGAGTCGAATTGTTTGTTATATTAATAAAATTAAATAAATAAATTGCGAGAGTATAAAATGTACGGTTACACCCGAACTTAGCGCTTCCTTACTTGATCGAGATACGGGTTTGTCAAAGTTTGTTTTTACCTTTGATGTACGAATGCAACGGAAATGTGTATCACAACAGAATATCGTCACGTTGGCAATACACAGGCCGTGATTATAGGGAACGCCCAAGCGATTTGCAAAAATTGTTTGCATTTAACCAAAAGGCTCACAAATGCCACCTGTTGCCACCTGTTTCAATTTCACCATAAAATATATAAATGTATACCTATATATAAATAAATTATGTTTAAAAGACTTTTCAGAAAGTTTAAAGCTGAAACTATTTACATTTTTTTAGTATGGTTGCCACCTTTAAACTATTTTAATATCATATAAATTATTTCAAAAAGAGTATATTATAAAATTGGAATACAAATGCTTTTTTCCGAAGAGTTGCCTTCTATTTTAAAATCAATGAAGTTTCTTGAGAAAATCATTTCAAGTTCTACGGGATCAATTTTCCTAAAAGACAGACTACATTACATTCTTTAAAGACTACATTACTCCATATTAATATTTTTTTTTCAGATTGCTAGTAGGGTTGTAATCGTGCCAAGTTTTGAGATCTTCCAGTTCATCAGCTTCCAATTTATTAATTTCTAACTTTTTTTAATTTCTGTTTTTTTTCTGTATTCTTCTTATGTTAATCAATTGTATGTATGTGAACAATTGAACTATGTCAATGTCGTCGTATAACTCGTACAACTCATCGTTCCATCGTCTGCGGTATTCGCCGTTGCCAATGTTTAGAGGACCATAAATCTTGCGCAAAACCTTTCTCTCGAAAACTCCTAGTGTCGTCTCTTCTGATGTTGACATCGTCCAAGCTTCTGCACCATAAAGCAGGACGGGAATGATAAGCGACTTGTAGAGCTTGATTTTGGTTCGTTAATTTTGTTAATCAATTAGTTATAGAAAAATAGATAAAATATTGTTTTCTTGTTTAACGACACCTCAAAAATTACTTGAAATTCATTCCCATTCGCTAAAATTAGTGTGTAATGATCGGGTACTTAGGATGATCTCATGTCATATTTGTAATAAGTTTCGAAAACAAATTTTCATCATAACGGATAATGGTTACAGCTAATTTCCAAAAGTTTACATTGAGACGTGGTACAGGACAACGTCTGTCGCGTCCGCTAGTATATACATATATATATAAGAACTTAGATGAGATTAATCCATTATGACTTTCCGAAGGCTCAAATTCTGATATCACCAGGCAACAATCCTTATCTGATCTTTCATACGAATATCGATACATTGGAATCCAAGGTAGCCCAAAAAATATCAGTCAACCCACTACGCATCTATAGCTAATTATCTCTCTTGTGGTTCCATAGCTGCACTGTCTAGTCAATTCTGACAAAAATAGTCTTATTCGTAAAAAAAATATATCGCGAAAGCAGTTTTTAAGTAAACATTGCCCACCAATTTGGATTAGAGAAGTGTATGGACTTGAATCTAAGCCTCTTAAATGACACGTACCCGAATCGGGATTTATCAATACAAAGATCTTTAGTAAAGCTTTATTCAGCGGTACTCTAAAATACTATTTACAAAATATAAGCGAAGCTTTATTAGACGTGAATATGTCCAACATGGTAATTTTTTTAAGTTCTTGTGGTAGACCTTAGCACAAACAAATTGTCATTGTGAAAACCCTCTCAGTGAAATAATATATTACAAAGATACATGATTTTTAATTGAAATAGACTACTGTCATTATAATGCAATTGTTAGAATTTTGTTAGTATCTGAACTGAATTATGGACATATGACATACGCATCTGGGATCAGTTTCCAATCTATATGCAACACATTCACTAAAAGCATGACGGAAATGACTCCAATTCGACGAAAATTGGATTTATGCGGACTTAAGCAGAAATCTTTCCTGAAAATTTTCATGTAACGGTTAGATACTGAATTGCTGAGAACGGCATCGCATAGATCGAATCAGTTCGTCGGTATGGTACTCACCTCTTCGAGTATAATACTGATTTCTTCAGTACGTAAACATAAGATAGTTTGAGAATTGTTCTTGATAAAAAATATTAAAGCAAAAACAGCTTTAATAAAAACCAATCCTTATCACATACACTTTAACATAGATGTTCGTTGCATATTTAATGAGCTCACTTATAGCAACTATTAGATTTCGTTGCAGTTACTGTAGTCTGACGAGCTCGCTTGTTTACGGCATTATTTAGTCAGTGCATTGACTTGCTTACAACTGATTCCAATTCATGCATTATGCATAACAGTATATATGTATACACACACATACAACCATATGTAGAAGCAGCAGTGTCACTGCACGTCGGTGCTGGAATGTTTGTTTGTTTGCTTTAGCTTCTGTTTTTGCTGCACTCACAACGCTACTTTAGTTTTTATTTAAGATTTTGCTATGCTTTTCCAATATGTAACTGTTTAAATGAAAACTGTAAAGCAAAAAAGACTGCAAAAACAAAAACAAGAAAATATAGAGCGAAATTAAAAAATGCTCGAATATGTATTGGAATCAGCTTTGGCGCTGGAACCGGAGCTAGAGCTGGAGTGTAAGCCGGTTGAATTATTGCAAGCTCATGGGCAGATGGCAAGCTGCTTAGCACGACAATTCACTGCCACATGGTAAGTTGCTGGTGTTGTAGCTTATGAGTTTGTGTGTGTCTCTATGCTGTTCGTAGAAGACAATCTGTGACCACAAGTGCATTCGTTGTTGTTTGTCCGCTTGTTTGTTTACTGTATGTTTATTAGATATTTATGCAGCGCATATGTGCAAAAGTGTGTGTGTGTGTTGTTGTTGTTGTGGCTTTGCGCTTTGCATGCATTAAATATCAGTTCGTTTTGTATGCCGCTTCACTTGGTTCGCATGTGAAATGCCAAAGCTTATGGCTAAGATTGCCAACTAAGTCAAAACTAACAACAACAAGGCATGTGGGTATGTAAACAACGCCAGTAGTCAGCAGCGTTTGTATGTATGTATGTATGTACTTTGCTTCGTTTATAGCTTTCACTAGTATTTGTAGTGCTTGTCACGCTTCTCTTAGCATTATTTACCGATTCTTCAGTTAGTCATTGCCACATACATGTATACACAATAACAAATGCATGCATATTTAGTAGCAATAATATATGTCTGTGTATGTCCATATATTGTGATTGTCGTGCTTTTAAAGAAATTTGCATTTTATACTGGCGTGCTAGCTTAGCTTTCTAAGTTTTTAGTAAACTTACTGCTTGAAGAAATTGAATTAGCATACCGTAATATTCAATTTAAATCAAGAAGTCTACCTTACTAGTGAGGTTGTTTTCGTTATGTATGTTTTTAATTTGTTTTTTTTTTTTTACAAATGCAACGACAAGGTGTGACGCAACGAAATTCCGTCACGATCGCATTATGCAGACAATGATTGTACTAAAAATGGTTTTTTTTTACAAATGCAACGAAAATGCGTGACGCAACGAAATTCCGTCACGATCGGATTATGCAGAGCATGATTATACTAAAAATTTAACCGAATTAAAAAATTTCTTTCAACTCTTCGGTGTATATATTACACATAAGAATAATAAAAATTTACAAAGTTGCCACCTGTTTCAAATTTTTGACATAAAAACCAAAATTTTACAAATATATATAAAACACTAAGGCCATACAAGAAATTTCAGAAAATTTATATTAAAAAGTATTTTTGCATTTTGCGTAGGGTTGCCATCTTTTAAAATTTTAGATTTAATAAAAATTCTTTTAATAATATTTATGCATGAAACTCGTTTAACAATGCTTATAGTTGACAATATTTTCGAGAAGGGTTGCCCCTTGTTTAAGTGCATAATAATAGTTCGTTGACGATATGAGCTTCAAATCTTCTTCCAAATTTTCATAGAAGAAGTAGCAAGAGATATCTAAACGATATTCGTTCGCCTACCACAAATCTTTATAATCTATAGTTAGTCTATATTTTTTTATTGACCTTTAGACGCAGCTAATCAATATATCTCCCTCCTCCCTCCTTTCTTTCAAAGGTCCTCGTAACTTCTACTTCAAAGTGCAATCTTTCACTACCTACAAAACAAATTGCTTGCCATCCATTTTACTATTTTCTACAATTTGTAAAATGTTGCGCCTAAAAATCTGCAACAGATATATGAAGCACAGCTGCAAAAGCACAATGGCTGCAAGCACACACCAATACAAGCAAACAAACTTAAGCACACCTTGCACTTTTGCTGCATTTCAATGCGCTGACAAATTGCCGCCCATCTGTTTGCACAGAGACAAGGGCGAGGGCACACACTCACAAGTATTGGTTTGTATTAGCTAAGCTTTGCCTTGGATTTGTTGTCGTCGTTGGCTATGTTGAGGCCTTAAATGCCTAATGTGAATTTATTGCACTGCAATAAGTTTAAGTCATGTGTCAGTGCTTTGAGCGAACGAGTAAAAGTTCTTTGATATTTCAATTTTATGCAGAGCAGTCTTTTGCAATTAAAGTCAATACTTTCAGTGTACGTACATATAAACTTTTTTAGTATATTTGCTTTAAGGTTTTCGACTCGGGCGGATTTGGGCGACAATTTCTCATAGTTTAGATGTTTTTAAATATTTTAAGCTTTATGCGCTTAATGCCAATATAATTCTGATTAATTCGATTTTGAAATTTCCCAATGACATAATTGCATTTACTTTGATTGAGATCATCTGGATGTCGCTTCAAGTAAATTATTCAGAAATTTTAATTTGAACTCATTTAAATAACACAAATTTCAACAAATTATGCATTCTTTATTTTTGTATGAGTATTCTCCCGTTTCAGCAGTATATATCTTTTAAAAATATCATGTGATAATGAGAGCATGCTATTTAATCAGGAATGTAAAAGTGGGAATATTTTATATAAATGTATTCTAAGCTTGAAATATGTAAATTTATTCAAAAATAATCATATTCATATTCATATTCATAATATTCATATTCATATTCATATTCATATTTCATATTTCATATTTCATATTCATATTCATATGCACATTCATATTCATATTCATATTCATATTTCATATTTCATATTCATATTCATATGCACATTCATATTCATATTCATATTTCATATTTCATATTCATATTCATATTCTCTTATTCATATTCATATTCATATTTCATATTCATATTCATATTCATATTCATATTTCATATTTCATATTCATATTCATATTCTCTTATTCATATTCATATTCATATTTCATATTTCATATTCATATTCATATTCTCTTATTCATATTCATATTTCATATTTCATATTCATATTCATATTCACATTCTTATTCTTATTCATATTCATATTCATATTCATACTCATATTCATATACATATTCATATTCATATTCATATTCATATTCATATTCATACTCATATTCATATTCATACTCATATTCATTTTCAAATACTCATATTCATATTCATATTCTTATTCATATTCATATTCTTATTCATATTCTTATTCATATTCATATTCATATTCATACTCATATTCACATTCATATTCATATTAATACTTATATTCATATTCATATTCATATTCATATTCATATTCATATTCATATTCATATTCTCATATTCATAATCATATTCATATTCATATTCATATTCAAATTCATATTCATATGCATATTCATATGCATATTCATATTCATCTTTTTCATCATCTCTATCTCTATATCCGTCCAATGTCCTGATGGTTATGGGAAGACATCTTTTTTTTTTTGAAGTTTCGAAAGATATTCTCAGGATCAATGCACAACTAACAAATTCCCTCTAATTGATATCCAATAATTGACTCACTCATAATATTATATTTCAGTTACCCCCTTACAAATGAATCGGCTTCTCATATACAAGAGGGTGAATCTCCTACGATGTCAAATAATAATCAGCTCGAAGCAGCGATTATACTCAGAATACACTTTGTTGTAAGCCCAAGATACAGGTTCAATTAATTTAAGCTCAGTCAACAACAAGCGAGTAAATATCCTCTCACCAGTAAGCTAACCAAGCCCACCGACCAAACAACTAAGCAGCTTTCGTGCGAACCGGGGAGCAAGTGAACCTGCCATTAAATTCTATGTAAACGAGGCGCACGCCAGACAACACTTGCCAGAGGATATCCTATAATTTCCACCCAACCAATTACGCCCATAATTACATGTAATCGTGTACCACACACACGAACACACTCACATGCGATGAAAGAAGCCGCTTAGACGCCAAGCGGAAGTTGACTTGCCGCTGCTTAATAGACAAATAGACGAAATGCTATAATATATATACCTACACATATATATATTTATAACAGGATATATGGGTGTGCCTGCGGCCATGTATGCAGTCTGGGTTGGCTGACAGCTGTGCGTGTGAATTAAACGGACATTTTGCGGTAAATGGCATGTCCCTCGGTGACTTGATGCCGTTAGTGAGTAGTGTGACTGCCGCAACAATTTCAATGGTAACTAGCATGCTACTCGTGGTTATTGTTGTTGTTTTTCATTTGTTGTAAAAGAGACGCCACCGTGACAACGTCAAATTTTACTGTTTGTTTCCGTAGTTGTTGTTGCTGTTATTGTTGTTTTAATGTAAGTGCAGAAAAATTGTGAAGTCAAAGTGTTAAACTCGCTTCGAGTGAGTCAACTTTAAGTGTCACTTTATTATACTCAGTTCAATTATACTACTTGGCTTTCATGATTATGACCTCGGTGAGCACAGAGGTGAGGGTTGCCACACTTCAACGTTAACCATTATGAGTGTAATTATTGAAATGCCATGGTATGAGAGGTCGCAAACTTCTTCGTTAGTTTGGAGTAGCGAGTAGCTGAAATTGAAATCAGAGCTGTTCGAAAAGAGGTGAGAGCTGCAGCGTGTTTTTTTAATGGGAATATAGATGATTTAAAAAATTAGGTTAACTGTTAGACCGAAAAATGGTATGGAGTTAATGGAGGTGTGAAACCTGAATATAGAGACTAACTACTACTAAGTACCATAGATTTGAATCCCAACTTTCTCTTGGAGTAGTTAAATATAATTACCAGAGATATTGGTGAGCTTAGGCTCACAAATGTCTAATGAGAACTCTAAGATAATGACCCGATTAAATCACAACATTTTGAATCATAGAAAGTAGAATTTCTGAATTCTTTTCAATTCTTTGGATTTGCCTGGCATGCCCTGCATCATTTGGGTCTCAAAGTGGGAGCTGTCATTATTATCCTTCGCAATCTTCATGCGCTAAAACTGTGTCTTGGAAGACGACTGATCATATAATGTGATAGTTGCAAGAAATTCGAATAGGGACGTTAAGCAATGCTTAATTCTGGGAATTCCTTTGAGTTCCAACGATTTGCCATTTCAGTTCAAACGTATTAAGTTTCCAGTGAAACCTGCATTTGCGATGGCAATCAACAGGTCACAACGAGAGTCAGTGAAATCTGGAAAAGCCATATTTTTTTATCTTCTCTATTAATTTACGCACCGGAACTGAAAACAAAAAATGTTGTTTTTCAAGCTGCGATTTGTATCATAGACCAGAAGCAAATGTTGAGAGGTCATCTAATGACGAATATTTTAAATTGTACCAATGACTAGCTATACCAATGAAAGCTAGTGCTAGCATTACAAAGATCTTGCACAACCGTTATGGGATCATGTTCCGATTTCCATACGACCGATAGGCATAGCGTAGTTATCTTATTAAAGACCTGTTTTGATAGGAAGTGATAAGATTTGATCCTTCGAGTGCTATTCTTGGTTTAGTGAATCATACATGTGGTGAACGAGTCCAACCATCTCATGAGGATTCACAAGATGCTCTTGAGCGATCGATACAAATCTTGGAAAAATTTTATTCCATGAGCCAATTTGAAAAGTCGAGAGAAAAAGAGGTTGATGTTATTCAATGAGATATTTGACTAATGTTTGAAGTTCAAGAGTCGCTTCTGTCGAAGTAAAGCCATAATCTGCCAGAATTTCATGTCCGTAAAGTATACAGGGCAGCGAGGATATTTCTAAGAAGTCGGAAATTTGTGTTAGATGTAGGTGATAGTATGACTTTGACAGAACTGGTTTACAGATTAAGCGCTTCATTGCCTTGACTGTTTCCAATTTTCTTTTACTGGGCTACACCTCACTAGCATAAATATTATGGCTATATAAAAGTAGAAAATCCTGCAATTCAGTTTCTTTTTGAAAAGGAACTTTTAAAGTGAAAAAATACATCTGTATGTGAGAGGTAGTTTCTGAAACAGTGCAAAAAATTTCAACCCGGTATGAATTTCCAACTTATCACACACAATTAAGCAATTCTTTATATATAAAAACCTACACCGTGCTCACACGCTGGAACTACTTCCGTGTCGTTGAGCAACTCGGCGACAACGCATACCCATAATTTGACGTAAATTCCAAGTAATTACAACCAGCAGAGATTTTAGTTTTTTTCCCCTTACACTACTTGCCAGCTAACATTAAGCAAATTACCGATGATGGAGTGTTGAGTTGACGCCTTAGATTAGACACACAAACACACGATTGAGTGTGCTATAATATAGTTGGATGCATGTATAAATCAACAGTCTGCTACAGTGAACATCATTTGACTCCACTTAAGTGTATACTTAGCAAATGCAAATTACCCACACACACACACACACATGCAGATATGTATGTAGCCTTAAATGCCAGCTTTTCGTGTGTTTGCTCCACAATTCGAAGGCAACTGGTGGCCCATCAGCAATTAAAGCAAATTTGCAGCGCATCCCCTACTCACTGCGACAGAGCATTGGTTTTCATTTTCTTGTTTTCTTTTTCATTTTTTTTTTTATTTTCTGTTTTTGTGTCGGCGCTTCCTGCTTATTAGCGCTCATTGCTCTTTTGGCGTAATTTGTTGGTGGCGCCCTTTTCCTGCAACTTTCACTTCCACACGGCGCTTCCTGACTGCCACTTTGCTTGTAGTATTTTGTTGTGCGCTTCATTGTTGTTGCTGCTGTTGTTGTTACATTTTTTGTCGTTTGCCTGCGCCAGTGCTGCGGCTGCCACAGTGTGGTTCATTATTACAGGAGGCTAATTAATTTCATTAGTTGGCAGAAAACAAGGTGAAGACAACCACAATTACACACAGGCGCACACACAGGCAGACAGACTTCAACCAACAACAACAACGATAGCACAACAACAATGACAACAAATTATGACCGCAGCAGCTGCGACGGCAGTGTTGTTAATGATGCTCATGCGGTGCTCAGAAGACTCATGCATATATTCACGAATGTGTGTTTGAGTGTGTGTTCATTCGCTACATTATGTAGCATACCTTTTGGCGCAACAGCAGAACAAACACACACACAAGCGCACACAAAGGCCAGCAGCCAGTCAGCGGCAAACGGCAGTCAGCAAAGACAACACAAATGTAGCGGCGAGCGCATGAGTCATGAAAGCTATACGCCGCCGGAAATGTAGATACTTATATATGAATGTATGCATGCATATATGCATGCTTGTATGTGTGTGTGTGTGTGTTTGTGCGCTTAATTGTGTTTGTTAGTGAAATTGTAATGAATGCAGTCATGTGTATTCCATTTGTGTCTAATGGCCAACTAGTTTGTGCACACGCTGCGCTGTTGGTATTAGTATGCATATTTAATTGCCGGTTGCCTGCAAACAATACACAATCTACAACTACTACAACAACTACAACCATACAGCAGCCATATTACCTTTATTTTATTAGTTAAAATATGCGGAATAGATTAGCATGATTGAATTAATTTGGGTTAAAGGAGAATTTAAGTAGGCAGCGCTAGCTGAACTGCCAGCAGAACTTAGTAGTAGAAAAGCTCAAACGCTGCAGCTCAGCCTAAAGCGTTGAACCCGAAGAAGAGAGAAGAGCTACACTGTGCAGCTTAAAATTAAATTTGAGTTGAATTATTTATTATTTCTCCAATGTATTATTACTCTCAAGTGTTATTACTCTTCCTTTCCATCTTTATATTCCAAGGTTCTTAAGCGTGGCTTTATTATATCTCTTAGCGCGCTTCTTCGCACTAGCATACTTAAAAATATTTTCCACCAGACATTTTGAAACCATATAGATATGTACATCTTGAATAGATATCTTAAAATATTATAGAAAAATTGTCTAAGAAGCTGGTCCAACATCTGTTGTAAGAAGAGCAAGAATGACAGTTTCAAAAGTCTTGTTCTCTATCTATTATCTGTCTTTAAGAAGGCAAATCAATGTTTTTGAGTGCGTGAAATGTTCCAAGAGCATAGCTGATGCTAAATCCCATTGTAAAAGGACACATGTCACAAAGAGATATAATATTACTCCTACTTTGAAAGCAATAAATATATATAGATAGCTCAAGGTATAAAGCTCTATAATGAGTGTGAATTGAGAGAATTGACGCTCACTCTTTTTCAATACTATCTTAGGTTTAAGGTCATACGCTTCGCTCAACCCTTGAAAGCTTTTCCATAGACAAGATTGACATCCATACAAAGCTCTGCATACAAAAAATATTTCATGAACCTAGTGAGAACTACTAATCAAAGTGCTAATTGAATGAAATAGTTGTTTGTCGACTAATCTACTTCATTTAATATTTTTCTATAAATATGAAATTACAAAAAAATTAGAGCTTTTATTCAAACGGGTGAGAAAAGCACATTAAAAGATAATATCACGAATGTTCTTCTAAAAAGTAAAAGCTTTATGGTTAATCTATGAAGGTAAAGCCAGATCATAAGATCTACTGTAATGAAAATTGCATGTCACACCCTCAAAGCCTTCAAAGAAAGCTGTGATATCTTAAGAAAACTAGTAATGGTTCTTAGCTCTTTAAAAGCTTTTATTAAAAAGTAATATAAATAGTATAAGTATAATAGATACTCGCAGATTACTAATTCTTAAGAAACTACGTTCCAAAAAAGTGGGTTTGCAAAATTCTTTCTACTTATATATTTACTATATCCGTCCTCAACTCAAAACCCTTTTTCTCATTAAACTATTTGTTTTCTTCTAACCTTGCTTCATCATAATTAATCACTCACCTTGTATGAGCCCAAATTCTTAACGGAGCATGCCAATTTGACATTCCGGCCCGCTGGCACTGTTATATTATCAATGACATCCGTAAATTCAGGATCTTCGGAGTCAACTGTAAGGAAGAGAGAACGAGAAATTAGACAGTTAAAAAAAGCGCATTAATAAAAGTCAGTAGAAATGCTAAGAATATGATAATAAATTACCACACCTTACCTCTGTATGTATGTCTATTAATTTATTATATTTTAGTGACAAATGCCTCCAAGGCAACGGTAGACATGCTACCAGAGTCTTACCACAATTACGCTCTATTTAACGAATTGCGGTGCACGAGCAGCTGCAGGGCGACTGTGCCAGTCATTACTTCGTTAATTACTTTCACTTAACAGTTATCTCATTGATGTTCGAGCATTTTTGTTGCAAGCATATTCATATTTCCATTGAGTTGCTTGACTTGGCTACGCTTCGGGGCTGATACAAATTTGGTTTATTCGTGTGCTCCAAGATTAATTGCTGCCGAAGGTTGGTTGGCTTGAGTTAATCTTTTGTAGTTAAATGAGTGGAGATATGTTGGTTTCTTACTCATTTGCTCTAGGGTATCTTATATTTTGGTATCATTTGTGCAGAATTATTATTATTCAAGCAGAGAGGATTTGTGTTTTTATTTGGAAGTTAGTACGAACGATGTGCTGAGCAATAGATGGGATGAGGTCAAAGGTTAACTATCTTTTAAGAATCATTTAAGTTATCCAACTTAATAGATAAACTTTTTCTATGCAGTTTATGGTTAAAAGGGGAGCAGAAGAGCAGTTTAAACTATTCTTGATAAATTTTAGGCTTCAAAATTAATCTGAAGAATAATAAAAAATATATATTTAACCATATTCAGTAATTAATGAGGTCATTACCATATTGATTTCTTTGAAAACTATTTTCTTACAAATTTTATTGAAATCACTTCAGAAATTCTCAAGAACAGTTAATTTGTGCCGAGTACCCAAAAAAGTTTGAACAAAACTTAAAAAACTGAACAGAAAATCAAGGTAAACCCGCCACAAATTTGGGTTGACCCACTCCATGCAACCCAATTACCACGAACTGTGAGATTAAGCCAAACTACAACAAAAACAAAAATAAAATGAAAATTTCCAACCCAAAATAAGTTAGACCAATTAACATAGCAATAATGGCATGCCAAGTTAACAGCTGTTAGCTGCCAGTTACCGGCAGTTAGCCGTAGACACAGCAGGAAGAAGCGCAGCAAGGAGCACGTAGCGGCACAACTTTACAACAACAACCCCAACAAAAAGCATATTTATATATATAAATATATATTTAACTAACAACTAAATCAACAACTAAAATAGCCATATAACAGTAACTCTAACACAACAATAACAATAACAACAATGCGTCGACAGTGAAGGCACACAAGAGCAGGAAAAACAACAACAACAACGCCAACAAAAAACCTTTCGGCATGCAAAATGAACACTTCATCAAGTGTTTAGCTATTTCACTTGGCAGCTGTTGTTGTTGTTGCTGCTGTCATCGCAGGATATCCACTTAGTTGTTGTTGTTTCTCTTGTATTTTCAGCTTGTTTTGCAAGCAATGATGACGTAAAGTTTCTTGTTTTATTTCAATTTTCATTATTTTTATTTTTGATTTTCCGCCTCGTTGTTGTTGTTGTCGCTGCCTTGCCGGTTGTGCCCAGGTCCAGCTGCGGATAAGCTAAATAGTTTGCCTCCTGCCTGCCCGCCTGCTGTGTTTTGAATATTTTAGTGCTGATTGGTATGCCTGGTTGGTTAGCCAGTGGCATGTCTGGCCTGGTCGCTTGGTGGTCCCCACTTGGTGTGGCGCACTTTGTCGACTACGGGGCTCCTTGTTGGTGGGGGTTTTGTGCCTTGTTGTTATTTGTTGTTGTTGTTCGTTGTTTTTAGCTTGTTCATTCGCTTAGCTATTTCTGCCCTTGACGTGCTGCTCACACAATAATTTAAATCATGGTTATTATGTACACAAATCTGAGAGCATTTTCAATGCTGATATTCAATATTAGCCGAAGCGCAATGCAAACTATTACACAGACATGCAAACAAACATATTTACATATTTGCGCTCAGTTAAGCACTCTCAGTGGCAAGTGAAGTAATAAAGTGCGCTCATATAAATACTTATGTGAAACACTAATAAGATACATATATCTTACTTAGCAGGAGCTGTGTTGTTTATTCTATACATGCCCTATAGGAAAAGCAAAGCATGCGATATTTTATTATATTTATCGATAATTTATGATTTTTATATTTTTTCAGTCTAAATTATACTACTTTTGCTTTTGAATTTTTTTTAAATATTAAAAAAAAAATTAAATACTTTCTTTAAGGTATGATGGCAACCCTGAAAATATTTTAAATTATATATGTATGGGAGGAAACTCTATTAGTAAGGTCATCAAGGCAATTTAACATTGATTTTATTTATTTACAAAGCCCTTCTGGCAGAAGGATTATTGACAAATCATCCGAAGGCAGAAGACATCTAAAGAAAGGTTCACTTATGAAAACTATTTTGTAATAAATGGAAAAATATTCATTTAAAGGTGGTCGCTAACCATACCATTTCGCCTATTAATGGTTTTTTTGTTTTCTAAAAAAATTGAATTTTTGTTGAGAATTCATACAAAATAATAGGTGGCAACTCTGTTCAAAAAGTTTGTTAGTCTACAACTCAAATGTTATTCAGAATATTGGCCGTCGCTAGCTACTACTTTTGACCATCTTTCTGGCAGCATGCGTATTCCGTGATGAAAGAACCCCTCATCTTTCGAGTCGATCCAAGTATCAATCCAATTTTTGACTTCTTCATAAGAACTGAAGTGCTCCTTAGCTAGACCGTGTGCTATCGATCGGAACAAGTGGTAGTCAGATGGAGCAACGGCTGGAGAATACGGCGGGTGGGGTAAGATCTCCCATTTCAGCGTCTCTAAATATTTTTTTACCACCTTTGCGACGTGAGGCCGAGCATTGTCATGCTGGAGAATGACTTTATCGTGTCTTTCCTCGTACTGTGGCCGTTTTTCTTTTAGTGCTCGGCTCAAACGCTTCAATTGCGTTCGGTATCGATCTCCTGTAATGGTTTCACTTGATTTTATCAGCTCATAATATATCACCCCCAGCTGGTCCCACCAAATGCAGAGCATGACCTTGGCGCCGTGAATGTTCGGTTTTGCCGTCGACGTGGAGGCATGTCCAGGCTTTTCCCATGACTTTCTTCGCTAAGGATTATCGTAGTGGACCCATTTTTCGCCGCCAGTTACAATGCGATATCAAAATCCCTTTCGGTTGTGCCTTTGAAGCAGCTGTTCACATGCAAAGAAGCGCCGTTCGACATCTCTTGGATTCCAGTTGTAAGGAACCAAGTTTCCTTGTTTCTGAATCATCCCCATGCCTTTGAGGCGTTTTGATACATATTGCTGTGTCATTTTCAACGATTCAGCCTATTCCTCTTGGGTTTGAAAAGCAAATTGGTCGAGTAATGCTTCCAATTCACCGTCTTCGAAAATCTTCTCCCTTCCACCACCATGCCGGTCTTTGACTTCATAATCACCATTCTTAAAACGTTGAAACCATTCGCGACATGTTCTTTCACTTAGGACAGCCTCACCGTACGTATCCGAAAGCATTCGATGAGCTCAGCCGCACTTTTCTTGGAATTAAAAAAGAAAAGCAAAATTCCCCGCAAATGTCGACAATTCGGCTCAAAAAGTGACAATTTCAGTTGAGAATAAGTTTCGGATGCGAAACAGATCTCTACAAATATTTTGTTGGGTTAATGTGGACACAAATGTCGATTTAATCGACCAGTGCTCGACCCTAGAGAAATCTATTAGAAAACGGCGGAAGCAAAGTTGTAGACCTTATATATTTAATGATTGTATTATAATTTTTTTAAGACTACTTATAATATTTTAGTTCAATTTTGAATTATTTTATAGTAACTAAGTGGCAACCCTAAGACAAAAAAAAATTTATATGACTTAAACTTGTGACTTAAATTAATTCAAATCTTTCAGCACATTTTTTAAGATAATTAAAGTACTTTAGCTCAATTTATAATTATTATATAACAGGATAAGTGGCAACTCTAAAGCAACAAATATGGATTTTTCAGCAAAAAAATTTAACTAAAATGATACAGAATCGTTCAACAAACCTATCTTGAATCAAAGGACCACAAATGAGAATTAAGCAGCACTATTTCCTACAGAGCACAAATGGCATGAGAAATTTTTCGGCACAACAACAACTTGTATTTATCTCTCATATCTCCACACAATCCACACAAATATATGCACAAACAGAGCTTATGTTGTGGTGTTTGTAGCAAATAATTAATTGCAATAATATTGAGTTGTTGACTGAATGAGTTCATACTTATGGCTGTACAAACACCCAAACAGTTATATAAACAAACAAAACAACAAATGCTTGCCCACAAAACTCAAATGTACACAATCCACACACCCACACGCTCATATATCTCATTGTAACACATGAGCTGCTTAATAACAAGACATTTGCCTCGCCCACCGGACCGCCCAACCAGAACGCCCACAATTCGGCAGGACAAACGGCAGCAAGGACTCGCCTGCTTGAGGTGCCACACCCGCCTCCGTGGTTAAGTGGTTTTGCAAGACTAGCAACTCCAGCCCTGCGCCGCCTTCGATGGCTGAAGTGAAGCAGTCAAGCAGCCAAGCAGCCAAGCCGTCGAACAGTCGACCGCCGCTCCCTTCGGTTGGAATTGTTGTTTCAAGTGTAAAATTATATGCGGTTTTAGTGTCATCGTTGTTGTGTTTGTTGTTTGTGGCTTGTTGTGGCAACAATTGAGCAAATGTCCTCCTCAAATGGAGTACAATAAACTTATGCAAATGATTGGACTTGGAAGGGCACTTATGTGGAAATGGACGCATAGATTTGCCTCTTTGGCAAATTCGATATTTATTTAGGGAAAGTTCTGCTTGTTCGTTCTTCGTAAGCGCACTTTGATTTGCGAACTGGAAAATTTATGTAAATTAAAGTAGTTTATTACTTAGCAATTTGATGAAGCAATTCGAAGCGAAGCGAGAGAAATGAAGTTGTATTTTGATAATATAAAAACAATTGTTCGAAGTGATGAGAGTAAAGGATTGACGTAGCAATTAATTAAGTTTCTCTATTGACCTTTTATGTTTTCTATAGGCATTTAAAAGGAAAATTAAGCTAACTTGTGGTCGAGAGATTGGTAAATGCTGCTTTTGACAGGGGAAGAGTGAGCTTCAGAGAATAAAAAATAAACAAAGAACTATAAGAAACTAAGCAAATCAAGATAAATGCGAGCAGTTGCTTTTTATTAAAATAATTAAGAGATTCTTTCTTCAAAAAAGAAAAAGAAAATGAGGACCGAGTTCAAAGAAAATTGTTAGTTTCCTGGTATGTTGGGAACTTCCAATTGGCGTGAAAAGGGGATATGAACAAACCTGAAATCGTAAAGGGCTCAGGACTTTTTGTTTTCACAAGAGGTGCCTACTATATAATGTAGGGTTAGGTATCGGGACTGGTCCCTTTTGAGGAGATTCCAATCGAATAATTAAAACATCGGCCCTTTGAAATCCTCCGCTCATAACTAATATCAGAGTCAGCCGATTCGGCCGAAATCTCGAAGATATTACATTCAAAATGTTTTCACCTCAGTACAGCAATATCCACTCTGCAAAGCTGTTTAAGAAGTACATTTGAAGTCTTAAGGAATTGAATTAAAAACGCAAACTGTCACTGTGCCACTGAAGAACATTTGATATTGCAGACACCTGATTAATATTGTTGTTATTGTAGCGGTTAACCAAACCCTGCCTGTACTGCCAAATACATATGAATCAGTTGCCATCGAAGGAAGGTGGCCTAGGAAACAAGATCGGACCAAGGGGAAAAAAGTATTAGATGGATGGGGTTAATTTGGCATGTAAAGGGGTGGTTACTGTCACGCGGAACATATTTCGGGTATGTGGGGGACTAGTCTGAATAAATATGCATTTAATCTGCTACAGTATCCAGTACGAAGATTTGACTACAAGGACGCTACTCACTGGAAGGGAGTCAATGAAGATGTTAATAGAACACATGTGTACGGCGTTCCGTACTTGTCTGAAGACAGTAGCGTTCGAAATCTACTCAGTATTGTGATGTATGTCGTCGATTCTTTGACAAGAAGCATAGAGGTCTCGTTGCGTAGATGCTCAACCGGAAACGTCTAGGGACATTTTGTGACTGTCTGAAGCGCGGTATTCTTACAGGTCTGTAGCTTCTTTATCTGTGTCTTACTACATCCAAACGACCAAACTGGAACTCCGGAATCAATGACCGGATCTTATTACGTCGAAATTTTATTGTCTAACCGAAGGCTGCACTCCTTCCTGCAGTTAGTGAATATGCTCGCCGTAGATTTAGTTAGTAGTTTCGCAAAATAGTTGCGAGAAAGGTTTTACTTCACACTTGATCTCTTCCTCATATCTTCCTTTTACAAAATTTAAAAAATCCCGTTATTTTCTTACCCACAAAGTCTTACTAACTTTAAAATTCACTTTCTCAATAATTTTTGCAGACATCGACATTTCGGAATAAAGCGACAGGTCTTAGCAACAGAATGAATGCCCCAAAAATAAATTTACCAAAAAGTCAACAAGCAACAGCAACACCACAATCACAAATAAACTTAATAAACTCGAGTTTTGGCCGTTACCTTGGCCCCCTCTTCTCGCTGTTGTCGTTTAACTTTGTTGCATATTTGTTGTGGCTAGATGCTATTGTTGTTGTTGTTGCTGGACGCTGCTTGCTGCAACACAATGTCACGTGTCAATGCAAGGAAAATGAACTTTTGTGTAAAGAAAAGGTGGACGACAGCAGAAAGGAAGCTCGCAACTTTACTTGGCAACTTTGTTGTGTGGACGACTGCGATTACTGTGAACTTTTACTTTTTGTTGTCGTTGCGTTGTTGTTGCTGTTGTCTTTTAAAGTACTTGAACGAAGAAAATAACACTAAAGAATGAGACTAAAGATTTGCAAGAAAGCACACGTGCTAAATATTAACAAAGCTTTGCTATTTCTATGAATGGAAGAGTGTGGAATTGAGTATGAGAAGGACATGGGTAATGAAATGCACACAGTCGTATTTATGTGTGTGTGTGTATATGTAATTATATAAAGGGTGATTTTTTAAGAGCTTGATAACTTTTTAAAAAAAAAAAACGCATAAAATTTGCAAAATCTCATCGGTTCTTTATTTGAAACGTTAGATTGGTTCATGACATTTACTTTTTGAAGATAATTTCATTTAAATGTTGACCGCGGCTGCGTCTTAGGTGGTCCATTCGGAAAGTCCAATTTTGGGCAACTTTTTCGAGCATTTCGGCCGGAATAGCCCGAATTTCTTCGGAAATGTTGTCTTCCAAAGCTGGAATAGTTGCTGGCTTATTTCTGTAGACTTTAGACTTGACGTAGCCCCACAAAAAATAGTCTAAAGGCGTTAAATCGCATGATCTTGGTGGCCAACTTACGGGTCCATTTCTTGAGATGAATTGTTCTCCGAAGTTTTCCCTCAAAATGGCCATAGAATCGCGAGCTGTGTGGCATGTAGCGCCATCTTGTTGAAACCACATGTCAACCAAGTTCAGTTCTTCCATTTTTGGCAACAAAAAGTTTGTTAGCATCGAACGATAGCGATCGCCATTCACCGTAACGTTGCGTCCAACAGCATCTTTGAAAAAATACGGTCCAATGATTCCACCAGCGTACAAACCACACCAAACAGTGCATTTTTCGGGATGCATGGGCAGTTCTTGAACGGCTTCTGGTTGCTCTTCACCCCAAATGCGGCAATTTTGCTTATTTACGTAGCCATTCAACCAGAAATGAGCCTCATCGCTGAACAAAATTTGTCGATAAAAAAGCGGATTTCACATTTCGAACCGAACACTGATTTTGGTAATAAAATTCAATGATTTGCAAGCGTTGCTCGTTAGTAAGTCTATTCATGATGAAATGTCAAAGCATACTGAGCATCTTTCTCTTTGACACCATGTCTGAAATCCCACGTGATCTGTCAAATACTAATGCATGAAAATCCTAACCTCAAAAAAATCACCCGTTACAAGCAAACTGTTATGAAAAGACACTAACACACACATAAGTAGCCACATTTCGTCGCAATCTTGGTCAGGATCTCTAGACTCTCACGACATATGGCGTCTCTTACGCTGCCAATTCTCCTCTCTCTCAAGAGTAAATACAATTTATAAATACAAACACACGCGCTCACTCATATGCAATTCTAATGCTATAGAACCTATTTTCGGTGGTTTTCTTTGTTGACTGCACACGTTCGGTCTAATTTTTTGCTTCAGTTGCATGCTGACTTTCTGCAATTCAGCAACATCTTTTTAGGGGCGATTAGTTGCCACGTAGCTTTGTGAGTGCAATATTTGTCTGCCCAGCCCTCTCTTTGTCTCTCACTCTCCCTCACTCAGGTCGTGCTCTTGCACTTAGTTGCATCAATGTAGTCTACTAACGGGCGTTTGGCCCAATTTGCAGTAAAACTTCTTCGCTTTCATTTTGCCTTGAATTGCCGTGCACACACACACACACACACAGAAGTCACACGCTGACTTCTACAGTTACGGTCACATACGAGTACTTGAAGTCATATGCTCAGATCACATATACCCACTCGCACTCTGTATTCATATGCACTTAGGAAGCACGCACGCTGGCAACGCCGGCAGATAACGGCTGGCAGCTCGCTCTGTGGCACGTGCGTCTGCACTTTTTCACTCGACCATTGTTTGTGCCATCTAATTAAAGCGAAAGTATGTATTAGCTTAGTTGCCAGTTGCAAGTTGGTGCTTGCACGCAGATAATAACCAAAAAATTATGAAGAAAACTTTCATGCAACTTTGCTGGCAATTAATTAGTGCAATTTTCCACAATGTACGAGCGCACGCTTACCACAACAACAAAAGCGGAGACGGCGAAAAAATTATCTGAAAAACTATTTGATTTTAGCTTTGGTAAATTTTTCTAGTTACCTTGAAGTGCTTGCAGCAAGAACAGTTAAAAAGTTATGAAATTGAGATAAGATACGCTAGAGCGCAGAGATGCATTTTTAGGGGAATGATTTTCCCTCAAGCACAGCGGAGTTCCAATAAGTTTTAAATGAGTTTTAAAAATTATTAACAAATGAGAAGATGGAAATGAAAGAGTGATCGTGAAACAGACGTTCTGGAAATTAGAGGAATTAAAGAGCAAACCAAAAAACATTAAAATAAATATTAAAAATTTAAACAAAAAAATATTGAAAAAAAAAACAAGAATGAAAATTAAAAAATAATTTAATTAAAAAGAAATTACTTATAAAGGGTTCCCTTCTTTTGCTAAAAGAGAAAAATACAGAAAATTCAAATTTAATGGATAATGTTTATTATTATTCGAAAGAACATTCTTTGGCATTTATTTTTTAATGATTATTTATTTCAAATTTTGGCAGTGGCTACGTCTCAGTTGGTCCATCCGTTGATTTCAATTTTCGATGACTTGTCCGAGCATTTCGACTGGTAGCTGGCCAATGTCAAGCCTAGTTTTTGCTCCAAGGTCTGAATCAATGCGGGATTATCCGCATAGACTTTAGACTTTACACATCCCCACAGTAAGAGTTTAACGGTGTGATATCACACGACCTTGGTGGCCAATCGACCGGCCCAAAACGTAGAATTATCTGCTCACTGAAGTGTTCTCTCAATAAATCCATTGGTTCATGCGAAGTGTAGGAAGTGGCACCGTCTTGTTGATACCAAATGTCGCCGAGATCACGAGCTTCAATTTAAGACCACAAATAGTCGGTTATCATGACGGTCGCCATTGATGGTTACGTTCTCGCCGGAAACATTTTTGAAGATATATGGACTGATGATTCTATTGGCCCACAAACCACATCAAACCGTGTTTTTTTTTTCTGGCTGAAATGGTAGATCTTGAATCTCTTCAGATCTCTCTTCATACCAAATGCGGACGTTTTGCTTCTTTACATACCCATTGATCCAGAAATGGGGCTCATCGCTGAAGAGAATTTGGCTCGCAAACATCGGATCTTTTTGGAACTTTTCAAGAACCCATAGAGCTAAAAGATCGTTCAATTTAAAAGATCTACGTACAATACGCCAATTCGTTCCATATGTCAGTCCGAGTGGCTGCCAACGACGCTGAATCGACACTCCGTCTTCGTGTACACTCTCAGCTACGGCTAATATATTTTCAACACTGCGTAATGATATTAGATCGAATATTATCCAATAAAGAATGCTGGGTCTCGAAATGGGTGATGGTGTTGCGAATAGTACTCTCAGTAGGCCGATTATGTTGACCATAAGTTGTCCGAAGCGAAGGTGAAACATTGTTGAGGCGTAAGTTTTCCATGTTGAAATGCCAAACAATACTGAACAAAAATAACATGACACCTTGATATGAATCACGCGTGATCTGACAAAAAAAAGCTATTGAAAAATGTAGCTGTACTTGGATCATCCGAGAAATAAATAAAAAATGAAATATTCAAAGAAAAAAATTATTTTTTTTTTAGCAACTAGATTCCCAACTCATCTTATATATGTATCTACCTCCTTATTAATATGTGGTATCCATACTCTCTAGGATTCGAATGTGATGTATTTTCGAAATATCGATCACGGAAATTTTGCTTAAAAGTGAGGATCATCAGCTTATTAGTGATTTTGGCGAACAACTGGTCTCAGTATGGTAGAGTGCGCAATGGGCAGATATTTAAATATATTTGATTTCGCATGATGACTGCATTATTCAAAGGGGATTTATACTTTCAAAATACTCACATATGCCCAAACAACAGCAAATCAGTCGAAAGCTTTATAAGCTCACATAATAAGCTTTCATCTTTTAACTATTTCAATGTAAAATGTAATTAATTTAAAAAAGAAATCATTAACACCGAGATAATTCAAAGCCTTCACTTTAAGTCAGCGACTCATAAGTAGGTCAATGTCAACAATGTCAATGTCTCCAACAAAAATAAAAGAAACAATGAAATCTCAATACATAATCTGCTACTGTATATAAGTAAAGACAAAGCAAAGCGAATGAAAACAAAAATAAATTATATAAATTGTTTGGAATATGTAAAGAAGCAATGAAAGTTTGTAGCTGCTGACGCGCTATCGCCACCCTTTGATAAGCGCTTAGTGAAGCAGCGCTCAAAATAAGCGGGACCCGCTTAACCCCAATGTTGTATTTGAATATGTGATGTAAATGCGATTAAAAGCGCCAGGGCAGCGCCAACCAAAGAACCCTGTGCTATTAGAATTTCAGTGCGAAAATGTAAATATAGCGAATCGTAAAGTGTAAGCGAGCGGTTGCAGACAGCTCAAGTAGCGGAAAAACTAAAGTGAGCTACGGCTTTAAATACAGTGTAAAAATCAAAATTATATATATATATAAGAAATGTGATTATTTAGTAGAACAATACATTCTTAAAAATAACGCTTAATCAGACAAAATTTTGAACTCGAATATTTTTGTGGAAAAAGTTCAATAAATAAATCAAAAACGGTTTACGGGAATCAAAATAAAATCTTGTTGTGATCTAGTCTTCAAAACCACCTCCAGTTTGGTGAATCCCTCAGCAATATGAAGCGTTTACTGCTCCATTCCTTCCTACTGGTCATGTTGGTAAGTACCAAATACTACCATACCGTTATAATCACAATAATGCTACACTTGCATCTCCCCAGCACTTCACTGCGGCCTCCACAACAACCCAGCGTCCCGACATACTAGTGCCACATGCCGACATCAAGAGCCGCAAATTCCAAACTCATTTCATTGATGAGCTCAACGCTTTGGTGGACACGGCCGCCGGCGATCATCTCAATCGCCTACTACAGGAGCTACGCGCCAACAAAGACTATGTCGCCTATGCGTCGCGCATCGAGTCGGCCGCCAGCGCCACACAACTCATGCCGAAAATCGTTTACCTCAAGCAGCTGTTGGACCTCAAGTTGAACGAGCCGCCACACGGCGTCGAGAGCTATTACACGCTGCGCAATCTAAACTTCCTCGGCAAATTGAAGCGCGAATTGTTGCAGCTGCAGGAAGAGAGCGCCACCGAGTTGCGTCATCTACGTTGGTATAATTTATGTGGACAATTTTGGTACCGCGACCCGCTGTCGAATCAAACACTGGCGGTGGCACACAAAGCCACAACGCGTCCACCCGCGGCGCCCCACTGGGCGAGTGTGAAGTTGGCGCCCTTGCGTGCCGAAACTGTAGCTTCGGCAGCAACACCCTTGGCGCACATCGATCTCGAACGTTTCGCACGGCTGCTGTATGCCAATGTGAAGGCGGCCGGCGCGGAGTTAATCGATGATTATTTGTTCACCGTACGCAAGCTGTTGCAGGAGGTCATTGAAGAGAAGCACATTTCGGCCATGTCATCGGCGGAGGTTGGAGAAGCGCAAGGCGAAGTGCCGTCCACCGCTGCGTCGCATACACTGCACGCCAGCAAAGTGAACAAAGTGTTGAGCGAAATCGACGCCATACTCGCCATTGATGACTTCTATGCGAAACGCAATCGTTTGTACCGTTACCTCGAAAATGACCTCACCACCGATTATGAGCAATTCAAGAATTCACAATATGCCAACGACGATTTGGCGGAAATGCTGGCGAAATTACAGCGCAAGGGCGTCGATCTCTTTGTCACATTCATATTCAGTAATTTCGAATTTCTCGAACATTTACACGAGACATGGCGCAAGCTGCTGCCGTGGCCAACCAGTACGCAGGAGACGCCGCTGCAGTACGATGCAGCGTCACAGCGTCTCTTCGACGTGCATCGCTTGTATGTGGAGTTTAAGGGCGATTGGGAGAACAGCGCGACCTACGACGCCTATCAGGCTGTGGTGAATGCGCTATACACGGACACGCGTAATGGCAGTGCGAACATGCTCGTCTTCGAGTTGCTCAACAATGCATCGGCGAATGTGGGCAGTGTAACGCTGAATATGATTAAGGCAAAGTGCGATGAGCTTTGAGCAGGTAGCGGATAGCGAGTGGTAGGGGACAGTGTAATATATAACAATAGGGATAAGGTGAACTAACTGTAAATAATTGTATAAAATATACATTTTTGTATTTTTTTATGAATATTTTTAGAATTGGTTTTTTATTAAGATGTGTGGAAGTTGGGATCTTATCGGGTTTATCAAGAACGATTCGTAGCGATACATAATTTCAATTATAATAAATAAGAACGGTGAGCTACGCTGTGGGTCTAACTTTTCGGTGTGTGTTCTTTTCTTGGTTTTTGGAAATTTAACCATATAATATTTCGATTTAAACGAAAGGAAACTCAATTTGGGGTTAAGGGAATAATATCCTAAAGTAATTTATATAGTTCTTACTTTAAACACTCCAGCAATCAGACAGATGCTCTTTTTCACAAGTGGTTTGCATACTTTTTGGCGCTAGTATTCAAATAATATATATAATATCGAAGTTATATTTAGTATACTTTTGGGAATATTTCTTCAACTTGAAGTGATATTGATCTAAAATGGTGTGTAAGCTTCTGATTGAGGTTCTGTTCACTTACAATCCTTAACTACTGTTTAAATATGATTTCTTACGATGCTTAAGAGAGTAATGTCAAAAGTGTTCATTAAAGGTTTGTCGATTTCCAAGCAAGTATCGTAAATTTTGTCGGTTACAAAGAAATTCGAAAGATTTTGTAATCATTACCTTCCGTAGCACTGAAAGACTTATCACCGGACAATGTAAGTAGCAAGTTCATAAAGCGAAATTTCATAGTTCGAACTGTAGACCTGGTCACAGTTGCCCTGATATCAAGACTCACTCCATAAATTTTGGTTATTAATATACCTATATATCGCCCATATCCAGCACCGAAACAAAAGCGTTGTCCAACCTTATGCTTCCCTTTTCAATAAGCGAAAAAGATTAGCAAATCAATAAATGCGGCCCTAAGTAGCACTTAAGTGTTTCAGGGCATACCCAAAAGTAGCCAAAAGCACCACAACCAATTGGCAAACAACGTATGCTTCCTACACTTTCGGGCAACATCACGATAAACTGGTCAACTAATGAATTACGAGGGCTTAAGAGACCAACGAGCTCCCAGCTACTTAGTGCCATTAGCCGCAAAAAAGTTAAAAATGTCCATATTTTAAACCGCACACACACCCACACAATTTGTTGCACGGTTAACGGCAAAGTTAGGAGACTCACACACACGGGCACAGGCGTAGCCGCAAAAGCACACAGAACACACAGAGCGCTGAGCATGTAAGTTTTCCGGTACACACATTTTTGTCGGGGCATTTTCACACCAAAGGTGACTTTGCTATTTGACTTGTTTGCCGTTATAAGCATACATACATACATACATATGTAGTGCTTGTGAAAGTGTGTGATGCTGTATCGGATATCCGTTGACCGCCTACCGCCCCCGCTCCGGACACCCAATTGTGGGCCAGCAAAAACCGAGTTATTGTGTTGCGTGTCGTGTTGCTGCTAAATAGTGTTGCCAACTTGAGAATAATATATGAGCAAAGTTTAGCGACACTAACAGCACGCAAACACACACACACACACGCATGGAGGCAAGCATATTTCAGGCGAGTTACAATGCTGAACTGCACTAAAATGGGATTTGAAATGGGACACTTTTTTAAAGTACAACAACAACAACAACAGCGTCACTCACTTTGGTCATATGCACAGACTGGGTCAGATTAGAGAACACACACACTTACATACATAGACACATACATACATATATACAATAAAGACCGTGTGTCATGCTGTTGTTAGTTTTGTTGTTGTAACTGAGCTGTGGTTATGTGTGATTTTACTGGAATTGTTGTTAGTTACCAGTTAGTTGGACACAAGTGAAATGGCCAATGGAAGTTAGGCGAAAAGCGAATGCTGAGCGGATATGCTCAGTGAAAGGGAAGTGAAGCGAAGTGCAGTGAGGAATGCATACAAAAGTCAAGCCACCAGTGAAATGAGCGGCAAAAAGCTGCGGTTAAGCTTTAATGAATTTTAACTAGCAAAAGTTTTAAACTTTTCTACCAACTTACAACAACAAAAAACTAACAGCAAAAAAGTGTAAAACAAAAACAAAAATGTGAATGAAAGCGCACCACACAGAAAAATAGGTTAAGAATAATAGAATAGATTTGTGGTGGATTTGCTTTGTGTTGCTGCTTTGCAGCCCTTCTTTTTTGCATAAAGTCGCTATTTAGTTTCTTAAGTGAAGGATTTAAAAGATAAAATTAAATTAGTGTCTTGTTGCTGGAATTACGAAATTAGCACGAAGTTTGAAGTTTGCAGCAAATTTATATAAACAAAACTTGTTAAGTGGCGAAAGGGGAGTTTTTTTACTAGAAAAGAATTCTAGAATTCCAGGAACGATCATGGCGATGGTTGGAGAGGAATTAGGGCAGAGCAACAGCATACGGACGAGATTCTTGACAGCTTTGAGCGCTAAATGTTGCAACATTGACTTGCAATTAAAGAGAAAATTAAGAAGAAATTCTGTGAAAGTGATTGAAAGTTTTGATTGGGATTAAGAGCAGCTGATCTCACTAAACACTCTTTATGGCAATATTATGTTAATTGAGAGTGTGCTTGGACCTTCAATGCTTAAGAAAGGCCGTTGAGTAGGAGAACTGTCAAGCATCCGGCGAAAACATAAATAACTTCGGCGTCTGACCTCCTGAAGAAAAGAAGGATACGCTTCTGGCGAGGCTGCAAGTTATAAAAGAGCTCAAACCTGTTACTTCGAGCTTCTCCCATCTTACAGTACATGTAAAATCATGACTCCACTAAAATATACGACAACTGACTAGGCACTTATTATTTGCTACCACAAAATCTTTTCGCCATCAAAATATGGATTGTATTATGAGCTCCAAGTTGGAACCACTGCATAAAGGGTTGTGCTAGTTGTTTTTTCATAGAAGAATTAATTCTTCATGACCTGCATAGAAAAATTCTTCGAATAATTTAGAAGACACTTCTTAATCTGAAATGCTGCATAAGACCAACTCTTTAACAGAGTTAAAGTTTTGAATTGAAGCTTTTTAGAATATGAGGACTTTATAGGTAGGCAGGAGTGCAGACTTATTTGTTTTTGGGCGCAATAGACCTATAATACAGCTATCACTTTTCACTTTTTCGTAGAAACCATTTTGTGCTTTCGACGAAGCTACCTATGTCCGATATGCTTTTAGTAGACATCCATTCAAGGTTTGATGCCTTATGGATTCCAAGTATTCTGTGTCAGTACCTTATTCCCTTCTAGTTGACAGCCGCGGCAATTGTTTTTATAGCGCATACCCATTTTCATTGGATGTTCTACGATACGGATGTTCTGGATAATGCCCCCAGTAAGTCTGAAAATACTTTTCCTGGACCTAATTAGTAAGTTCCGAGTTCCTGCCTATTCAAAATTTGGTCATATCTGTTTAGTTATTTTGCTTTTGTTCTCAAGTAATTACTAAAATTGCGAATTGAGCTCTCTCCCGATCGATCCTAGCAGGCATGTTATTAACTCTGCCTCGGATTAATCTAGAAGGTCTCTTGCATTTGCCTACTCGTCTGATTTTTCGTTACCGAAAATGTTTCGGAGGTCGGGACCCCCGTGTTTTTATATCTAAGAGAGTACTAAATATGATCATGAAAGTCTCCTAAGGCAACCAAATTAATAAAATATTAATTCTTTACATGGCTGCTGCTTTGAAGAATTTAGTGGTGGAATCAAGATAATCGCAGATTCTATTCGGTTTTTGATATTCTCTTGACATTCAAAGATTTTCTCTTAAATGAAATATAAGAAAAAAAGTATGAATTCGTCGATACTCGTAGTAATGTCCTTTCCCGCAGCAAGTTTCATCTCGACGTTATCATAAGTTGCTGACTGGACACTGTGCAATAGGTAAACATATGGTGAGACTATAGATTCAGCCATACTCAAGTTGCCAAAGAAAGAAGATGAGGTGGAGTCAGGTAGGCACATATTCCTCCAATAATGAGGTTAAAACACATCGGTTGGCACACCTTCGGCGAATCAAGCGAATTGGCTGGAATTACCATTAGACGACTTAAGGGGCACACCTAGTGTAAAATTTGAAAAAAATCGAAAAAAAAATTTTCATATTTCGGTAGATTACACCTTTAAAAATAACATGTTAAAATTTCAAATCGAATTTCATATCTCAAATAGTTTTTGAGTTATAGCAATTTAGAGAACAGCCGCTCGGTAACAGTGAAAACGATCATTTTATCTTCAAACGCGTTTTTCTCGAAACAGCATTTTCCGAATTTGCTGCAGTGATTATTCAAAAACAAATGATCCGATCACTAGTTTTTTTACATATTCTTTATATAGTTCTCCGTACAATGACCTATCGATTTTTGATCTGTTCAAAAAATCGAATTTTGGCAGGCCAAAAACGACCAAAATTTTGGGTAAAATTCGACTATTTTTTTTAAAACGCCGCCATATTGTCAATTTTTCATTTTTTTTCTCCTAGGTCATTGTACAGACAATATTATCTAGTTTAACGAGAATTTTTTTTTAGATTTCATCCACGGAGAAGGCCGGAATCACTGCAGCAGTGAAGGACCTTTTTTTTCGCGTCGTTGTAGATCGACTATAACTTAAAAAATATTTAATTTTTTTCTTCAAAAATTTCACTGTATATTCCTAAAACATATATAAATATATTCTTAAAATTCTGATGAAGTATTTTTTTTAATAAAAATTCCCAAAAATCACCTTTTTTAGACCATTACACTAGTGTGCCCCTTAAGAATTATATGAACGATTCTCAGCGCTTTAATTAGTCGTGTGGGTCCTTTTAATGCATTAGTTTTGACAGAATAAGGGATCAGCTATCCAATTGAAATCCCCCACATTCGCATAGATCTTCCTCCTAATCTAATCTAACCTAACCTAACCTAATGTCCTCAGATTATGGTTTATTGTATTTGAAATGAAAATAATTTCTCAATTTATCTACCTTTAAAATTTCATGCTTTGCAACTCTTTGTCCGCACACATAGAAACGCTTTCAGTTCATAACTCCATCATTTATTATTAGTATTACCACTGGCTTCCAACTAAGCTGTTACGCACCCCATGCGGTACGCAGGTTCATTGCACTGGAACGCAGCAGCAGCTGCGGCAAGCATGAGTATTGCAAATCCCCAGAAATTGCCACGGCATTTACACCATTTCTATATACTTTTATACATAGATATTCCCCAAATGGCAACATCTCTATCACATACACTTGCTACGCTACGCACTTAATGTAGCAAATATACAAAAATAGCAACAGACAGTTGGTGCGGAGCGCAATGGAACATCTGCGCTGCGCCAGCAACAAAGGCAGCTGCGTTGCACCCGCCACACAGGATAAATCACGTAAAAAATCAAACAATACAATTTAGCAAACACACACACAGCGATGCAAGCGTGTTGCTGTACAAAAGCTGATAAATTTAGCCATTGCCAATGCAATGTGTGGGCAACAGCAAGAGCAACAACAAAGGCTAACAGCTGGTATGCGTTGCAATCTGTGCATTGAGCGCCGGATATATCCACTTACTGCGACCTCATCGAGAATAAAGCGCCGCAACGTAACGAAGTGATTGTCTACATCTGTGTGTGTGTTTGTGTGTGAGTGGAGGGCGCTTGCAACTCTATTTAGTTTCGCTTGTGACATTTATTGGATTCCAACTGGCTTTTTGGCCTTCCACTGCCACTCCGTGCATCCCCAGCGCTGCGGCTGGCAGCAAGCGTCAAGCCCCAAACGTTGAGCGCCGAGCACCGAGCTATTTCGGTCTAATATCAACTCAAATATATGACTTCTTTTGTCGATTGCGGCCGGCAAAAATGGAGTGTGCTGCGATAGCACTTGTGTCTCTGCTTATTAGTTTAGTTATCCCCATGACAATCGCTGGCGGCACTCCACACACGAACAGACTCAAATGCAAGCATTTAGAGCAACATATCTGCTATTCATATACATACATACATATGTTTGCATTTATTTGTTTGTCTCTGTGTCTTCGTGTGTTTCTGTTTTGGCCAACCATTTGGTATGAGCTTTGGCATTTTATGGATTTTTTGTCGAATTTTCCAATCTATTTCATGGTCCGCCTTTATCTTTGTGGCATGCTGTCTGCTATTGTGCGGCATGTGGCATATGCCACTTAAGTGCCGCCGACTCTGTTGCGTTTTTGACAACGCTTTCCTTCTGGCAGAATGGCAGAATGCAGTTGTTGCATATGCATATCTTCTGCATTCTTTTTTGCTTGTTTTACTCCACATGTGTATGCGCTTCATTTAAATATGCAGTGGTGGGGTTTGGTTTGAAGAGGCAATATTTGGAAATTAAAAAGCATATCGCCTACTGATGATATTATTAGATTTCTGGTTTACGCTAGTTGGTTTTGCAAGCCGCATCCAGTTGAAGGCAGCAAGCGAGGTTCAATCTTTCTTCACATGAACAGAAGGAACCTTGAAAAGTTTGCTTTTGTCATTCACGGAATCTATCTCTCGACGAGTTCTTTTGATAACCTCTGAAAACTCACATGAACTGGTACTTGGAATGAATATCTAAGATCTATGCTTACAATTTATGTGTAAGTCCTAAATCTAACTCTCACACCCTTATAGAGCAAGTATCTGTATTTCTGTAAATGTACCCAGCGCTTGTCAAGAATATCCGGTACCGGCAAACCGAAGTTTGTTTTAATTGTGTTGATTTCATTTATGATTTATTTGAAAATGGAGTCTGTATTTCCAAAGCACTATACCTAGAGACTTCATTGTAAGCTTGTTGCGGTATCGTTTTCAGGAGGCTGATATTTTGCACTCACTTTCGATCGACAGAAGACCCAAGATCACCACCTAGCTATAAGCTAAGGTAAAAGCCTTATATCAAAGACAGTTTAAGTCAATTTAAGTAGATCTTAATTTAGGCCGGTACACTTCCCATTTTTCAATTAAGAACTCTTGATTTTTAACACGTTCTAAATCACCTACAGGCACAATGTCTGATAATTGTGCTGTTCAATCAGTCGGGAGGTTAGACGTTAACGAAATATTTTAAGTTCTTAGCCCGTTATTGGTTAGAAGACCGTTTCTTCCAACAAAATTGGTAAAGTCTTTGGTTGTGGTTGTACCTAAGTTATGCCTTGAGTGCCTGTGGGATCGATCTTGCTTTTTGCAGAAAAAACAATCTGTGTCAAAGAATCCAGAGCTTCAATCAAATTATGACATAATAAATCATCTGGAACTCATTCGGAAGTCCTGCACTTTTTGCTGTTGCTTAGCGGATAAGATGTGAATCAAAATTAGCAAAAGAACATACAAATTTCAAGACAGATGAAATAACTTTCCCAACTAAACATATATTTTGGTCACCTGCGAGTGATGACGGCGGCACTCATCGGTCAAAAAATATATATTGTACCCTATGCCTACGCGGTGGGGCAAAGGGCTACAATTAGATTTCTCCACTTATTTCGATTTTTTCTTAGCCTCTAGATTTGACTACAACTCTCTTTGGACCTTCGAAATTTAGATGTCCAAATTTCTTTCGGGTTAGAGCGGGTCGGTTTTTCCTTCGGCTGCCTTGTGAGTTCTACTAGTCGACAGCGTTCAGAGTGACTGTACCAGGATTTCGTCCAAGAACATGCCCGAATCCAGGTCTTCGAGCCGTCTATTTATACCCAAACTTATTCTTTCGTTTCATGGGTACGATATCCAATACAATGTTAAAGAGAAGTGGTGAGAGAACGCACCTCTGAGGGACATACTACACCTCTACTTTTACTGAGCTCTTTTTTGATCTAGTAATAGTCTGTTTAAAGAATTGGTCTGCCTACTATTCAAGCCAGCCAAAGTACTAAAATTGATTTTAGGCTTAGCGTTAGCGATGTTATTTACTTTTTCCTTTGTCTATTTAATTCTAACCTAAAAATCGCTGGCGAACCAATCGATAGAGCAGCTAATTAGACCAGTCCTTTGTGATTGTTGTAGGAATTGAGAGTATGTGTGCGTATTTACTGTAATCTAAACTGTCTGTGTGGTGGCATTAAACAAATGGAATAGAGTAGCTAGCTTATGTAGTTACTATATGTCTTAAAAAATTGAGTGTGTGTGTGTGTTCTGTGTTCATTCAGCAAGCTTATTTCGTTCAATTACATACATTCTCTGCGTGTGCATGTAAGGAGACCATCATCTGTAAGCCATGTCGATAATCGCCTGCAAGATCCATCTCTGTCGCTCGCTACGCTGAACTCACTGCACGCTACATTTGTTGCACTTGCAACCTGCACTACGAGGCGACGGACACAGACAGCATCACCCAGCATCAGTGCGCGCGCGTGTCTCGTTGCGTTTGTGCTTGGCTTGTGACCCTTTCAGTCTTGCGATGTCTTTCATCGTCGCCGACAAGCAAACAAATGATGTTGCTGCCATCGCAGCCTCTATTGCCAACGCGCTGCTGCTGCTGCTGTTATTGCGCCAATTCAATGCGCTGCGCTGCCATGACAATACACTCAAGTCACGCCACTTTTACCGGTTGCAGGGGCAATTTTTTTAATGTCTCGCGTATATATAGTGCAGTGTAAGATACCATGAACTAGTGGCAGTGACAATTTATGCTGCAACATAAATACAAACATACAATATTCATAGACATGGCGTGCGATATGCGCCAAGAAAGAGAGAAATGGTATCAGCTGTGGAAAAATGAGCATTGACAAGCTGGGTGGGGGGAGCAGCACCGACACAAGTCGTCGAGTAGCAAGTTGTAGTCGACTTCGAATATATCAACAGTGGCATAGATATACATTTATATATAATTATAGACTCCCAAGTTTACAGCAGGGTAGTGCGATAAGTCTCTGGATTTTCTGGAAAAAAATCTTAAATGCTCGATCTAAAAACTTCCGAACTCAAGACCTCTCAAAACCTTCTAAATTCCGATCCGAACCTCCTACAATTGTATTCCACTTTCAGCTTTCGGATTTATAGCCAAGTTCTCATCGCGAAACATGAAACAGGTCCTCAAACAATGCAGAAAGACATCAAAACTTTCAGAATTGTTAATAAAAGTTGTATCAAAAGACTATAAATGATGGCCCTGAATAGATTTTTTAATTCATATTAACCTCTCAAAATATCTATTTTTTTTAGGAAACCATGCATTCTTTCTCTTTAACTATTTCCATCACTGTACTCACCTTGTGATTCTTTCCGTGATTCCTTACTTCTTTGTAACCCCGTCTAAGAACGATCCCCATACTCTAGGGTAAAAGTGGATGTGGAGCCAATTTTGTATAATTGAAAGTGGGTTCCGAAACCATGACAACCTCTGAGTGCTCAGAACCGTGTTTTGAACTTAAAAAGTTATTGAGGTTAGAGTGATCCTGAAAACCAAATGGAAGGATTTCTGACAATCTCAATCGACTTTCGGAATCAAACTTATGATATGATATAATCCACTATAGCCAAATCGGCGTAGAATTTAAGTTTCAAGAAATCTGATATAAGTAGCTTTGTCCACATTTTAGGATATCCTTACTAGAACTGGATATGTATCTTTACAAAGCTATACATATGCGTGGAAACTATCATGAAGTTCCTGCACTGGCACAAGTCAACCGTGAAGCGTGTAGCTACGCCATTTCTGCATATGCTGTAGTGCAGTGTCTTCTAATGCAATTGCAGCAACGCTTACGGCCAAATATACAGCAACTTCTTGCACTCTATTCTCGCCTTGCCATACTCGACTCGCCATACCTCACTCCTCAACCTTCTCCAACTACTTCTTATTTTGAGTGCATTTGCTTATTTCGCTATCTTTTTTCGTGTTTTTTGCGAGTATATTTTTATGGCTGTTGGAAAAAGTCTATAACTAGCTGGATAGCTGAGAAAAGCAGGTGTGTGCGACTAAATTTGTTCTGCTGTTGCTTTCACTGAGTCTTCGGTGCACTTTGAAGCATGAAAATTTAGTGAAGTCTCGTATAATAAGCAGCAAGAAAATAAGTAATGATTATATGGGAAAAATAAAACTGATTTTCAGCTAAGTAGCGCTGGCAGGCACTTGGAAGTGGTGGCTGCTATTTCTAGTATTAAATATAGAAGTTTTGTGGAGCCAGCAAGTTGCCTCGTTAACTGCTATGTTTGGGTGTGGGGTTACCCGATACTAATGTTGATCATATGAAGACGATGTACGGGTAAGAAAGACGATCTTAGTTTCTAGAAAAGTTGTTTAAAAAGGTAGACAAAGAGAGCCAGACCGCAAGCGGCCGCACCTTCACCATCATTAGGCAAATTGTGTTCTGTAAGATGCTAAGATCGGACTTAATATAGAGTTTATTGATCATTATGAAAAAAGGAGAGAGAATTGTTAATAATAATAAAAATTGTTCGAGAAATTTAAAAAGTGGTCCAGAAGTGGAAATCTAAGAATGCGATTCCTTTGATATTAAAGATCTAGATATAGTGTCTAGCAAAATCTAGAAAGGAATCTCTGGTCCGACGGCTTATCCTCCACTTTGGAGAGGGACATATAGTTTCTCTTAGACCACGTTCTGTAAGATGCTAAGATCGGACTTAATATAGAGCTTATTGATCATTATGAAAAAACTTGTTGTTCGAGAACTTTAAGGGTATAGACATCGACTGATGTCCAGAAGTGGAAACCAAAGAATACGATTCCTTTCATATTAAAGACATGTTCCGTGAAATACATGCATTTTAATTTCACTGAATTGTTATTAAAGCCATAAATGCATTTCCATTCATTTATTTTCCACGAAAGCTCACCTTTCACTTTCATCCTAAAGTTCAATTCCAATGAGTTCTTGAAGCAAGTGTTATCGTTTTAGTTTCCCTCAGTTTGCTTAAATATTAAACTAATAACAAATTCAATTAAATAACAATCGAAAAACTTTGCAATACAACCAGAAATGGCAGCCACAAAACTCAACCGCCAAATCAAGCACACAAGCACCGAAGAAAACACCAATTCGGCCACTAAGCACATCGGGGAGCTTGCAATGCAATGCAGCTAATATGGAATTCAGCAGGGATGTTTCGCTTTTTCATTGTGTTAACTAAATTAAATGTTTTTAGTAGACTTTAAAATCGGTGTCGAGACCAAGGACCAAGGACCCAGCACAACAAAACGCAGCAAAACCACCAAACACCAAACTAATAATGAAGACTGACAGCCAGCCAGCCAGCGCAACTGTTGCACTGCTGCAAAACTTTGTCTGCGAAAATATCAAATGAATTTGCCACAGCAACAACAATAACAAAAACTAACAGTAATAACAACAACAACAACAGAAGTGCGAGACTTTCTTCAGCGACGAGACAGCGTGAAGAAAACAAGAAGAAAGCGGTGCGAGTGAGCGCTCTCCAAGAAGAAGCAGCGAAACAATTTACGCAGAAACAACTAAGCGAAGTACAAACTAAAGCAACAACTACAATTCGCAATAGCACTAAAATCTACTGCCAAGGGACCACTAAAGAGAGTGTAGCCACTAATATCCAGACAGACAGCCAGGCAGCCAGCCAGACACAAAGCGAGCTTCAGCTCCAGCAACCAGCCAACCTCGTCGGCGAACAAAAACAGACATTACAACAACAAAAGCTGGCGCATAACACAAACAAAAACGGTAGATGTGAGTGACGGGGAGGGGGGTGGTAAGTGCTGATAGTAAAAGCTTTTTCGCAGAAGCGTCAAGCAGCTAACAACCACAACAGGGTGAAGTTTCACGCTTCAACTGCTAAACGCTTCATTTGCTCGGCGTCACAACAAATAAGAAGCACAAGAATTGCAATAACAATGCCAATGAGTGGACGCGACGGTGGAAGATGCGGCATAGAATCCGTAATGTCAACAAGAAATGGTTGGGAGTGGCAACAACATGAACAACAACAACAACCCATTAGCCTGAACTGGCTAGCCTGTTAAGCAGCATGCAATGTCAGCGCTATTGGATAACTGTATTTTGGGAAAAAGTGAATATTTGTCGGAAACTATGCAGACTCTATTGTGAGTGCCTGTATATACCTATGTTGTTGTTGTTGCTAATTTTGTTTGCTAGTTAAAATCAATGCCATTGATTTATGCTATTTATAGTCGATTCAAATTTCCATTTGGTCCATTACGGCGTTGTGCGGAGTTAAAATAGATAATGAGATTATAATCGCTGAATTGAGACAACAACGTTTTCGTATGGAAATAGTGGAAAAAGTGTTTATCGAGAGCTGCGAGAAAAATAATTTAAGAGCTGTCGACATGGCAGAGTTGTTAGAGATTATACAGGTTGATTGGAATTGAGATATTATAGGCGAGCTCATCTGGTCTGAAACGTTAAGAGATATTGAGCAGATTGAAAGAAATTAGACATAGGAGAGGCTGACACTTCAGTGGTGTTCCATTTTCACTGAAACAAACACTGCCGATAAAATATAGATTAAGGAAGCCCAAATGAAATTGGGGAAGTCTGGTACAATCTAGACTTCCGCTTCAGTCTACAACTTTGCTTCCGCCGTTTTCCAATAGATGTCTCTAGAGTCAAGCACTGGTCGATTAAATCCTTTTATATCTATCTTGGGCATTTGTGTCAACATTAACCCAACAAAATATTTGTAGAGATCTGTTTGCATCCCAAACTTATTCTCAGCTGAAAATGTCACTTTTTGAGCCCGAATTCTCGACATTTGGGGGAAATTTTGCTTTTCTATTTTAATTCCAAAAAAGTGCGGCTGAGGCTCATCGATATTTGTAACCTTTTTTATTAAAAAAAACTTAAATTTACAAAAAAAAAAAGATGGAAACAAGGTTGGAGACCTACTATTTCTGTGGATTATATTTTGTGCCCAAAGACTTTTCTATAATGAGTAAAGAAATGTTATTTTGAAACCGGAGGAAACATCTTTTGAAAGATGAAGATCCAAAGCAACTAAGATCATACGACCTTAAAAGCAGTGTGTGAGGCTTCTATTCAGTATCCCACAATTCGTTTTTTGGTACCCTATTGACAGTTCCTCAACTCGAGCTTCTATAACCCAAAGTTCTCCATAACTTTGAATTGGCACTAGAAGTAAAATTTCATACAAATTACCTTCCATAATTCGAAGTATGTTGAACTGTTTGTTTGTTTTTAGGATTATGATGATTCGAGTTTCAATTATAGTTCCATCTAGGGATAGATGAATATAATACCTTACAAAAACGACCAATAAATATGTTTGGGAACTACGTATAATACAAAGCAAAGATCTTGTGTTCTTATTTGAAAACCGATCGGCAAATATATATTTTCCTACGATAATACAATACTTTGTATCTACCCGAAGACGTTTCGAATCATGATTCTTGTTTTAAGAGAGAGTGTTCCATAGAATATTAGATATGACTTTAGAAGCTTTAAAATCTTTGCATCTGAGAATATATTGATACCGCTAGTCTAAAGTCAGTACTGATGAGAGCGGTCAGCTAAGTAATGAATATAACCAAAAACAAGTAAGGAAGAGCTGAGTTCGGTAAAAAATTTATTCAAAGCTCTGAGGTCCTCATGTTCGATATATGGGGCTTTGAGTACTGATGGTTCGATTTCGCCGATTTTTAGTAGAGCGATGCCACATAATAAATGTAGTTTTTGTGAAAGTTCTGTTCCGATATTTTCCCTAGTGCTCACTTTATATATTGTAAAGTAAACGATTCAGATCGACTTCAAATTTCTTGTATATGAGAAGTAGGCGTGGTTGTGAACCGATTTGGACTATTTTCATAACATATCATTGGGAACCCGAGAAGATATTATGAACCAATGAAATTGGTAGAGTAGTTTCGGAGATATGGTTTTTGACCCATAAGTGGCCGGAACCACGTCCATTTAAAATTTTGTATACCATTTCGAGTGAAGCTCTTTTCTACCATCTCAATAATGAAATTTAAGGTTTCTGGTGGTTTTTCTTACCGAATTAAAGCATTTTTAGTAGTTTTCAACATAACCTTTGTATGGGAGGTGGGCGTGGTTATAATCCGATTTCTTCAATTTTTGGACTGTATAAAGTAGTACCTAAAGGAAACGACTCTAGAAAGTTTCCTTCATATACATAGCTCTAGAGGTTAACGAGATATCTACAAACAACTTGGTAGGGGGCGGGGTCACGCTCACTTTCCCAAGAAAAATACTTCAAAATGTGTCCCTTCCTAGAACGATCCTTTGTACCAAATTTTATAGATTTTATAGCTTAATTTATGGCTTAGTTAAAGCTCTTTATAGATTTTCGGTTATCGCCATTTTTGCCCATCTTATACGTGCCAGAAACACGTATACCAAGTTTCTTTAAGATATCTCAATTTTTACTTTCGGATTTCAACTTTACTCGTCACTCTGATCACTTTGCTATATATAACCTTATAGCTAACTCGTTTAGTTCTTTGTTGCGAGAGTATAATTAGTGGATATTTCCAAATATTTTCAAAATGTATGAAATCTAAAGTCTATATCTTCCTCCAACACCTGGAGACACTATATTGTTTCCAAAAACATCACTGACCTTTAACAAAACTCCGGCTAACTGTTAGGGGGTAAATATAATACAATAATCAAGAAGATCTACCTATAGTATTATAATAATCGAATTTTGATCGAAACCCGAAAATCTCGCTTCAAATATTTACTTTCTTCTCAAGTACATGAAATTATGCAGTACTTCATACCACAATGAAAACAACTTCTGAAGATAAGCATACAAATTATTTCCCCTTTTGGATCGTAATACTCTCTTGATCCACATTAAACTCAAAATTAATCACGTTTTTTTTTTAAAGAATTAATTTTCCGCAGATTTATAATAAATCCCCACGTCCAATATGGCGAAGCGAAGCGTGCGTCGGATGACAAATTCGGCGGAAAGTAATGTTAATTACTTTTTCAACAATCAGGCAGCACTTGAAGTTTCCATTGAATGCAATTAAAATGCTTAATGCGCCGGGATAACGAGGTGGTGCATTTATTTGCTTTTAAATGCGATTTATTTATACTATATTATATTGCTACTCACTTGAATCTGCGCACATACGCATGTGTGCTTTCATCTACGAGTATGTATGTGTGTATGTGGGTGTGTATATTTAAATGGATTGCTGCTGGAATACATACCTGAAATTAAACCAAAAGAGCAATAAAACGATTAAACAAGGATAATAGTAATAAATGAATATATTACTGTAAATATATATATACATAAGTTGTTGTATGTATAAACATATAATGGTAGAAATTAAGTTAGGGTGAGGCCACATGCTTGAAAGACCATATTATGGATTTAGAGTTTGAGTCTGAGTGATCAAAATTCGTAACTAAGAAGAAGAAGTGGAATATCCAACAATGTAACACACTAAATATTGTATTTGTCTGGCTATGTAGTCAATACTTGAGTTGAAAAAAATATATGACAGATGTTCAAAATATAACGGGAACTTTTAAATTTTTTTTTGCGCTGAAATAAGTGCATAATATCAAATGGGGTCTATTTTAATCATTATTATGGAAAATAAAAAAGAAATAAAAATTCCCGTTATTTTTTGAACAAACATCGTACAGTACCATGGTGCATTGGAATTTTTAAATGTTTCAGTTTTGCGCTGAAATAAGTAAATAATATCGAATGGGGTCTATTTTAATCGTTATTATACAAATTAAAAATTCCCGTTATTTTTTGAACAGATCTCGTACATTACAATCGCTCATTGAAATTTTTAATTTTATTCAGGTTTGCGCTGAAATTAGTGCATAATATCGAATGGGCACTATTTTAATCATTATTATGGAAAATAAAAATTCCCGTTATTTTTCGAACTTTCAAATGTTTCAGTTTTGCGCTGAAATAAGTGAATAATATCGAATGGGGTCTATTTTAATCGTTATTATACAAATTAAAAATTCCCGTTATTTTTTGAACAGATCTCGTACATTACAATCGCTCATTGAAATTTTTAATTTTATTCAGGTTTGCGCTGAAATTAGTGCATAATATTGAATGTGGACTATTTTAATCATTATTATGGAAAACAAATTCCCGTTATTTTTTGAACACACCTCGTGCCTTATAACGCCTACTTATTCTTAAAGCAGTTTCCTGCTGCTAATATTTCATTGGTTTTTTTTTTGGTTTTCGAAAATTATTTAAAAAAATTTTCTCAAAAATTCCACACACCCTAATGCAGTTGTGTAAATGATTTTAATTGTGGTATAAAGTTCATACTATAAACTGAAAAGCAGTGGGAATTAAAATAAGCTAGTGAAAACAAGTGTAATGGCAAGTAACTTGTTAAAACAGTTTTTGTTTCATTACAAAAGCATTTTTTCATAACAATCACACAGAAGTATTCGCACATACATATACGAGTATACATACATATGTATGTACATATATATCTTATTATGTCATCTTGTTATGTTATGAACTGCTATTTGTTGCTATGTGCTGACAACATTAATGTCGGCGCGGCCACAAATGGCGTCACGGGTACTTAAATCGCACAGCCGCTTATTAACACATTACCAAAGGCAACGAAACGAACAGCAGCAGCAACAACAACATAGTGAGCAGCGCAGCAGCACATAAGAACATAAGTCATTGATTATTTATTATTTATGCACATAAATATCTTATAAGTATCGCTTTGTATGCGATCAACAAATGTTTCCTTGTCACTGTGTGTTTGTTGCTGTTGCCATACACACACATTGCCACACATGAAGGTTATAACAAAATTACAATTTCGCAAATGTCAACAACGCCTGTCAAATTTAACACCTCAACGGATGCGCACAGTTCCGGAAATTCGGCTGCAGATGCCATGAGCATATAACCACAATTTTATGGAGCGGAATTACCGGTGTTTCAACAGCAACAACTACAATAATAGCAACAAGTTGGCTAGGTGTGAACTGTTATGATTTTGTTATTTCGTATAAGTAACAGCGTGTCATTTGTAGCTGAGTGTGTGCGTGTCTATGTGTGAGGATGTGCGAGTCACCACATGCACTTTTGACAGCTGTCATAACGGTTGACAATTCTCGCATGTGACATGCGCCAGACGAGTTGTGGTGCCACAATTTTAGGTGAAAAGGAATAAATCACATTTTTGTATTTGATATTTTTTTCAAATTGTGGTTTTACACATACAACAACATATATGTATGTACAAATATATATATGTATATATATATATAAGAATAGCTGTATATATGTATAGCTGTATATATGTATATATGTAAGCAACTGTATGGTGAGTGACGCTTTAATTTCCGTTCCGTGTAGATTCTTAGAAACATTCATATTTAGCACAATAGTCTGCGACTACTTTTTAAGAGAGTTGTCACAACCTTTGACATTTACTGAGTACATACATACATACTGTAGGTATAGATAAGTGTATGTGAGATTCCTTCATTATTTCATTTTAGAAAGGTTAAAGTCAATTTTAGTTTGAGATTAAAGCAGAAAGCAGGCTATGAAATTCCATACAAGGATAAAATGGTCAATATAGAATATGTATTCCATCCTTAACTCTCATCACCTTATTCCTTATTGACCTTATTCTAATTCAAGGAATCATATGAGAACGGGTCCAAAAAAAATTCAGGTTGGATTCAAATCTATATCTTCTCAAGAAAGTTCAAGACTCTGAGCATAATATTCAACCAGGTTTTCGGAGAGAAATATCAAAAAAATACTCTCTGACCAGCGTATCCGTATTGGCAAGAGATTCGAAGCAATAATCTCTCAGCGAATGACATATCTTAACTTGGCACTAGACATGTAAAATGATTTACAGATTAATGATAAAGCAGTGGCTCAGCCCGGGTATTTATGGAACGGGCATCATAATTTCTACGACATTAGGCAATTAACAAGATTTTTTCAGACCTAAGTCTTAGCCTTGTGGGAGAGTACCAAAATTAATTTTTATTATGGGTTGACATATCATATAGTCATCCATTGTGTATAACTTTTCGACCACAATTTGAGATTACAGGCTTGTCGAAGAGTGTCTTTATAGATTCTATCGTTCCCTGGAAGTAACAAACTAGCACGGTGCTTGGTACAAATACACCTCGATATCGATGGAAACAAAATCGTAGAGACATTAATTATTTATGGTTTTTGAGGGATTAGCATACGGACGTTTACTCTCGAAATGCTCCCAAGAAATGGCAAGCTAAATATAGGTTAGGTTAATCTGGTAGATCAATAAGCCACACCTAGACCAGTTTTGGACCTTCCCGATATCAGATGGAATACCATCACGTAGTCCATGAGGAGTCATACTTTAAGACGCTAGTGCTTGACGCGAAAAAAGGTTATTGGCTTCATTACCCATACCGCTTCCAGATTCTCTTAGTTTGAGGTCCCCAAATACCTTGTTCTAGACATTTCCTGTGGTCATCTCAATCCGTCAGCCCCATTTTATAGGAGTGTACCGCCACCAGACAGTGGCCAGTGAGTATTCCAACCGTACTCCTACAGTCCCTTCTATCGAGTGACAGTAGGAATTTTGTGTATTTCTGGTCTAACGCTTTACACATGGTTTTAGGGGTTTTACACTCCGGTATATTTTTCCAAAGCGGTATGACCTTCCTTATCATACTCCTGTTCAGATCATTGTAAAGAAGTTGAAAGACCAATGTTAGTTACGTTTCAGGACAATAGTTGTCTCTTTCACAAGCTCGTTACCCTCAATATCTTTGTAGCCTGGCACCCAGTATTATTGTAGCCATCTGTTCCCGGTAACACTCCCTACTATCACCCTAGTATTAAAAACACTTTTGGACGAATTGCGAACCGAAGTTATTGCCTTGATTATAATATGACTGTCTACGTAGATATTGACATTGGGTTAGGCGGCTGCTGCATTGAGAGCTAGCTCCGCGGCTTTCACAATAGCAAACAAGATTAATATAAGGTCAATAAAAGATTACATTAAGGAACTCAAGAATATCAAGAGTCCCTTTTGAACCGACTATGGAGACTGTGTTGTGACTATAGAGATCTACGTCAAAGCTGTCACTTGAGCTTTAAGAATATTGCTGAAACAATTTTACTCAAAACAAATCCAACAAATCTTGACTTCAAAACTCAGCAGAAAATTGCGCTCAAAGCACTGGAACCCATGCAACATTTCGAAACAGTAAATAAAGTATAATAGTTCACAGCAATTATGTCATTATGATGGGCTCCTGACAGCTTGCTGACAGCACAAATGTGTTCAAGTGTCAAGAGACTGTCCAATTTTTTTTCTACGAATGAAAACGGTTCTAAACAGCAAAGGATAGCAAAATATGACCGGAGCACGAAGCAAAGACAGTACTCTGAAGAAGTGCGAGAGTAGGGAGGGGGTGTGCAGAATATGATTTTATGTAAATATACAAATCTACACATCTACATAAGCGCATACATACACTTAAGCAAATAACTAAATCAACAGGCAGCCGAGCAAGAGAGAAAGAGAAGGGGTAAGGAGTAGGGAGTGCGCCGCGCAGACAGACCAGGAGACAGGCGTGCAGGCAGCAGCTGTCAGTAGAATCCGCAGTCACAGCATCACTCTCACTTGACAGCACACTGCAGGCGGAGCAACAGTTGAAAGTGGCGGTGGAAGGGGGAGCATGTGGGTGGGTGTGAGTTTGTCGGAAGCGCGCGCTGGCGGTTTATTTGAGCACTAAGTCTACAACTGAAGCCGCAGTGAAGCGCAGCGCAACAAATGTCATAATTTATACAATAGCATTATGGCAGTGAGCTGCGGTAGTGGGAGAAGCAGTAGTAAGAACTACAACTACAACGACAACAACGGTAAGCAACAGCCGACAAGAGTGTGCTAAAACAGTTAGCTACTAACAGACGCGCTCGTACATCAGGGATAGCTCAGCATAAATAGAAATAAGTACAAATACAACTGTAACAACAACAACAACAACTACAATGGTGTACAACAAACAGCACGACAGCAATCTGGATAACAAACTTGTTGACAACATCATTTTCATATTTGACTAGACACACACACACACACACATACATATATACATACTCGCACATACAGTTGTATTTGTATTTGTGGCAGGAGCTTGCCTGCGCTCCGAACTGGCTTTGTGTGTGTCGTATTGGTAGTCAGTATTTCTGAGATTCATATGTAAAGTGAGGAGCTGGCAGCTCCAGCTTGTTGAATGTCAACACACAAGCATCACTTATTCAAACGGTTTTAAAATTTCATAAATAAGATTTTCAGTTTCAGTTGCAGGCGGTAGCAATCTTCCGTTAACGTTTATTTTTTTTTTTTTGTTGTTGGTAAATATAAAACTGTAATTTTACATTTGTTACTTTAACTGAGTGCCTAGTTTCTTTCCCAAACTATTTTTAGATAAAGAAGAAAGTTTTCGAGAGTATTTTGGGGGTAAAATGCAAAGAATGAGGAGTAGAAGTCTTTAAAGAATTCTTAGAACAAAAGCCCTAAAACGTATCCGGGGAAAATATATTTAAAAAAATCCAGTAGGTGGCGCTAATAACACAACATCTTACAAACTCTTTTGAGCTTCAATTCCTCTGTAAATTAAAGATATAACGGTTCGGTAAAGAATGTGTTTCGCACCAAATAATGGGTATCTAAACAAAAAATGTCCACATCTGGGACAAAGAGCCACCTGAATAGATTTATTTCATACAGAAAAAACAAGTGTGGTGTAGTTTGTGGGACAGTGGAATAATTGGTCCATACTTCTTCAAAAATGACGTCGGTGAGAACGTAACCGTAAATGGCGACCGTTATGTATATATATATATATATATATATATTGGTGTAGAAACCGCCTACGCGATTATAGTCGAATCCACCAGGGCGCGCTATTCATTTCTTCCACTACTCGGTCGTCCTCTTCCGCGGCTTCCGCCAGCTTCATTGAAAACTTTCAGAGCTGGAGTGTTTTTATCCATTCGAAATACATGACCTAACCAGCGAAGCCGTTGTCTTTTGGAATATGCGGTCATATGTAGAAGTTCATGTAAGTGTGCAAAGTCTCTGATTGCCATTCACTTGGGAGTGGCCAGGAACGATTGTTTTGCATATGACACAAGCAGCTCACGACTTCAGGTTTTAGACGAAGTATATCCTGGGTAACCAACAGACATTCGTTTGGAGGCGAGCTAAAGTGAGAAGGAGAAGACCGATTATGCGCGTGTGCGTAGGTAGTAGTTTGGGACCTATCACTTAAAAAAACCTCCCCAAAGATCAAACAGAGCCTCGGATGAGCAACCCCACTTTTGATGGCGACCGTTATACCGCCACGATAATCGAATATTTGATGCCTGAAATTGAAGCTTGTGATCTTGGCGACATGACGGCGCCACTTCCCACGCATTGCATCAATTAACACTTCGGTGAGCATATAATTTAACGTTTTAGACCGTTCGTTTGGCCACCAGGATCGTGAACACCCTTAAACTTCTTCCTGTGGGGTTTTGTAAAGTTAAAATTCTTTGCGAACAATGCCGGTTCGATTCAGGCCTTGGAGCAAAATACCACGCGTGTCGTTCGTCACTTACCAGTCAAAATGCTCGAACGAGTCATCGAAAATTTGGACTCAACGAATTTGGACTCTGAGACGTAGCCGCGGCCAACTTTTAAAAGAGATAATCTTTAAAAACTATATGACAAATAATGCTCTTTCGAACGATAATAAACATTACCCATTAAATTTTGGAGTATCTGTGTTTTTTTCTTAAAAAAGTGGGGAACCTCGAAATGGATTACCCTATATATATAACACCTTCATAAGTTGAATGAAAATATACCAATTTTTAAACAGTTTTAGTGGATCTGAGCCCATAAATTAAAGGCTACCGAACTACAGTATTAACCTCTCCAGTATTGAGTCCTTATTTCCACAAAATGAATAACCATTCTATGACATATGAGTCTGCGAGTCATTGAGGAGTCTGGTGTATCATCTCTCTCCAACGTTTTTAGAATAGTATGAAGATTTCTTTTTCATTTCAAAAGAACATAGAAAATTACCAAATTTTTTTGCGAAAAATTCATAAATATGAGTATCTATAATATTATATATAAAAAGAAACCGAAACATTAAAAAAGACAACCTTTTACTTTCCTAATTTGCATGAAATATTTTCTTTATTATTTTCATAAAACCAAAAAAATTACTTTCATATGCAGCTACTCAGCGCCATTCATATAAATATGTATATCAGTAGGCAGCGCTATTAATATGTAAATGCACATGAAAAGCCAGTCTGCATTTAGTTACCCGGAGCACACCTGCTGCTGCTGCACCTCTTCCGGCTTTAAATAAATTATATTAATATGTCCTGGCAAATTGTGCTGATGCGCAGAAATGCCATAAGAACGCAAAAGCAAATGAATGAATAAGTGTACTTATTACACATGTAAGCATGAGTGCAACAATAATAACAACAAAAACAACACAGATAGTAAAATTAATGCAACAACTATGGAAGCATATGAGCGAATATGAGTTGGAGCGCATAGAAGACTCTTCAGCTGATAGCATGCGTTGTACACTGCGGAGTATTTGCGGAGAGACAAGCTTGTTTTGAGGGACTATTTACAAGAAAGGAGCTGTCGGAAGGAAAGGAGAGTCGGAAAGGACTCAGAACTTGATTCTGTCGAGCTTTCATTCCACCAAGTGCTCACAAAAGAATTCTGCGGACAATTTCGTGGAGCTAGAAGCTTCTCAAACTTACTAATTCTGCTATTAGAGCGCCAATAGTGATTATTTTACTTTGAAAATGTTAAATAGACTCCCTACATCTATTTACTTACAGACCCTCCCCTTCAGTTCCACCAAGCTTTCCTTCAAACCTTCGAATCTTTTCAATTTCCTCAGAATAACACATGATATCCCAACTTTATTGTATCAAGTGTACCCATGCACATGCCGCACACTGTACTCCTGTGTAATGCACTTGTATATCATAACTGCTTTTACTTTAACGGCACCAGTACCAGCGTCATGATGCAGCACCACTTTCGCTTCCTTGGCGCGTTGCAGTTTATGGCGCACGAGCATATTGAAAGGCATAAATCAGACCGCCAAAGTGCGCACAGCACAAACAAGTGCACAGAGGCAAATAGTCAGGCGCATATATAACGGTACATTTGAATAACAACAATAACAGTAAATATGGTGTACAGAGCGTACATTTGGATATATGTGAATAAATTCTCATTCGCGTTCACTTTCATAGGAGACAGTTGCAGTACACATAAAACACCCACGCACACAGGCACACAGACATACAGATACATATACAGGCATACGCATGAGCCCATTTGCAATCACATTGCCATTTACATTTGCAATTTGCATGCGAGTAATAAATGAATGAACGAATTTCAATTGTTGTTGTTGTTGCTCTTGTTGCTTTTGTTATTGTTATTAACGCCAGGGAGTCGGCACTCAGCGCGCCGCTGTGTGTCATCGTCGCCGATAAGCACTGATATGTGCCACTTGTCGTATACGTAATTTCCAGTCATTACCTCCAAAGTGCGGCGAAGAAAGCTACCAACACACACACACACACATATACTGACACACATACACTCGAAGAGGCAAGCACGCACAGCTCCTCACTTCACATCATATTTAGTGTTATTATTATTTATTGCTTTGTCTGCGGCCTGCTTTGCGCTGCATTTAGCGTAGCATAATTTTCAGCGCACAGTGGCAGCATGAAGACGAACTACAACAACAACACTAACCAAAACAACAACAACAACCGTTAAAAGCAACAGTGACGTCAAAAGTTTTCATATACACCGCACACACCAAGGCAACGCCGCTGCTGCCGGGCCACAATGTTGCCAGCAACAAATGCAATACAATAATTTCGGTTTTTGCGACGGAAGATGATGCGAGCCCGCAGTGGCGGAAGGAAATTGTAAACATTTCATAATTACAAGGCGGCGAGGAGGCGCGTTTGCCAATGCGAAATTCATGGAAAATTTTGTAATTTTACAAAAAGTTGCGCGCAAATGAGGCGAGGCCAATAAGGCGGGAGAGTGAGTTACGGCGACTGCAGTTAATCAGCGGAAGATGCCTGCTTTGCTTGTGAAAAGTTGTGCGCAAAGATTGTAATGCATTTTTTTGGAAATTTCAGATTTTTTTTTTTTTGCTTTGGGAAAGGCGCGCGCTTTTAGAAATTATTTCGTCTAACCCTGAAAAGTTGGTAATTAGTAATGCTAAGTATTTGTAGGAGTAATACAATGGTGGCAGCTTTTACATGTTAATGCACTCAATATACATACATACGAGTATATATAAATAAGAAAAGTTAATGGAAATTGTAAAATTCGCTAATTGCACGCTAATTGAGGTTGTGTTGAATCAGGATGTATATAGTCATCCATACCCAGTAGACACGAGATACTTACAGGTTACTGGAAATTGCTAACAAACAATCATCAACAACATATTCTAAGCTCATCATTTTTTTATTTGAGAAATTGTAATTATCTGTAGCATCAAGTCCACCATAGTAAATAGTCATTTGGTCCATCTGAAGACTATTCAATTCACTGAAATCAACTTAAACGCCATATAACTTGAAGTACACTTCAGAAGAGGCTTCAAAAAATGGATTTTTTTTTGCGTAAATCTCTTTCTAAACTATCCAAGAATATGTCTCCAAAATTTCAGAACAAAATTCGGATTATTCCCGGAGATACAAACGAAATAGCGAGCAAGCGTCGAGCAGGTATACAAGCGGCCGGATCGCCTGGAGCCCGCTTGCTCCACCCCTCGATCTATTATGTATATTATAATGAAAGGGACTAACGGTCCTTCGAGACAGCTTAACTGTCTATAGAAGGTCTGTGGGGATAAAACTATTAGTGTCAGAGTGTTGGTGAGCTGGCTGGAAATTTACGATTTTTTGTGAACGAAAACTTTGACACGCGATTTCTCGGATTTCCATTTTAATGATTTTTTTTCTTATTGGCGGGCAAGATAGGAAAAAAGTAAACGTCCTATCGAAACGAATCAAAATGCGTTGTATTTGGAATTAAATTCTCTTCTAGGTGAACATAAATACCTTAAGAAAGTTAACATTAATCCGGTTTTAAAACGATTTAAAATAAATTTTTTTAAATGTATTTTTTTAATCTGCGAAAAATTGTTGACTTTTATTTGTTCACCTAGGAATTACCCTATTGAAAATGTCTTGTGTTTTTTTGTTTCAGTTGAAAATTGCGACCTGCATCTTGTCCGTCACACAGAAATTGCACACTCGATAATAATAAAAAATTTGAGAAGACTCATCAAATATATAAGAATAAATCCTAAAAGTTTCATTTCAATCGGAAATTTCTTTCCTTTCCAAAAAAATCATTGAAAATATAGATTTTTTGAAGCCTCTAAAGCAGGCTCCACCCTTAATTCAGAGCAAATGGATAGAGTGAAATGGATAGAGTGAAATGGATAGAGTGACTAATTTTGTTGTTGTAAAAACATTCAAAAGCAAGTAGGGAGGGGCTAAAATAAATAGAACGCCATGAACCGTTGAAATGTGTCGTGCAGTTCCTGAGATATGGTTTTTTAACCATAGGTAGGGGCCACGGCCATTTAAATTTTTGTACCAATATGAGTGCAGCCCTTTTTTGATATCTTTACCATAAAATTAAGGGTTTCTGCTGTTTCCCTTACAGAATTAAAACACGTTTATTAGTTTTCAACATTGCCTTTATATGGGAGGCAAGCGTTGTTATATTCCGATTTCATAAATTTTCATACTCAGTAACCAGAAAGTTTTGTTGATATAGCTTTAGTAGTTTATGAGATATATAAAAAAAATCCTATTAGGGGCGAGGCCAAGATTGCATTCAAATATGCCCCTCCATAGTGTGATCCTCTGTACCAAATACTACTTCCATAACTTTATTTATGGCTTAGTTATGACACATTATAAGTTTAAGTCGATTATCGCCATTTTGTGGGCGTGGTAATAATAAAGGATGGCAAGGAATATGTGTACCAAGTTTCATTAAGATATCTCAATCCGGATTTGAACTCTACTCGTCACACTTTGCTATATATAACCCTATATCTAACTCGTTTAGTTTTAGGTGATACAAACAACCGTTAAGTGAACATAACTAGTATACTCTCTGAGCAACATGTAGCGGAGTATAATAACAAAAGACTTATTGGAGCCAACTTCGTAAAACTTTTTATAAAAACAAAAAACGCTTATTCTCTGAATAGTTTTTACTAAGTATTCACGTTGCATGTGATAATTTGTAAATCTGTTTTATAATAAGATTACTTTTTCTAGAATTTTTGGAGGTGGATCTCAATTTTCTTTGTTTTCAATAAATTAACCTCAATAATCAACATGATTTTGCATTCCATGAAACCAGTATATTTTTCTACTCGTTAAAGAAGCCGCTAATTCAGCAAACTGAAATAAACACCGCTTTAGAAGTCGGTTGATGCTTTATTCTCTTAACAAATTGGCCCAAAACCTTAACCAAAATAAAAAATTACATTTTAGAGTCAGAAAAACATTATTCATTTGATTGTATAGTGAAAAGCGATCGATGACGCTTCGAAGGAAGTACTTACGGAGACTGACACAGTAGCCGCCATTTCATATCAAGATCTCAATATACAAGTATTTTAACCCTTAAATGCATGGCGTACGATATATGGTACATGCGATTTAAGCCAATTAAGGCTTCGTAATTCCATCAAACAATAATAGGTTTAGAATTTAAGAAGTACTGCAGCTTTCAGAAGTTTATACTCAGTTGACAGTTAGCTAACGCAATGTTCGGAAGTCTCTATTTTCGGGCTGAACTCATGCATTAAAGGGTTAAACACTCAAATACCGTTTCAATAAACGTGACAGGGAAAAATTCTATTTCCTTTCTCTTACCTCCAGAATAAATTGTTCAAATCAATTTTTAGGGCTCTAGAGTAGCCTAACCCCATACTTTATTGTTTAATTTCCCCGCTTGATTTCTTACAAAAGTTCTATTCTTAAGAAACAAAATAACTGGAGATATTTCAAGAAACTCGTTAGTGCAAAGTTAGTTTGGGAAACAGCAGAAATCCGCATATCAATTTTAAATATATACATATACATATGTATGTAAATATGTATGTTCGAAATAATTGTTTGGAAAATCTGTTTAATCGTTTATCAGTGCCGGTTTATTGGGAAAATCCTTTCAAATAATATTCAAGTTTATAATAGAATAAAACCCATAGTTGTTTAGAGATTATTTTATTATAAACTAGCTGCAATACTAACGGGTGATTTTTTTGAGGTTAGGATTTTCATGCATTAGTATTTGACAGATCACGTGGGATTTCAGACATGGTGTCAAAGAGAAAGATGCTCAGTATGCTTTGACATTTCATCATGAATAGACTTACTAACGAGCAACGCTTGCAAATCATTGAATTTTATTACCAAAATCAGTGTTCGGTTCGAAATGTGTTTATCGACAAATTTTGTTCAGCGATGAGGCTCATTTCTGGTTGAATGGCTACGTAAATAAGCAAAATTGCCGCATTTGGGGTGAAGAGCAACCAGAAGCCGTTCAAGAACTGCCCATGCATCCCGAAAAATGCACTGTTTGGTGTGGTTTGTACGCTGGTGGAATCATTGGACCGTATTTTTTCAAAGATGCTGTTGGACGCAACGTTACGGTGAATGGCGATCGCTATCGTTCGATACTAACAAACTTTTTGTTGCCAAAAATGGAAGAACTGAACTTGGTTGACATGTGGTTTCAACAAGATGGCGCTACATGCCACACAGCTCGCGATTCTATGGCCATTTTGAGGGAAAACTTCGGAGAACAATTCATCTCAAGAAATGGACCCGTAAGTTGGCCACCAAGATCATGCGATTTAACGCCTTTAGACTATTTTTTGTGGGGCTACGTCAAGTCTAAAGTCTACAGAAATAAGCCAGCAACTATTCCAGCTTTGGAAGACAACATTTCCGAAGAAATTCGGGCTATTCCGGCCGAAATGCTCGAAAAAGTTGCCCAAAATTGGACTTTCCGAATGGACCACCTAAGACGCAGCCGCGGTCAACATTTAAATGAAATGTCATGAACCAATCTAACGTTTCAAATAAAGAACCGATGAGATTTTGCAAATTTTATGCGTTTTTTTTTTTTAAAAAGTTATCAAGCTCTTAAAAAATCACCCTTTACAAAACAACAAATTACCTATGCATATATTTAGGTATGTACGTTTGTATGTGTATATTACAATGTCCAGTTCATTAATTGAGTCTGCTTATCGCAAATAATGTTGTAGATTAAAAGCAAACTACTAATTACACGCCCATCTAGAGGTGAGCATTATATTAATTTAAATAAATAATAAATACATTTATCAGCATACAGACAGACATATGTATGTATGTATGGAAGTATCATATATGGAAATAAATATTAACAACCAAAACACAATCATTAGCTTTAAAGACCTTTCGCACGTTATATGCGCATTTGAAGCCATTTTATTTACAAATAACAACATATAAGTAGCGTACAAACATACATACATATGTATATAAAATTGTATATACAAAAGAAAAAAAAATTAAAAATAATAATAATTTTATTTTTTACAAACTATTGCATTAATGTATACTTTTAGTGTTGCCATTTGGTAAATATGCGCGCAAATATATATTTTTGTATGTCAGTATATATGCCTATAAGTATACATGTTTGCATATAAGTATTCATTCGAGCACAATTATAGCCCATAGGCAGCAGCGTTATCTTAATTGTTGTGACGTGTCAATATGGAAAAAACAAAACTGTTGCCAACAACAAGTTTGCAATTGTTTCCGAAACTATTTTGCCGCAGTGCACATAAATCAAATTAAAAATTCGTGAAATTTATTATCAACGAAAAAAAAACAGTTGATAAAGTGTTATTATAATAAAGAATTAAATTGAAAGTCAATGTTAATGACTTAATTGTGGTTTTGCGGTGTTTGCAACGTGAGCAGTGAGCTGAGATATGAAATCTCTAAATTAGTAGTTAGCAAAGGTATTTTTTTCACCTTTTCGTTAAAAAATATTTAATGGAAAAAGTGGTAAATTAGCGGTGGAAATTCAAGGGGGAAAAATAAAATGAAAAATTTTTATAATTTTATATGGTCAAACTATAATGTTTGATTCATGTACATCATTGGATGGAGCATAGATCCGTTTAAGTATATTTTAATAAAAAAAAATTTATAATTTTCATAAAAAAATGTCTAACAAATGTCTCCCTAAGAACTAGATATATAGTACGTTTAAGGGTCTGGATTAGATCTTTGAACAGATTCCATAACATATTGAAAATATGCGCAGTCGAGCTAACGGCTTCTTTCTGAAACGAATTACTCCCTTTCCTTATTAATAAAGGAAATAAATATTTGAAACCTGGAAAATTAAGCGTAGCTATACTAATACCATTCCCGTTATTTTTTGAACACAGCTCGCACTATGAAAAAGGAAAGCAATAGATTCTCTTCTCAAGTACTGGATATTCCATTCCTTAGTGTTATTCTAGAAATGTATTCAAGCGGTGTATCAGAGTAGTAGAGGTGCACATTGCTAACCAGTAGGACCGATTGGACTCACCCAAAACTAAACGAGTTAGATATAGGGTTATATATACCAAAGTCATCAGGGTGAAGAGCGGAGTTCAAATCCGGATGTCTGTCTGTGCAAGCTGTAACTTAAGTAAAAATTAAGATATCTTGATGAAACTTGGAACACCTGTTTCTTGGCACCATAGGAAGGGTGCTTTCGAGAAGATGAGCAAAATCGGACAACTGCCACGCCCACAAAATGCGAAAACCGAAAACACATAAAGTGCCACAACTAAGCCATAAATAAAGCTATTGAAGTAAAATTTGGTACAAGGGGCATATTGGGATGTATTTTTTGTGGTAAATTTTTGGTAAAGTGTACATATCTCGTAAACTACTAAAGATATATCAACGAAATTCTCAGGAGTCATTTTTTTCAGGTATTTTCTTATATAGTCCAAAAATGGAGGATATCGGATTATAACCGCGCCCAGATACAAAGTTTATGTTGAAAACTACTAAAAATGTTTTAATTCAGTAAGAGAAAACACTAGAAACCTTAAATTTCATTATAAAGAAGGTACAGTAGGGCTCCACCCAAATTGGTAAACAAAATTTTAAGTGTATGTGACTCCGCCCAATCTTGGGTCAAAAACCATATCTCCGAAACTACTCGACCAATATCAATGAATTTTTGTTTGTAATATTTTCCTTACACCCCAATGATATGTTGTAAAAATAGGCCAAATCGCTTCACAAACACGCCTACTTCCTATATACCAGAACTTTGAAGTTCATCTGAATCGTTTCCATTACAATATGTTAAGTAAGCACTAGTGGAGATATCGCTGCAGAACGTTGCATAAATACTGCATTTATAGTGTGGCTAAAAATCGCCGAAATCGGACCATAGGCCCCATATATCGAACATGAGGACGTAGGTGCTTCTAACCTAAGATTAGGGTTTCCAACTTTCAATGGTCTTCATGATGACGAATATGTAGATCAAATTGTCTATTACACAAAAGACTAATTTCAGCTAGGTTGTTTTGAATGAAGTGTTACACTTTGTCTTCTAAGGCAAGCAATCCCATGCAAATGGAAAGCAACAATCGTCCCAAGAATAACGAATTTGTATATTTATTCTAATCCAGGGGAAATTAATACGATAATTCGATGGCATCCTATTATACAAGAATTCATTTGGGTTTTATTCTTATGTAGAGGCTTTCCAATTCAAATGATGACCTACAGAAACAAACAGCCTGATATTGCTAGTACCAATAAACCCATGATGTAATAAACAATGAGATTTCACATTACAGACCAAAAGGTAATTCCAAATAATTCGAAAAAATTCTGAGAAAAATTTTATTGCAAAAATCTCCAAAGCAAATTAAACATGAAAATCCACATCCGATATATAGATATACATATATGTATATATATGTATATGTATATGTACATATAGAGGAAGCGAAACTAGTTAACTGTTACAATATCTGAAAAAATCGCCTTTTTTTCGTCTACTGCATACACAGAGTATGCATTACAGTGATTACTGCACAACTGGCAGTTATTTATGTCAGCGTTTATTAACTGCAATTTCCGCGTTTACTTGTATTTTTAGGCCAAACACAATCAAATATAGCAGCCGGCTTTTCCAAACACGCTCTCACTGGGTCTGGGGAATCACTCTCTCATTGATTGGCTGCATTGATACATTGATATTCCCATTTATTTTATGTATGTATGTAGGACTGTTTGTAAGCAAAATCACCGCTTTCGTGCGTCATTTAAGTGGATATCGCTATGGTAGTCACACAAACACAGATACTTATTTATGAACGATATGTGCTTTACAGATTAAGACATCTTGCTTGACAGGTGTATACGTCATAAGCCGGTTGGCGGCGCTCTCGCACACTCAGTCACTCACTTACAAACATACTGATATATATATTTTATATATGCTGATGAACAGTCCCGCCTCACAAGCCTTGAGGAAGCAATGTCAAGCCGCCGATCTCGACTTGTTTTGAGTGCAAACATTTCGGCGCTCTTCACACGGTAAATAAGCGCTGATTTTGCAGCGCCGCTTAAACGAGCTGAGTGGCAGCTTAAGTTCTTAGCCGTTCTCACTCAAACCCGGTTTGTGTTTACTTGACGCTCGCACTTGAAGGCCCGCAGGCGGCTGGCAGTCAATTTTGCCGGTTTTTCCATTGTCTTCTGTTGTTTACGTTTGCTTGGCTCAGCCAATTAGTATGCATGCTCATCTGTAGCTTGGCTCACACAAACACACACACATACACACACACACATGCCTGCGAGCTGTGAGCAGCTGTGCCGCGCTTGCCGTGATTATCGCTTGTTAATTTTTTTTCGTTTGCGCTCTTTGAGCGCCGCCGTTGTATTTGTCATCATTTGTCATAAAAATCTGTTGTCTGCCTGTTGTTTGCTTAATTTTATTTGTTTTTAATTTTACTTTTGTTTTGTTTATTTTTTTTGTTGTTGTTCGTGTATGTCGCCAGTGGCCTGAGCTTAGCTCTAAGCAAAGACGCGCTTGGTTGGTCAGTTGCCGCGCAACACTTTACGTTGAAGGTAGTCGAGCCAAAAGCGCCACGGCTGCTGTAGTGTAGCGTGTATTTACATACAAATCTATTTTAGAGGAAGCGAAAAACAAATAAAATCAAATTTCATAAAAACTCATTTTTGTGCTTATTTTGTGTGACCTTTTCGTGAGCGTTCATCATAGTTTTTACAACTATTGGCTTTGTTAGTTTCCCATTTTATTCGACGAGTGTTTTGTGTTCAGCGACATGAAGCGTTTGTTGCTGTTGGCCCTGTGCGCTGCCGTGTTGAACTTGAGCGCACTGGTGCAAGCCGAGCATCAGGGGTAAGTGTGTATACTTATTTATGTTAAACAAGTTGGTGTAATATTGTGAAATGGTGTGACGGATATGAAAATTGAATTTTTTATTGTTTAAAATTGTTTTTTGTAAATTTCAAAATTTAATTAATTTTTTTTTGAAAAATATTAATATCGAATTAAATGAAAATAAAATAAATTATAATAAATATTTATTTATACATTTTTATTTTGAAGCTTAAAATAAATTATAATTTTATAAAAAAAAAGTTTGAAAAAACATCAATTTCGATTTAAATAAAAATTTATCTATTTAAATTTTATTTTTATCTGGAAGCTTGAAATTGATTTCAAAAATAAAAATTTAATTTTTACATTAAAAAACTTTTTATTCTAAAAAACTTAATCGGGAAGATAGTTCACAGTGAGAATGAAGAAAACTGAAAATTGCTGCAAATTCCCGAAAACAGCAAAAGAAAAATTTTCGGTTAGTTTAAGGCAGTAATCTGCTTTAGAAGCCGAAAAAATCGTCTTTAGCAATTTTTTTTTTTTTTTGAAAGGGAAGGAAATGATTGCGGTCAACGGAATTTTAAGACGATAGTGTACTATATTTAAGGCTTAAAAAACAATATTTATTATTAAAAAATATTGAGTATTTTTCTGAAGCGCCTGGAGTCTGCAGTTGTAAATCGGTGCCGGTGATGGAGGTCGTGCGATGCATCTGAAACAGTCGACCCAATTTTTTTTTTTTATTTTTATAAGTTTCTTTTCTTTTTGAACTAAAAAATACCGAAGAAGTTATAAAAAATTCCAAATTTTTTCGAAGTTTGAAATTTGAAATTGACTTTAAGTTGCAAAACAAGTAGTTTAAATAATACCTTTGTCCAACTTTTTTCGTTCAAATAGAAGATAATTTAACACTGAAGCTTGATCACTTTGGTTTTTTTCGATCGGACATATATTCTTTTTGCTATCGCCGGCACCGTTTTCTAACACTTGTGAAAGTGAAAACTCGAGTAATCGCGCTTTAAACTGTTCAGTATCCATTCGCACCTGCTCGGCGCTCGGCCACTGAAACTGCTCTAGCTTCGAAAATATGTGGAATTGGCCCGAGGAACTTTAAAGACATATTCTTGGATAGTTTTGGAAGAGATTTAAAACAAAACAAAAAAAATCGATTTTTTGAAGCCTGTAAAGCAGACTACTGCCTTAAGTAAACTCTGACCCATGTTCCATACTGTTGGAAGTGTTGAAAAATCAAGGTAACTTAGGAGGAACAAGAATATATATCTCAAGATCGCCTCATTCAACATTCACAGTGAGTAACAACAACATTGCTGCTTTTCACCGTAAACGAAACGATGTAGAGTACAGATCCGTTAGTCCAAGCAACTATTGCGTTTTCTCAGCGATTGTCTAAGCTCGAGAAGCTCCAATTAGCCAAGTGAAAACTACAAGAGTTCAAAAATATGCTAAAATCCTCTCCGTCATCCAAGATCTCACAAAAGACAATAGTCGTTTAAGATCCTTATTATCGCTAGGTTGTCAAATTAAATATATATCATCCTTTCTGGCAGTAAAGAATACTTTATTTTGGTATTAAACGGACAGAAAAGTATCCATGGAGTCCGGGTTTCAAATGAAGTCCCAGGGATTATGTTAAAGAAAGTATTTTCAAGGTCCTCAATCGGGTTTTTTCATATTTTGTACAATACTGCAGTTTAGCTTAAACTTCAGAGTCTTTAGCTTATAGTAGATTAAACAGCCATACTCTCATCTTAGCCATCCCTCAAAATAAAGCTTCGTGCATATTTCAAAATTCGTTTGAAAGCTCTATGAGATCCTAAGTAAGTTTCTTGGCTAAAACAAGCCGGAAGGGTTAGTATTGAGCTGCAAATTGGAATATGTTATGTGAGTGCTATCAGGTATTGTATTCTAATGAGAACCCCTTCTTAAACGAAATTGCTTAACAAACGATATTATTTTCTAAATACAACTTTCTTTGCTTCCGCAGTTTTCCTATAGATGTCTCTAGAGTCAAGCACTGGTCGAATAAATCGATTAAATCGTTTTATATCGATTTATTTCTTATTTTTTAGACATTTGTGTCAACTTTAAGCTAACAAAATAATTGTAGAGATCTGTTTGCATCCCAAACTTATTCGCAACTGAAAATGTCACTTTTTGAGCCGAATTCTCGACATGTGCGGGAAATTTTGCTTTTCTTACGTAATTCCAAGAAAAGTGCGGCTGAGGCTCATCGAATGCTTTCGGATACGTACGCTGAGACTGTTCTAAGTGAAAAAAACCTTAAATTTACAAAAAAAAAAAACGGCGGAAGCAAAGTTAGAGACCTAATATATCGAACTCACAAATGCGGTTTCAACAGGGTATAAGTTATAGACTTTTTGGTAATTTAAAAATAGATTTATAAATAACTGTATACTTAACAACGTCACTTGTTTCAAATCTGTTATAAAAATAATCACCCATATAGCTGATGCACCTGAAATCCGTTAGATAAACACGCAAAACAGGTTACTTTGAAATATTCTCTAAAAATAGAAAATACAAGTGCCATAACTGCTAATTGCGTTAAACATTTTTTTATAATTTTGTGTTCAACATTTCCAAGATTTATGTGATGTGCTATTTGCTCAACGATTTGCTTGCTAACAGTGCAAAACTATTTCGGGGTATTCCCAAACACTATGAATAGTTGACTTGTGTTTTCTGTTGATTTTTTTTCTTTTTTTCATAACATTCCAAGCTAAAAGCCATAGTTGGCTATTGTGTGAAAACACAACGCTTATCGTCATTATTGACTTGTTAATTTGGTGTGTTTTTTTGCATTTTTTTTTCTACATTTTACACACGAAATCACTTAAATTCAAGGTTGGCTAATACCGTTATGAGTTTATGTATAAGATGTAAAGTGTATGAGGCTTTGCATATTCATTTTGTCATATTGTCATAAACTGCCAATATGACGTCTCCTACTTTTATCTTGGATTGTCAGCTAATTTTAAATATTTCTAATGAACATTAATTTCAAATTCAAAATCTTACATTTGCTTTGACTTTTTTTAGCTGTGAATTGCAAAAATTAATTAACAAATCATTAAATATTTGTTAGCTAATCGCAAGCGGCAAATGCAACAGGCATGTACGTGAGCAACCGCAGCGATATGCTAATCGCAACGAATTATTAATTTATTTTATTTGCTTCTGATTTCAGTAGCTTAGCAGATTTTGAATTGAAATTTTTATTTTTTTTTTTGCAAAATTTTTACTTTTATTTTCAATAGAAATGTTGTTGTTGCTAGCTTTATCTACAGGGAATAAAACGAGTCTTAGCATTTCGTACTTGTCTCCTGATGAATATTAATTAATTAACGGTACACTTTTTGTGTTTCTTCTTTCGTTCTAATGAATATTGGCGTCAGTATTACGACACGTGTTTTTGTATTCTTCGTGCAAATTCTTTAATTGGGCTTAATGTTTTTGCTACTCAAAAATAATATATGATAAATAATTACAGCAACAGTAGTGAATAATATTAACTGAGTTCTATGAATAAATTTTACTGTGAGAAATTCGGTGAAATATGGTTAGCGATATAAAATATAGATGCAAATGCTTAGAGATATTGAAAAAAAAATGTTATGTTTGCAAATATCTCTCTTCCGCTTTTTTGCTCTTTATTGAATGCTTTATAAAAAGTATTACAGTGATCAGATTTAGTTCAAATATGCGCCGTTTCGTTCGATAATCTGGTTCCATCTAGACGGCAACTTCATAATACCCCCCTCGTAGAAGCCCTCCTCCTTATTTGCGAAGAACTCGAACAACCACTTTTTACAAGCCTCTTTTGAGTTCAACTTTACACCACCAAAAGCGTTCGTCCTGGACAGGAACAGGTGGTAATCACTTGGCGCTATGTCCGGGCTATATGGTGTATCCGATAAAACCTTCCATCCGAGCTCACGCATCTTCTGACGAGTTATCAACGAAGTGTGTGGTCTGGCGTTGTCCTGGTGGAACACTACATTCTTCCTGTTGGCCAACTCTGGACGCTTCTGGTCGATCGCTTGCTTCAAGCTGTCGAGCTGTAGATTGCATAATAAGGCGGCTGGTCATATGGGAGCAGCTCATAGTGGATGATTCCCTTCCAATCCCACCAAACATACAGCAAAACCTTACTGGCCGTCTATCCCGGGTTGGCCACTGTTTGGGACGATTCACCGGCCTTCGACCACGACCGTTTTTGCTTGATATTGTCGTATGTGATCCATTTTTCGTCGCCAGTCACCATCCACTTCAAAAATGGGTCGAGTTCGTACCGTTTCCAGAAGGTTTGTTTGCGTAAAATCATGCGGCACCTAAACATCAAACATTTTTGTGTATCCAGCCTCAGTAAGCTTCGAAAATAAACTTAATTTGCTTTGAACTTGTAGACAACTCTAAATTTGGTCTCAAGCAAACATCGTACATTAGTCGGTTGCTCAGGCTGTAAATCGGTTAGACAGTCGAATGATACACTCTACTATATACCATATGTTAAAGTTGGTAACGAATGCCAATATTTACATGAGTACCTGCCGACGTCTAGCTTACCTCACGGTGCTCAAGAGCACCGCCGATCAAATCAATGCGTTGTTCAGGGTCCCGATTATACTATGCGGTACCAAATAGTAGTGTGTAATGAACACACTAACCACCTTGGTAGAGTTCGAGGGCCATCTAAAACCTCTGCCGTACTTTTAATCCGGCTTCCGGTTGCAATGCAACTCCACATTGCTTACATTTAGGTTTCACCCACACCCACCACGATACTCCCAGTCAGTATTATATCATGTCCGCTTTATCAGGTTGGAGCGAACTCAAAGGGCTCCTGATCCCCGTGGTACCAGAATTAAGTCTCCGGCCGGACTTCACAGCCGAAACTACGTCCAGTTGATCTTCCATACTGCTCTGAACTGGTGGCCAGAGCTTCAACCCCATAACAACAATATATGCGCAAACCTATCAAAGGAACCGAGCTGTTCGACGTTCCGACTAGTGGAGATTACACCGCTGACATCTAAAGCTTCTCAGTTGATCTTCCATACTGCTCTGAACTGGTGGCCAGAGCTTCAACCCCATAACAACAATATATGCGCAAACCTATCAAAGGAACCGAGCTGTTCGACGTTCCGACTAGTGGAGATTACACCGCTGACATCTAAAGCTTCTAGTTGGCAAAATAGGTTAAATGATAACCGACATGAAACCATCAAATCATACAAATTTGTTCGAAGGGAACTCAGGCACAGCCCAAGCATTTTAAGAAGAAAATAAAAATTATTTTAAAGTGTCTACGTGCCTGCTGAGAAGGCATCGCTTATAGGGGAAATTTTCAACAGTAGAGTACACCAAATATGTTTAACTACTCATTGCAGTAATCTCTTAAGTTCGTTTACTAAATTATACTGTACATTAAGATCAACAAAGTCTATTTCAATCATTAACAAACATCCGCCACTTCATGCAGAAGAAAACAACAAACAAACGCAACTTAATTAATAGATTAAACTGCACTTGAGTCGACTAATCTCTAATTAAGTACATAGAACAGCTGTTGATTGCTCAAGACCACATAATTTGAACTCAAGCTTATCGCTAGAATAAATTTTATAACGACTTATTTCGGTATTGCTATCACAAAGGTGACTGGCAAACTGAGATTGTCGACCTTTGGGTCAATTTGTATAAGAGATCAACATTTTTTTCTATATTTATTTTGAAAAAAATATTTTTGTTATGTCATGCTAAAAAATTCTACAATCATACTTTCCTTACAGTCATTATTCGGTAATTGGACCCGGTACATTGCATTCGAACAACAAGTATACCGTTGCCGTTGCAGTACATCAGAATACTGAGCCTGTAACCTTGAAAGTTGGCTTAGTTGGTACCGATTTTGAAAAGTCCGAAACAATCGAACTGCATCCCGACGAAGCGAAAGTAGTAGAGTTCGATGTGCCAGCATTGCCGAAGGGCAAGTACAATCTCACAGCAGAGGGCATATCGGGTTTGATTTTCAAAAACACAACCGAGTTGAATTACGATAACTTCGCGGCAATCACCAAAATACAAACCGATAAGGGCAAGTATAAACCTGGTGACAAGGTGAACTTCCGTGTGCTGTTTTTGGATGAAAATTTGAAGCCGGGTGTAGCGGAGAAGGATGCTAGCGTTTGGTTTGAGGTGAGTATTTAAAGAGCGGATTTAGATTTCAACTTCAATCGCTTCAATTACAGGATGGCAAACGCAATATTGTAAAGGAATTTAAGAATTTCGAACTCAAAAACGGTGTATTTACCGGCGAATTTCAAATATCCGAGTTTGCAGTACTCGGTGGTTGGCGATTGATTGTGAAGAATGGTGGCTCGTACAACCAAGAAGTTTACTTTGATGTTGAGAAATACGTACTACCTAAGTACGAAGTGAAAATTGAGGCCACCGAAGCGGTTTCAGTACGCGATGGTGATGTCAATATCGTAGCGAAAGCCAAGTAAGTATCTCATCCAGATTCCAATGAAGTCCAACTCACTAATGTTTTCAACAGCTACACTTACGGTAAGCCGGTGGAGGGCAAAGTAACCGCTGTTATCGGTTATGGCGATCTCTACTCCTACTCCGACGATGCGAAAATCAAGAGCGCACCTACACTCATAAAGAGCGCCGATATGGTGAACGGTAAGGCGAAATTGCTGGTCAATGTTAAAGACTTCAAAGATCATTTGATGAGCGACATGTACGCCACATCCATGCAAATCACCACAACTGTGGAGGAGGCATACACGGGCGTTAAACTGAATGAGACCAAATACATAAGTGTTTTTCCTTATCGTTACGACATGAACTGTGTGACCTATGACACGTGCTATACCTACCACGCGGATAAGGAGTCGGAGGTGTTAGTGCATGTCAAGTTTGTCGACGGTACTGTGTTAACGGATACTAAAAATCCCATTAAATTGATCTGTAAGGAAACTCTATCGGAGCGACGCTACTGGCATGGCCTACGCAATCAGGAAGTGATGTCAACAACACCACGACCCACGATCGAAGGCAAAACCTACACCTTTGAGAGCCATCTGAATGGCACTGGATTTGCGAAATTTACGGTGAAGCTGCCCAACTTGGATGAAATTGAGGATTATCAACATTACTACGAATTAACGGCTGAGTATATTGATGAGACCCGCAAGATATCGAACTCCTATCAGTATCGCGAACCCAAGAACGTCGTGCCACAACCGGAAGAGAAAGAGCCAACCGAATGGTTTAAGATGCACATCAATTATCCCTCGACGAAGTACTCGTAAGTATTGTTATCCAAAACTTCGAGTTGAAAACCAATTTCACAAATTTTGTATTTACAGCATTAACTCCTCTGATATTGTCACAATCACTGTCAACTCGAGCGAGCCTTTGCCATATCTCGTTTATAATGTTATTGGTCGTGGTAATATTGTAGAACATCAACGAGTTGTACTGCCAGAGGAGACCAAGATCTATAATATCTCACTACCATACAAATACATATACGCGCCGTTCGCAAGAGTTTTCGTTTACTACGTGGACAAGGTCAATGAGTTCCACCATGCCGAGGCCTCTTTCCAAGCTGAGATGGAGCTTCAAAATACGGTAAGTGGTCTTTTAGATAAGCCAAGCATTTAACCTTGAATTTTCTTCGGCTTTATCACCCAACAGATTGATGTTACCACACCAAGTGAGGTCAAACCTGGCGAGATCGTGCCATTGCATATTAAGACTGCGCCACACTCGTTTGTCGGTCTCCTCGCCGTTGATCAGAGTGTCTTGCTGCTCGCTGGTAATAATGACGTCTCTGAAAGTGAATTTAGATGGCGTGTCGGTAGCTATGACACCAGCACACCATGGCAAGGTGGCTACTCCCATTACCCTGGTGAATATACCGGTGTGGTGACACTGACTTCCGCAGATTACTTTTACAATTGGACCAAACCAGTTCACAGTGAGTTGAATGTTTAAAATAAATTAATATGCTATTAACAATAATTGCTTCCCATATCATTTATTGATCTCCAAGCTCATGCAGTACCCTTCAGTGCACGTGGAGATATAGTGAAGAGCTTTCACAAAGTTAGTGATGCTGTTTATACTACCACGGCTCCACAGGCGGAATCAGGTGCTGGAGGAGGTATTGCTGGTTTTTCAGGTTCACCCGCAGCACCTCCAGCACAGCAACCGACAATTCGAAAAGATTTTCGTGAAACTTGGCTCTTCAAGGACTTCGAAGAGTAAGTACAACACAAACTCTCGTATAATCAAATAAATATCTCAATATTACATATCGCTCTACACAGCACACAAGCAGAAGAATTCGATTGGTCTGAAAAAATACCAGAAACCATAACATCATGGGTGCTCACAGCTTTCGCCGTCAGTCCCGAGAAAGGTCTTGCAGTAACGAAGGACTCTACAAAGATAAAAACCTTCCAGCCTTTCTTCTTATCGCCGCGCTTGCCGTACTCCGTGAAACGAGGTAAATTTACATTGTTGTTTTCTAATTACCCCATATGCTAATGAAATTGTACACGCTACAGGCGAGGTCGTCAACACACAGCTCTTGATTTTCAACTACTTGGATAAAGCTTTAGACGTTGCGGTCACACTTGATAACACCGACGGCGAATACGAATTCACCGATGTCTCCAACGAGGTTATCAACGAAGCGAGCCGTGTGAAGAATGTACGCGTAGCCGCGCAATCATCAGCAGGTGTCTCCTTTATGATACGCCCCAAAGTAATCGGTGACATACTACTGAAATATACCGCTGTCTCGCCAATTGCTGGCGATGCCATACACAAAGCGCTGAAAGTTGTGCCTGAAGGTGTGACAGAGTATGCGAATCGTGCTTACTTTGTAAATCTTAAAGATACACCAGAGTTTAAGCAAACTTTCGAACTGGAATTACCACAAGACTTGGTGCCCGACTCCGAACACGTCGAGGTCTCGGCGGTTGGTGATATTTTGGGACCACTCTTGAATAATATGGATCACTTGGTGCGCCTGCCAACCGGTTGTGCGGAGCAGACCACCTCGTCATTTGTGCCCAACTACGTGGTTTTGGAATATTTAAACGTGAGTGGAGAGTTCACTTGGTAATAAATATACTTCATTGACGTCTTTTTCTTTCTGCAGCAAACGAACAAACTGACGCCAGCATTAGAATCACAAATCCAAAGTAATCTACTCTCTGGTTACCAACACATACTAAACTTCCGTCTTGACGATGGCTCGTTTAGTTCATTCGGCAGTTATAGGCACTCAGAGTACCCCGTAAATGGTTCCACATGGCTGACGGCATACATTGTGCGCTCGCTTAACCAAGCCAAAGAACACATAAAGGTTGATGAGAATGTGTTGAAGGAGGGCTTGAAATACTTAGTTAGCAAGCAAGCCGACAATGGAAGTTTCTTGGAGAGCAACGATTTCTTCTTCGGCTCCTATAGAAGACCTTTGACGCTTACGGCCAGCGTATTGCTCACTCTAGTGGAGGCTGGGGTATATATTTTTAAATTCTATATATTTATCTTATTACTTATGCTCTTCACCTTAACAGGAACTTGGTAAACCGTATGAGGCAGCAATTGAAAAGGGCTTCAAGTACATTCTGGAGCATGTAGACAAAGAACAGGATCTCCACGTGAAGGCTATAACTACATATGCGCTCAATAAAATCGCTAGTCCCGCAGCAGCTACGCAACTGGAAGAACTGAAAGCGCTGGCAAAGACTGAGGACGACCGCAAATGGTGGACCAACAAAAAGGAGAAACCAAACAAGCTCTGGTGGCGTTGGGCTTTCAGCAACGATGTAGAAGTCACGTCTTATGTTTTGCTCACTCTATTCGAAACTGGCAAAGCAACGGTGGATGAGGTGTTACCCGTTATACGTTGGTTGGTGGCACAACGTAACAGTTACGGCGGTTTTTCCTCCACACAAGATACTGTACTCGGACTACGCGCTTTGATCAAGTTCGCCGACTTCGCGGGCTATGAAGCAGCCAATATGGATTTGGAAGTGAGCGGCAGAGGTGAGCGCGAAAAGCGAGAGACTATACACATGACACAAGATAATGGCTTGTTGACGCAAAGTGTTGAGGTAAGCAATTTGTAAATGAAGTATGCAATTCAAAGTCTTAAATTTCAAACATTTTCAATACAGTTGCCACAAAAGACGCTATCCGTTGATTTGAGCGCTAAAGGCACTGGTGCCGCTTTGGTGCAAGTGGCCTATCAATACAATGTGTACGAGAAAGAGAAGCTACCAGCCTTCAAGATCGACACAGTCATCAACAAAGAGGCGCCCGCTTTCAAATTGGACATGGACGTGTGCGTGCAATATATTGGTGAGGGAGAAGCTTCAAATATGGCGCTGTTGGAGGTATCGCTACCCTCCGGTTTTATAATTGACGAAGAGAGCTTCGGTCAAATTGAAGCCGTCAAACGTGTCAGAGTAAGTTTTACAAACGATATGTCAAAAGCTGTTACTAATTATCAAATGAATTCTTAAAACAGCAAGTAGAGAGCAAACAAGACGGTACTATGGCTGTGATATACTTTGAGAGCCTGGCTAAGAACGAACCCTCTTGCGTGCCGATTGAGGCGCTAAAACAACACGCAGTAGCAAACCAGAAACCATCCTCGATTGCGTTGTTTGACTACTACGACATAACACAGAAGGTTACTGAGTACTACACAATGTCTTCGAAGATTTGTGATATTTGCGAGGATGACGAGGATTGCAAGAAGGCGTGCGCCGCGCTGGTGTAAATGAAATTGTATTGTACATATATAACGGTTTTTTAATATTTTCCAAAATTTGATTGATAAATAAAAGTGTAAATAATTTAAAATATAAACTAGAAGTCGATTTTTTTATAAATTTAGATACTTCTTATAGCACAACTTTCGTGATCTCTGATCTTCGATATTTTTATTAAATTGTCAAATGATCCACCCTGACAATGTCGACGTTTTATCCTGCTTAGAAATAATGAAGAAGTATCTTGAACCCAGCCATAATCTCTACTTACTTTTCGAAAATAGTGTTTACCAAAGTCTGTTTATAATACAAAAAAGTTGAAGACAAAAATAAATAAAGCAGGAAATAGTCTCATATGAACCATGCCGCAAGGTTGATGACTTCATTTCATTAAACAGATTCCAGCTTATTGAAAGCCATAAAGCACGAACTATTGTCTCATCATAAAAGACAATTTCAATAACTTATTGTTGTTAGTTGCAATCCCCTACTACAACAATAGTGATCGCCGTGTAAACATTCGACTATGACTTCTTATGAACTTGTGAAACACTTTTACCTCTCACTCGAATAATAGCGTCAATTGTAAACAACTGAAGGTATATTTATTTACATATTACTTTCTTATCAATTGAGTCATAAAGCCGCTGCTACGACACGAATGAGCGAGAGAGCGCGCTAAACTCAGAACTATCGAACTAGAATCCTATTAAACCGGCTCCTGCGTCTGAGACAAACTCAAGTGAAATTGCGCTCAATATCAAATCTTTACACCAACAAGCGTCTGGTGAATCTGCATTGATCGTAGACTTCTTTGCCGATTTTGCAATCGCGTTTAGTCACAGCCGAGCTGCGATTTGTGGCGCTCTGCATTTACGCATCGATCAGTAATTGAGACCAACCGTGTTTAGAAACGCTTTATGTTTGTAGAATTGTGAAAGAAGTGTGCTTTGTATAAGTTTCCCGGTTTTCGTGTGATTTTTTCTTAATTGCACTGCGAAGACCGCGGGCGCAATGCGACTACGCTTAACGCTTGCAATATTAGCCATCTTGCAGGTCATCTGTACGGCAAATGCAAATGGGTGAGTGGGTTTTTCATCAATTCAACTTTAAATATATTAATTCTAGTTGTGTGATTTGATAAATGTATTGTGCAAACAATGGTTGACTGAACATTTTTATTTCTGTCAGAAACCAGATTCTATACTTATGATTTCTAAACTTGTGGTTAAAATCGATTATGAAAGCATAAAGAAGCTAAGTGAAAAATGAACACAGATTTCAAAGCATTTAAGAATTATACTGAAAGCTGACTTTTTAAAGCAAAATATCTCAAAATTATAGTTTTCCATAAACTCTTATACTAGAACTTGTTCCTTTCTAATCTAACTATCTTGTTTTAGTATACAGAACTATGGAAAATTGTATCGTAATATAAGCGTTTCCTTTGGTCGCATGAAGAAAATTAAAGCAATAGACTTTTTCCCAAAGAAGCTTACACAATTTCTACCGCCAATGTCTATTTTTAATTTTCAAAACCACTAAATATATAAGCAAGTGGTACATATTCCTACATATCTACAAGAAACCCGTATCAGTGCATTTTTAAGTAGAGCTTATCTACGAAAGATAGTATTCCTATACCTATTCTCTACACAATTCAATGCATTGACCTTACGACTTCTGGCTTCTATTCTTTTATGAAATTAAAAATAAATGAAGCACTCATTTCTCTCGCTCAATCAGCTTCTCAATCATTTCACTCGTTTCTCTCACTCAATCAACTTCTCCATTGCTTCACTACCTATCAAAATGAACTTACTCTCTCTCTCTTTTACAGGCACTACACAGTTGTCGCTCCAGGCACAATACATACCAACGGCAAATATAATGTTGCTGTCGCTCTACATCAAGCCACCGTACCGGCAACAGTAAGAATCAGTCTACTGGGTCCACAATATAACGATTCCAAAACCGTTGAGCTGCAACCGTACGAAGTGCAGAACATCGGCTTTAATGTGCCGGTACTGCGTGATGGCCAATACAATATCATGGCAGAGGGTTTGAGTGGTGTGATCTTCAAGAATTCCACCAAGCTCAGCCACAATGTCTTTCAGACGCATGTGAAGATACAAACTGATAAGGGAAAATATAAACCGGGTGATACGGTTAATTTTCGCGTACTTTTTTTGGATGAGAATCTGAAACCTAGTGGTCCGTCAGCGAGCAGTGTTATGTGGTTTGAGGTACAGTTGTCATAGCACGCTATAAATACTTTAATGTTCTTTAGTTTTGAAGAAAATCTTGACATTTTTTAGGATGGCAAGCGCAATCGCATCAAAGAATACAAGAACTTCACGGTCAAGAAGGGTGTCTACACGGGCAAATTTCAAATATCCGAGTATCCTGTTAACGGTAGGTGGCGTTTGGCTGTGGATAACGGTGGCTGGCGTCGTACAATTGTCAGCTTTGACGTAGAGAAATATGTCTTACCAAAATATAAAGTGAGCGTTGATGCCACCTCCAAGGTGTCAGTGAAGGATGGTGACATGCAGGTGGTCGTGCGAGCCAAGTGAGTATATGTTTACGCAGTTTAGGGCTTTCAACTTAGAGTTCTGCAGTTTAAATATCCAAGAAAAGGGGTTGCTTCATAGCCTACTTTCTCAAACAATAATAACTTGTTGGAAAATATCTAATCTGAGTAATGACTCTCAGCAAAGAATCGTTTTAAGACAGTTGGTGTTATTTATTATTCTTATATTTCAATAAATATTTTATTTTCCCGTCATCCCCAGCTATACCTACGGCAAACCGGTTAACGGAAAGGTTACCTTAATTATGAAACTACAGTCCTTTTACTATACGCACAAAACCAACGACAACTCAACAGCCCAACCAGCGCAAATAATAAAGACCAAGGAAATGGTGAATGGTAAAGCAAAGTTCGATCTCAATGTGAGCCAATATAAAGACAGCTTCCTCAGCTTTAGAACTGCGCCATTGGATATAACCGCAACGGTGGAAGAGAATTTTACAGGCGTCAAAATCAACAGCACCACAGGAACAACGCTCTACCGGGACCGCTACTACATAAGTTGTCAGGTTTTTCAGGATTGCAACTGGTTTGTAGCCGACGAGGAAGCCGAAATGACATTCCGTGTAGTGAGCTTCGATGACGGCATACTAAGGGACATCAATGTGCCCGTGCGCCTAAGTTTCACCGAATCACTGCATAGGAACTACTATAGGGATGATAACAAAACCGAGCCTAAAATAGGCAACCAAGTCTTGGAATTTGAAAGTGTATTGGATGGCAACAGCAGTGCGGTGTTTAAGGTGAAGTTGCCAGCGCTGGAAAAATTTGAAGATTACACCCATTTCTATAAAATAAAAGCATTCTACAAAGATGAGATACACGATGTTATGAATATATATCAGAGGGATCCACCTAAAACTACGGACGAAGTAAAGACAGATGCGCCTACGAAACCGAAGTCGTTCTTTAAAGCACAGCTGGAGTATCCTAAAGGGAGTTATACGTGAGTTGGGTCTTGCATCGGTCTGTAGTTGTCATTTTCATAGTGTCTTCCACTATTTATTTTTCCTGACAGTTTCGACGCTGACAAGGACATTATACTGACTCTCAACTCAAGTGCACCACTGCCATATTTCGACTACAATATCGTGGGACGTGGAAACATTTTAGTTAGCGAGCGTATATATGTGCCTAATAAGGCCAATAGCTATGACTTGACTCTGAGGCCTACTTTCCTGTGGATGCCCTTTGCACGATTTTATGCCTACTTCATTGATGAACTGGGTGAATTTCACTATGCCGAGACAAGTTTGCAAATTAAGACGGAAATGCAAAATGAGGTTGAATATTATTCACAATTTTTGTCAATCTTCACTAATATTTTTTTCTTGCTACTCTCTATTTCCCACCCATGACCATTCAGTTAGAGATTACTGCCCCAACGGAGGTGAAGCCCGGCGCAGATGTCGCTCTGCGCATTAAAACCACGCCACATTCCTTTGTTGGTCTGCTTGCTGTAGATCAAAGTGTGCTCCTTTTGGGTCGCAATAATGATATCTCCAGGAACGATTTCAACTGGCGTCTGAGCTCCTATACAACCTATACACCTTGGCAGGGCGGTTACTCACGCTACCCGGGCGGTCATAGTGGTCTTATTACAATGACAAATGGCAACTATTTCTACAACTATACACCGCCAGTGACTAACGCAGGTAACTGTAAGAGAAGACAACGTATTACTTCCAGCTTCATTATAATTTTTACTAACTTCATAGTTGACAATCGCTTCGAAGACCTGACGGCCGTGCGTATAACGGGGGGTACTATGGGACTCGCTGCAAACCCCGTTTCCTTAGTAACACCCTCTACAGCAAGCCAGGAGGTTACAGTACGCAGAGATTTTGCAGAAACGTGGATTTTTGATGATATTGAAGAGTAAGTCTGCGGGTTCGGATTCTATGTTTAAGCAATATTATAACGGCTTGTCTTTTAAGCACGCAAACAGCGGAATTCATATGGACAAAGAAAATCCCTGACACAATTACTTCTTGGGTAGTCTCGGGTTTCGCGATTCACCCGGAGAATGGACTTGGTGTTACAACGCATAATACTGATATTGTCACTTTTCAACCTTTCTTTATATCAGTGAGGTTGCCATATTCAGTTAAGAGAGGTGAGTAAGATATCGGTACAAGGATGGATAAAGGAACTTAGTTCTCCATCAACAGTGATAACGCTTCTTAAGATCCCATTGAAGACTGACAACTCTTATAAACTAGAGTTACTGAGACTACCTTCGAAACGTAGTAATATCCGCTAGCCGAATTCGTAATGTAATTCTTCTATTTCTTATAGGCGAAATCATCAATGTGCCCGCTTTAGTCTTCAACTACCTAGATAAAGCGCTGGATGTCGAAATCACACTAGACAATACAGATGGCGAATATGAGTTCACCGAAATCTCCAATGAGATCTCCAGCGAAGTAAAACGTGTAAAACTCGTACATGTACCCGCACTGTCCTCAGCTGGAGTCGCATTTATGCTACGTCCCAAAATTATAGGCAACATTATGTTGAAGTATACCGCTATCTCACCACTCGCCGGTGATGCCATACACAAAATGCTGAAAGTGGTACCCGAAGGCGTGACGGAGTACGCAAATCGCGCATTCTTTGTGAATCTCTGCCCGAGCAACGGCAGAGCTTCGATTTAGTGCTACCAGCTGATGTAGTGCCCAACTCGGAGCATATTGAAGTGTCTGTGATCGGTGATTTGCTGGGACCGCTTTTGAATAACCTCGAGCATTTATTGCGCATGCCAACCGGTTGTGCCGAACAGACTATGTCGACATTGATACCCAATTACTTGGTGCTGAAATATCTAAAGGTGAGAGTTTTTTCACTCCAACAGAAGTTTATGCGACCTACTGTAATTCATATTTTCACTCTCAGCACATCAACAAGCTCACACCCGCTTTGGAAGCAAAGATATTGCAAAACTTGGAGACGGGTTATCAACGCATGCTCGGCTTTCGTCTGAAAGACGGTTCGTTTGACACCTTCCGCGCTCAGGATAGAAATGTGAACGGTTCCGTCTGGCTAACTGCCTATGTGACACGTTCGCTACATCAACTGCAAGAGTTTATAAAAGTAGACGATGCAATACTCGAGAAGAGCTTGAAATATCTCATCGACCGTCAAACGGAAAATGGCACTTTTGTGGACACCAACAACGTACGCTTCGGCACAGAACGTCAGGAAGGCGTGGCATTGACAGCGCATGTTCTATTGACGCTCATTGAAAACAAGGTATTCTCTTTTTTAAAGAAACCTCAAGAATATTAAAACTAACCCACTTCCAACACACAGCAACTAACCAAGGAATATCAAGCTAATGTCGACAAGGCCTTCGATTTCATTTTGGCGAACAGCGAGAAATCTGCCAACATATTCGGTAAGGCTTTAACTGCGTACGCCTTACAGTTGGCGCGACATCCGTCAGCCGGCAAACAACTCGAAATACTAAACTCAACTGCCAAAACTGCTGAAGATCGCATGTGGTGGTCGGCTTCAGAACATCGTTCGCAGCACTGGTGGCGTTGGATACCCAATGGCGATGTTGAGATCACCTCATACGCGCTGCTAACTCTACTAGATGGCGATCTTGTCGGTGTGGATGATTTATTGTCTATTGTGAAATGGTTGGTGGCCCAACGCAATAGCTATGGTGGTTTCATATCCACACAAGACACCGTTGTCGGGCTACAAGCGCTAATTGGCTTCGCAGAAAAAGCGCAATATGAACCAGGCATAATGGATGTGCTTGTGTTGGTTAAGGGCCCTGTTGAACGCACGGAGAACATAAAGGTTGATGAGGAAAATGGATTGTTGCTACAAACAGTGGAGGTAAGTGATATTACGAAGAAATAAGATCGAGATCTTAGAGATCTTGGACTTTACAGTTTTGCCATTCTTCCTTCATAGCTGCCACACAAAACACTCTCAGTGGATTTCATTGCGAAGGGCAAAGGCGCTGCCTTAGTGCAAATCGCCTATCAGTATAATGTGCTCGAGAAGGATCCGCAACCCAGTTTTGAAATCAAAACCATAATCAATAAGAACACACCAGTCTTGAAATTGGAAATGGATGCTTGTGTGGAATATACCGGTGAAGGGAACGCATCGAATATGGCGATTTTAGAAGTGACGCTACCCTCTGGTTATGTCGCCGATGGGGAGGCCTTTGAACGCCTCAAAAGCGTGCCACGCGTCAGGGTAATTGTGCTTTTAAAAAAGTTGGTTTTATATATATGTAAAGAAATGAAAATTACTTGCAGCAAGTGGAGACACAGAAATCGGACACCTTGATTGCGATCTACTTCGAAAGTCTGCCCAAGAGAGAAATTCAATGTTTGTCCATCGAAGCGCTGCGCCTATATGCGGTTGCCCAACAGAAACCCGCTTCCATTGTGCTCTATGATTATTATGATACTTTGAAACGTGCAACGGTTTACTACGAAGTCGTCTCGAAGTTGTGCGATATTTGCGAGGACGATGAAGAGTGCAAGAAGGCATGTCAATGAAGACAGTGCTTTCGTGAGATGAATTACAATTCTATACGAGAATACATTATATACATATGCCAATAAACGGTCTGAATATCGGTGCAATCATCACTGTTTGGGTTTCCTTCTAATTTTTAGGTGTGGTTTTGAGGTGTTGGTCGACAGATTATGGAAAGTTAGGAAGGTGAAAGTTGTCGATAGTGTTTGAGAGATATTAAAGCGTCTTCAAATCTCTAATAAAGTGAAATAAATAAATTTTCAACTTATAAATGCCTGTCTAAGACCGTATCCAATTTTTGATTACTTCTTGTTTTTGTGAAGGGAAATGGAGTGGGTTTGGTTGGTAAGCTGCTATAAAACCTGATCAATTTCTTGTTAGAGAACTTATGGTCCCATAACCTAAATAATATTAATATATGTAACCATCAACCCCTTTCATAACGAAAATAAATCACCTGCTGTCAGCAATAAGTTGCTTAAATTTTCATACAATTTCATAATTTATGTATGATGTAATTATAATTGGTTACCCGCTGCTTCATTATGCTCACAAATTAACAATTTTAACACATATGGCATTTGCTAAGACTGTGCAGACATATGTGAGGCGTATATATTCATGAGCAGCCAAATTAATATCATGAAGTATGTGAGCTGGCAATCAAGTGAAGATAATTTTAGTTGGATCCTAACAGATGTGACGTATTACTCACTTATTAGTGCATTGCTGAAGGCGCATGCATATTTAATAAATATGCTTTTAATATACTTTCATTACAACAGCTCAATTCGAGCTCAAATTTTGTAAATTTAAAAATATAAAATCTCATGTAATTTTTATTTGACGCAGTTAATGTCACCTTCGAGAAATCTGAGATTTTTCTGACCTTATAAATGTTGATTAAAGTCATATTTTTCACATCCACTCTGCGCTGGTCATTATATTTTAGGCCGAAAACCCAAATTTGCGCTTCAGTTTTAATTAAAAATTCATGCAAATCATAAATGTCATTGAGTTTGACTCGACGCCTCGCTGCAACACTTTGCAAGCGACTACAAAGGCCATTAAAATGCATATACACACCCAAGCACCGGGATATTTATTCATTACAAATTATGTGAATTTAATATTCAAGTCACATTTTAAAAATGTATTCACACGCACACACTCACACACCCATAAAGGGCCAACATATTTCACGAAAGCATTCTAAAGCAATTTGTTATGTTTTGAATATTTAAACATTTTTCTTTGGACCCCAAAAAAACGCATTACACCTTTTGGTGTGGCAACAATAAGCGCGGTGCCACACCCACTTTACTGAGATTATCATTATTTAAAAAAATTGGACACCCGCGGCGCTCATATAATACACATTGTTGTATGTGCGCCATTGTGGCTGTTGCAAGTGTGTATGTATGAAGTACAAGCGTCTGGGTATGAGATCTGGCGACAACAGCGATAATTGCAGGGGCTTTAAATTGGTTCAGTCGCGTGTTGCATGCGACACACATCTGTTTTTATGTAACGGCATAGAAATGTGTATAATTTTGACGGTGTGAAAACACTCTAATGAGGGTGCGTTGATGAAAGCTTGAAACAAGGTGTGATTAATTATAAAATATATTCTACATGTGTGTGTGCGGGGATACTCCTCAAAAATATTAACCGTTTTAGGTACTTGCGCTCAAAAATATTAACCGTTTTAGGTACTTGCTTGCGACTTTGTTGTATGTCAAATGAAAAATTACCATGCCACGCTGAATGTGAGCGATAAGTCAAAAGGCAGGTGGTGCTCTGCAGTCACTCTCCGTTTTTGGTAAAAAATACTGTTTTCGTCAGATGTTTCCAGAGATGCCTGATTTATGCCCATCTGCATACATTTTTTTTTTTTTTCACTGATTATACATAATATCATACAGGTGTAGAGCAAAGCGATCTCTTCAATATCAATATCAACCAATTCTAACATCAATATCCAATACAATACCAATACCCATACAAATACCAATACCAATACCAATACCAATACCAATACCAATTCCAATACCAATACCAATACCAATACCATTACCAATACCAATACCAATACCAATACCAATACCAATACCAATACCAATACCAATACCAATACCAATACCAATACCAATACCAATACCAATACCAATACCAATACCAATACCAATACCATTACCAATACCAGTATCAATACCAATACCAATTACAATACCAATACCAATACTAATACCAATACCAATACCAATACCAATACCAATACCAATACCAATTACAATACCAATACCAATACTAATACCAATACCAATACCAATACCAATACAATACCAATACCCATACAAATACCAATACCAATACCAATACCAATACCAATACCAATTCCAATACCAATACCATTACCAATACCAATACCAATACCAATACCAATACCAATACCAATACCAATACCAATATCAATACCAATACCAATACCAATACTAATACCAATAACAATACCATTACCAATACCAATATCAATATCAATACCAATACCAATATCAATACCAATATCAATACCAATACCAATACCAATATCAATACCAATATCAATACCAATAACAATACCATTACCAATACCAATATCAATATCAATACCAATACCAATATCAATACCAATATCAATACCAATACCAATACCAATACCAATATCAATACCAATATCAATACCAATACAAATACCAATACCAATACCAATACCAATACCAATACCAATACCATTACCAATACCAATATCAATACCAATACCAATACCAATACCCATACCAATAACAATACCATTACCAATACCAATATCAATTTCAATAGCGACACCCATAACAGTAAAAGTATCAGTGTTAATATCATTCTCCAATGTATATACACCCCAAACGAATGTCAATATCAGTACCGAGTAGAATACCAATACCATTACCAATCCCATTACTTTTTTAAAATACTTAAATGAACTCTGAAACAAATACACCACTTATCGCTACTTCGCCACACACTTTGTCTTCCTTAATGCAAAATGATATTTTCCTTTCACGCCCGTCCGCCCCTCTTGCCCAGCAAACGCCAGCAACTACTAGTTGATGTTTCCATTTTGGTAAAAAATCGCAACACTCGAAGGCACAGCTTCACTAATTTGTCTTCTGCTTTCGCGCTCAACTCCAACAGCCACCATGCATCCTCCTTCCCTCACCAACCAAATGCACTTACAGCGCGAGCAAGTAAAAACAACAAAAACATTTGTAAGTTTGCTGTAAATAATTAATTTGTCTGACATTCAACAGCGTCACCGCCGCTTTTCAAAGCTTAAAATATGCAACACTGCCACTTCCGTTCGAGGGCAATTTTTTGCTGGCGCGTCTTCTGCTGTAGCCAAGGCATTATTTTTCGACGCTTTTTGCTGGTTTTCCACGTCGATCGTTTTTCTTCCGCGTACGTTTTTTTCCACACTGAATTGTATTTAATGCTCACTTCCGGCAAGAAAACAAAAAAAATAAAGAAGCGGCTGACTTTTCAGCTGGTGAAAACCGATGGAGAGAGAAAGAGAAATGACGTAAAAGCGGGACTGCAGCGCCGCCAATTCAATTTCTGCTGTCGACAATAGCAACAACAGTGGTGTGTGTGTGTGTAAGCTTTGGCGGTGTGCCCGTGTGAAGGCTTTAGTGTGTGTGTGTGTCTGAAAGAGTGTTTTGCATTTGTGTGCCACAGCCGCCGCAGCGCACTTATAATAAACGAGCATACTTCTTGGCGCGCCGCAATTTAGTAGCGTATATACATTTGCTGACTCCTTCGCAAGCCCAAACACACACACTCCTGCACTCCGCCACACCTTTGCATATTTGAAATCCAGCGGCACTCGGCAAAGGATAGGTGATGCGAACACTCTCACACACTTCCGCTGCTGCTACCTCAACACTTAACTCCTTTCGCCCTCAACACTCGACGCTCAACTCTCGACACTTCAAGGCTTTCCTCTTTGCTTTCTGCTTAACGTTCAAGTGACTTGTGCATAAATAAGTGCCCTATACGTTGTACTACTTGTGGCTCGCAGCATGAGAGTAGGAGTATATGCAGTTCGAGGCTGGCACACACACACACATGCATTTTCATTGTTTAAGTAGTAAAATGAAGATGCGGTTATGCGGTAAATACGAGCTAGAGGCGGCAGGCTCACACAATCGCTTGGCTTGTTTACCACTTTGGCCGCGATTTAACACTTTTGGATTTCACTCGTACATTTGTTTTGCCCTTAAGCGTTTACACATTTGATTTCGTGTTTGTCGTGACATTCGCCTGATTTTCGGCGCAGATTTAGCCTAAACTCGAGATGGTTTTCTGTAAGTGGTGCTGGTGTGATAAAGTCATTTGATGAGGGAATCTTGGCTTGTGCGTGGTAAAGGAATATGTGATGTCTGAGAGTGTTTGGAGTATACAGTTGTAAGATAACTTTATTACGATGATTACCAAAAGCTACAATATTTTCTAGATCTTCGAAAATTGTATTTCGACACTACTAAACTAACCTTTTTGAAGTCTTGAGCCGTTAGTTGCGTGCAAACGATATCTTGAAGCGCGTTTTTTCTATCGAAGATGAATTTGTTTTGGCTTCAATATGTAACCGTATAGCATAGTTACCATTAAGGTATCGACTAAGACGAGGTGAAAACAGCGCTATGGTGGCTTAACAAGAACAAGGCCCCAGGACCGAAGAAATACTGACTGGCGTGGCGGGATCAGCCAAAGCCTCTTTCGATAGCACTGACAGGTACTGCCTATTCAAGGCCATGTCTACATTTTATATCCCTGCAAAACTCATGCGGTTATATAGAATGACTTTGAGCATAACTCCGTCAACTCTCAAATCTGTCAAAACGAAAATGACCTCTATGATACCAGACGCTCCCTCTCTTGCGTCAGCAGAGCCTTTTCAGGCCAAGAAAAGGAACCAAAAGTAGTTGGTCTTGTAGTAAACGAGGGCAAGGCAAAGTACCTGAAGGCCAATAACAAATATTTCTCGAGCCTTGGGAACTACGTCACTGTTCGCAGCTATAAATTTGACAAAGTAAAGGACTTTATCTTGGAACCAGCATAAATACCACCAACAATCTAAGTCTAGAGTTCAAGCGCAGAATAACTCTTGCCAATAGATGTTACTTTAGGATCGCTAGGCTGTTGAGAAGCAGACTCACGAGACGAACAAAAATTATGTTCTATAAGGCTCTTCTCATTCTCGTCCTATTATACGCCGAATATGGAACCATGAACTGTATGAGCACCACGGCAACATGGATATAGTTAAGTTGCATAAAAATCCAACGAATGTGCTAATAAGGCCATCTCATATTCATGGAAATGAAATGCTCCTTCGATTCGATACCAATGGGTGGACAATGGGAGCAAGTGCGACTACGCAGCCAATGGAAGGACCAAGTGCAAAGAGACCAGTCTCCACATGGAATATAAAATTTTTTGTGACTTCGCATAGGATAGAGGCAACTGGCTAAGATGCGTGTTCTCAGCACAGTATGAACCACGATTGTAGTGCCAAAAAAGAAGACTATTAAGGTATCGAGAAGTCTCAAGACGGTCTCATATGACTCTTTCAAATAGTAAAGGACACTACAAATATAAGTCTAGGAAGCAAAAGGCGCTACAAATAATTATTTTTTCTACCAAAATAACTTAATTAAGAACATACTATGAATACCAAAGACCATTTAAATTCCTTATCAACCGAAATCCTAGCACATTGTATCGTGAAACAGCTACACGTTCCACGAGTATATAAAAGAGCATAAATCTTCATCAACGACTCGACGTTGCAGGAATTTCAAATGCACGTGAGCAAACAATGCGCGATTTAACAAAGAGAGTCGGCTAATAAAAATCGCTTAAAAGCAACAATGGACTTAACAGGACTTTTTAACCTCGCAGCGGTAAGCGGCGCGCCGTTAATACCGACTCTCGTTAATTATATTGACGCGAATTTACGGAGAGAAATCACCGCCGAAGGGAGGAGGGTGTGTGGCAATCACTTCATTTACGAGCGCGACGATTGAGCGCTTGTAACGAATTCCTTTGCACAACAGTTGGAACGTGCGTGAGTACACACTTTCAAATGCCCCGCCGCACTTTTGGCAGCGTCACGAAGCAAGTTAAATGAACTGCGAACTGAAATGACACAATAGACGGTAGAACAAAGCAAGCAACTGAAGCAAAAGCAACGGGAACGACTTGTGCGCCACCTTAAAATCAGCTGGAATATTGGCGTCACAACACACACGCGGCCCGTGTGCGCCAGCGGCGAAACAAAGTCGCCAGATGCGGCGATAAAAACGAACATGAAAATCGAAAATGCCAGTTTTTACGGAATTAACAGCCAGTGGAACACACACAGGCACGCTGAAGCGCCCCACAACTTGCACTCAAAGAAGGCGCACATTAACAAAGTGGCCACTTTACTACGGTGTTTTTGTTGTTATTTTATTTGCACCGCCACAAAGTCGGCAACACGCGCTCAAAGTTCACCGGGTCGCAGCTTGTGCGCGGGTAAGCGGTTAATGGCTGATGCTGTGTTGTTTTGTTGGCGCTTGGTTTGGGGCATGCAACTACTGTCAATAAAGGTGCGAACGTGCAACGCCATAGAACCGCGGTGAATTACAAGCATTGCGCGGTGTAAGTGCTCACCGACTTATATATGTATATTTGATTCCGTGTGCTTGCCACACCAAAAAAGGCTTTAACAGGTGCGCGAAAATTCACTACTTTTACGCTCCTCCTCCCACCCCGCTGCTTAGGTTGGTTGTCTGCAAAGCGTTGACAAAGTTGCCACAGCGCAAATGAGTTTATTCTGTTTAGTGGTTGACAACACTCGCACACATACAAACATGCCGCTCCAGTCTTTGGTTTGTGCGCTTGTGGCAGCATGGTGTTGCATGCAACAACTTGTAGTGCAAAATATGGGGGCACATAGATTTGTAAATGCACTTGCTTTCACTTGTACTGCAGCGCTTGCTTTACTACTTCCCTTCCCGTGCTTAGCATTTCCGCTTTTCTTACCCTTCTTGGCGCGTATTTAAATGTTAATTTACGCATTTGCGGCAACACTTGGAAAACTTACTTTGCAATGTTAATTTGTGGCACTGAAATTTTAATGCGATTTGTTGTAGAATTTACTTTGTCTGTAATGGTTTACGGAGAGGGTTGGGCGCTTTCGATTAACCTCTCTAAAGTTATTAGACCGATGTCTTTGAATAAAACATCGCATTGTGCTAAACCCCAAGACCAGCTTATCGTAGGGGCTGCAAGAACCTACGTCTTCACCCATCGTCTTATCGTTCTAAAGGTTATTCCGTTATTATTACCCATCTTGAGACCCAGCATTCATTATTGGATAGTATTCGACCGAATAGACCACGTCCAACACGCAGTGAAAATATGGCTGCCGTAACTGAGAGTATACACGAAGACCGTAGAGAGTCGATTCGGAGCCGTTCGCAGCAACTCGGACTGACGTATGAAACGACTTAGTGAATTTTACGTCGAGATCTTAAATTGAAAGCGTTCAAAATACTGCTTGTACAAGAAGAAGATCCAATGTTTTCGAGCCAAATTCTGTTCAGCGATGACCCGCATTTCAGGCTCAATGAGTATGTAAACAAGCAAAATTGTCGCATTTGGGACGAAGAGCAACCTGAAGAGATTCAAGAGCTGCCATTTCATCCAGAAAAAACAACAATTTGACGTGGTTTGTGGGCCGGTGGAATTATCGGTTCATATTTCTTCAAAAATGATGCCGATGAGAACGTAACTGTCAACAGCGACCATTATCACGCCATGATAACCGACTATTGAAGCTCGTGATCTGGTGACATTTGGTTTCAACAACACGACGGCACTTCCCACACATCGTATCTATCTATGGATTTTTGAGAGAACACTTCGATGAACAGATAATTTCACGTTTCGAGCCGATCGATTGGCTACCAAGATCCCGTGATATCACACCGTTAGACTTTTTCCTGTGTGGATATGTAAAGTCTAAAGTCTATGCGGACAATCCCACTTCGATTCAGGCCTTGGAGCAAAATATCATCGCAAATTGGACTCAACGAAGGACCTTCCGAGACGTAACCGCGGCCAATATTTGAAAGAGAGAATCTTTAATATATAAATGCCAAAGAATGTTCTTTCGAATGATAATAAACAGTCCCATTATATTTGATTTTTCTGTATTTTTTTTCTTTAAAAAAGCAGAAAACCTCGAAATAGATCACCCTTTAGTAGCCAAACACATAAGCGGTCAATGAGACACTGAGCCTAACAGAAACTCTACAGCGACGATTAAGTCCATATAACGAACGAACTTTTCACGTTTTAAACGAATTAATATTTACGGTTATGTAACACATATGTTGCTCTACGTTGTTTTTATCTTTTCTGCCATGAGCTTAGCCTAAAGGTTAAATGCAACGCAAATAGCCTTACACTCAACTGAAAGCATAAGGCAAGCATGAATTATTGATTCACTACTGTGATTACATGTAAATATGTAAAAAAAAAACAGATGATTTTTTTAAATATTCTCGACTTAACACTAGTTTATTATGCGCTTAAGCAGAATCCTTTAAAAGCATTTATTACACAGTTTATTTATTTTGAGGCTTAATAGCATTTACCCACTTACTTATGCAACGAAATCCATAAAAATCACGGTAATAAAAATCATTGCCTACATTTAACGCAAGCCGAGCCGAGCCGTGATGGCCGTAGCAGCATACAGCACCCTCCGGCCTTTTTGCCGTGAAAATAAAAAATAATAATAATATAAATATGAAAAACCGCAAAAAATATGCCCCGACCAATGCAGAAATATTATGACAACCTTATAAATCCCACGCAGATCATTTATCGTACACTTAATGATGCCTTAAATTGCCGCTCATAAATTACCAATATCTCAAAGCTTGTATCGATTTGTAAATCCCGATAATAAACACAGCATGAAACAGACCGGAGCGGTAGAGCGCAAGCCGCAGGAAAGTCAAATGGCTGGCAAAAAGGTAGGCGAAAGAGAAAATTCAAATAAAAAGGCAATAAAAAATCAGAATAAAATTTGCTTTGCCGACCATTCAAGAGTAACGGCATTGAAAGCCTAGAAAATAGCGCTATTATGGCTTTCAAACGAGCGTGCGAGGGGCGGAGCGCGATTGAGTATGATGTTACAAGTAATGCGGCGGTGATGGAAGGTATTTTCGGTTAGGTAAATTTGTATTTATGAATACTTAGAGGCACCCATCAACACACGCACTTTAACGACCATTTCGACTGCTGTCGACAGCAGCACGGCTGAGTGGATGACCTATGGGGCGGCTACGCCTTCATCAAGACACCAGTAAACTTGTTTATTTGTGTAAATCCTTAAAAATTGTTAAAACAATAAAAAGGATCAACTAACCGAAATCCAGCTAAGTCCATAACTCATTCAAGCGTATTAACTAAAACAAATGTGGACTGACCGACCGAATGACTGACAGACCGAATGAGTAACCGACAAGTGGAGACCGGTTTGCTAAAGCCACTGAGAAGTTGAGTAGTTAAGTTAGTTGTGGATGCGAGCAGCGAGGAAGGCGCTGTGGCAACCAACTGGGTTAAATGCTTAAGCAAACAAGCGGCGAACGCACAGCAATAAAGGCAAATGGCTGTGGTGGCCGCAAAAGCGAGCTGCAATGAAGCTCAAGATTTAAAGTACCATAAAAAGCAACAACAACAGCAGCAGCAAAAAGTCAGCTGGTGGGCGTAAGCAGTTGCGGAAGAGGAAATGGCAAATTGTGGCTTGTACTGGAGGGGGGGTCTCATTGCCAAATCTCAACCATTTCTTTGATTTTCGCATGGCCGAATATACTTCAATGCAAATAAACGAGCAGCTGCTATTGTTACTGTAACAACAACAAAAACACCAACAATAATAGTAACATTGTGTACTCTTGTTGTTGACGCCTTGCAAAGCAAACAAAAGCTCTGGAGCATTAACATAAACATTCGGAAATAGCCAACAACTACATAAATATGTAAGCAAATACTTGTGAGTAAATAAAAGCGAACTAAAACAATGCAAATAAAAGCTAAAGCGAAATAAGAAAGAAAAACAATGCAAATATGTGGGGACAGTGCCAAAAAAGACGACAAATCAAGTGGAAGACTAAAGTTGACGAAACTTTGCATATCTGCAGGAGCCAAAGAATTCTCGAGTGGAGTAAAGACAAAGTAAAGTCAAATCAATGTTGATTCTTAACAAGTTGATGAGTAAATTGACTACAGTTAAATACAAATAGATATGTATTTGTCAACTCAGCGCTATGCGCGTAGGTCCCCAGGGTTGTGTGAGTTCTATTCGACTTATTGGTTCCAATGGAGAAAAATCTTCGTTGGTACTGTACTTCAGTTCGCAAGCTCCCTAACCGTCACGACGATGTATGACATGTATTTTCTTTTCGACGGAGTAGTATGCTAGATTATGTCAAGAATCTTTGGACCAAAAGCAACTCGACCCTTAAAATGCTCAGTTTCGAAGAAGTCATGTGACATTCTTGATAGATTTTAAAAGAGAGATAGACTCAATCTTCAATAGAATGCAATTGGAAAATATAAGAACCTTTAAATCGCTAACACAAGAAATAATTATTTGGTTTCGGCCTAAAAACAGTCATGTGACAGTAGGATCTGTCATCAGCTATCAGACAGTTATCAGATTTTTGAAACCCGCTGTCAAGTATTTGCTATAAGCTAAATGCACAGTGGTTCCGTCATAGGCCAAAAATCAAAAAATCCATCTTGCGATTTTTTGACAAAATGTATACCGATGGTCTCTAAATTGTCCACACTTCCTATTTGCAAACCGGGTTTTCCGAAAAATCTAACGTTACTTTCAAAAAATAGAGTTAAATGCATGAACATCTGTACATTTTTTAAATTTTTTACTAATTTTTTTTTTTAATTTTGGCAGCAACAATGAACTTCAATTTGTTCTGGTAATTATTCAGGTTAACGAATGAAGATTATTTTTAATGGATTTTGAAGCTAAAGGTATTTATTTTAACTTGTGAAATTAATTAAGACTAACATGATTTGTATTTTTTGTGAAATTTGTGTTTTATATCACCTATTCTTTTTGTATCGTATTTCTGCGTCTTCAATGTGTTAACATAAAGTTTTAATTGTGTTCCCCCGCGATCCCCCTTTAATTATATTTTATATAGTATTTAGCAGAGTCTTAAGGTAATGAAAGTGTTAAGGTTAGGTTGCTAAAGAGAGTATTATAGTTTTGTTCACATAACGGTTGTTTGTAACACCCAAAACTAAACGAGTTAGATATAGGGTTATATATACCAAAGTGATCAGGGTGAAGAGTGGAGTACAAATCCGAATGTCTGTCTGTCCGTCCGTCCGTCTGTGCAAGCTGTAACTTGAGTAAAAATTAAGATATCTTGATGAAACTTGGCACACTTATTTCTTGGCACCATAGGAAGGTTGCTTTCGAAAATGAGCAAAATCGGACCACTGCCACGCCCACAAAATGGCGAAAACCGAAAACACATAAACTGCCATAACTAAGCCATAAAGAAAGCTATGACAATAAAATTTGGTATGAAGGATCGCACTATGAAGGGGCATATTTGTATGTAATTTTTTTGGGGAAGTGGTCGTGGTCCCGCCCCCTACTAAGTTTTTTGCACATATCTCGCAAACCAACAGAGCTATATAAACCAAGCTTTCTGCAGTCGTTTTTTTAGCCACCTCCTACTACGGTCCAAAAATGAAAGAAATCGGATCATAACCACGCCCACCTCCCATACAAAAGTTAGGTTGAAAATTACTAAAAGTGGGTTAACTCACTAACGTAAAACGTCAGAAACACTAAATTTCGCATAAGAAATGGCAGATGAAAGCTGCACTCAGATTTTTTTACAAAATGGAAAATGGGCGTGGCGTCACCCACTTATGGGTCAAAAACCATATCTCAGGAACCACTCGACCGATTTCAATGAAACTTGGTTTGTTATAGTTTCCTTACATCCCAATGATATGTTGTGAAAATAGGTCAAATCGCTTCACAACCACGCCTACTTCCTATATACCAGAACTTTGAAGACAATCTCAATCACTTACTTTACAATATATAAAGTAAGCACTAGTGAAGATATCGGTGCAGAACTTTGCACAAATACTATGTTTATAGTGTGGCAGCCCCATTCTAAAAATCGCCGAAATCGGACCATAGGTTTTTAAGGCCCCATATATCGAACACGAGGACCTCGGTGCTTCTAACCTAATATTAGGGTTTCCAACTTTCAATGGACTTTATACAATATATATGACGAATATGTGGGTCAAATTGTGTATTATATAATATAAATAAAGTTAAATAAATAAATTGCGAGAGTATAAAATGTTCGGTTACACCCGAACTTAGCCCTTTCTTACTTGTTTTAAGATATATTTAAAATATTTTTCTAGATTTTTGGTGAAAATTTCATAGCGATATCTCAACGGGAAGTATTTATGACCGCGCCTTCATACAAGCCGAACCACTGTGAATTGGTTGCTATAGAAGGAAATAAAGAACAATTATAAAGTATGAGTGGATCAGATAAGTCATTATTATTTATCTTGGGTCTTGTGTCAGTATCAATTGTCATCACCTGTCAGACGCTTATATTTGACAGTTGTCAGATATTTGAAGTCCACTATCATGTATATGCTGCCAGGTGTGTGCTAAATGGCTGCTGTCAGTTCTTAGCTGTCATATAAGTTTTGTCAGATTTTTGCTCTCCGTTGACTAACTTCGGATAACTGATATATTTTCTATAGGAGGAATCGTGGATTCAGGTATCATCTGTCAGATAACTTTTGCTCTCCGTTGACTGCCGTCTTATAAGATGGAAGTCAGATGGCTGTCATATATTTTCTATAAGATGGATGGATGTCAGACGTCAGCTGTCAGATAATTTCTGATAGGCTGACTGACGTACAAAAGATAAATTTAACAAAACTCAACCAACATAGGCTAGCTTTTTCAAAATTAACAGGACAATATTCAGATTATCAGCAGTTGGATAACAACAGCCAATAAAATGTACAAATAATAAGTATGAACATGACCACTTTACCTAATTAAATTAATTGCCTTAAATCGCTCATTATATTGCATGAATTATTCAATAAGAGCACCTCAAAATCAATTTCAGTTTGCATGTCCTGCTTCCTTTTTCAATTGAAATAATTCCACTAATTTGCTAAGTATTTCACAAAAGTTCCATTTCATTTATGCCGAACAATTCAGTAATTTGCACGAATTTCATTAATTAGCCAGAGAATTGTTTAATTGCTTAATCATTGACACGTGTAAATGGCGTCATGAATAACTGTACTTCCAAATTACATCATAAATATTCAAAGAAGTTCGCTTATTATGCAACTAGGAAGCTTACATAGTCATAAGTTAAGTGATTGCATAAGTACATATTTACATAGCAGATCATCAATCGCGCGTCAAAAAAGCGGTTGCAAGTCAAGTAAATATTTCTTAATGCGCGCTTGTCACAAAGTCAATGATTGATACCCCACCCAGCGTACCCGCACCCCTCTTCGCTTTGACGCCAATGTCGCAACGCAATTTGATAAATATACTTCGAGCACAATAAAAGTTGCCACATTCCATGGTTAATCAGTGAAGCGGAAAGCTAAAGGCAAAACGGAAATTATTGCTGTGATTGTAGTTGTTGTTGTTGTTCACTTTATCGGCGACATTATACAATATATCAAAACATTTCAACTATCAAAGCAAGAATATAATAAATTGAAATGCGCATTAGAATTCTACACTTCCACACTGCTGAGGAGCGGAGAAGATGGCTCTCGCAAACCGGAAGGCAGTTCAGTTGGGGGTACAAGGAGGGCAAGACAAAAGCGCGCCGACCGCCTGTGAAGTGTTTAGGTAGGTGTTGCCACAACGGTAAAGATAAATGAGCAAATAAGAAATAAGCAAATTGTTGTTAAGTCATTTGTCAGATTTGTTTAAGTGTCACTTAAGTGAGGGCAATAAGTGAAATGAGCAATTGGTGCGCTGGTGCGGCTATTTGGAGCGTCAAGTTGCTTGTACATTTGACAGTGTTTGAATGTTTTGGTGGATTGACACGGATAATTAGTGGTGATTTTACGAGGAGGGAGCGCTAAATTTTGCTTAACACTCGTTAGAGTGAAGTGAACTAACACTTAGGGGAGACAATTGCTGATGATAATGGACTCAGAGTGAAGTTATGGAAATTCGGCGAAGTAATTAAAGTGAGAAGTGCGATATAGCTCATAGTGACCTGTTTTATAGATGTTATAGATATAGATTCTGGGATATTTGACGACCAAAGTTCATTACTTACACATAGTTAAGCTCTCTGACTGAACATCCTTTCTATCTCTCTCTCATTTTTACTTTAAATCTCTTCTCTTTCTCTATCTGTCTCTCTCTCATTTGTGCATAAAATCTCTTCCTTCGCTTCTCTCTCCTTCTCCCCTTTCTATCTCTATCTATCTCCCACTCATCATCACTGAAATAAGCAATCTGACTGAACGTCCATTTTATCTCTCTTTAATTTTGACTTTAAATTTCTTCACTCTCGTTCTATACATCTCTCTCTTTTTACTTCCCTCTATCTATCTCCCTCTCTCTTTATATCTCTATCTCTCCCCTCTCCAGTTCTCTCTCTTTCTTTCTCCGAGGCCACAATCAAGTTGGGTGATATTCACTACAATATATAAACTTGTTGAGAATTAAAGTTGCTTTCGAGAAACGAACGAAAATTTTGTGAATTTCATCTTAAATATAGTTTTTTCTCTCTCTTAATTGCCACCTTTAATGGAACCACTATTTAATACACAAACTCCCTGAGGCAATCCACAAAATGCTGCCAATGCGTATACGATATCAAATAACGGATCAGCATAAACTTATTAAAAAAGTGTCAAAAACAATTTTCGAGTCAAATGCAAGGCCCAGAAGCAGCAAAAAAGAAAGCATGACACCAAGTTGACAGCCGTACAAACCTCAAAACCAAACAAGAACACACGAAAATAAACACAAACAAAATCGTGTGCCAAACGGAGAGGCAGTGACTAAATAGCGGAGAGAAACGTCACAGGAAAGACGCAGCCAAAGTACAAATTGCAAAGTTTTGCCTATAAAATGTCAAAACGTCAAAAGAGGCTGCCAAAAAAATCTGCGGCAAAACTTCGCCTCCGCCACTTTTTCTACAGGCAAAATCAATAAGCGACAAATTACGAGACCATAAGAGGCCGCATAAAAAAATATATAAAAAAGCGTGGAATGCGAAAATAAGATTGAAAGCCAGCAAAAGGCAACCGGAGAATGGCGAAACTGTGAACTGTGAAGTTTTCCGAGCTGCGATGCGGCGCCTGTCCCTCGAGACCAACAAGGCGGTTCAACTTTCTGGTCAGAAAATTCAAAACCGACGAATCATTTTTATTTCACTTAATACTTCTTTCTTTTTTCGGTTTTTATAATGCGAGTATTTTTTATTTTCTTTAATTGGAAAAGACATAAAAAATGTATGCAGGAAAGCCACACAATGTTTGAAACAAACGCCGCATGCAAAGCAACGGCAAGTAGAAGACACTGTGGCAAGCCTGTACCCTGGAGTCGCAGGAGACAGCGCGGAGCGGCAAACAAAGCAAAGTGACAGCAACAAGTTGAATTGCCAACAATTACCATTTAAATTGAGATTTAAAGTTGATTTGCCTGAAACAGTGGGCGGCAAATTGTTGGCAATGGACTGCAAAAGCAAAAACAACAACGTCACCAAGAAATGTGTGTGTGTTTGGAGGCGGAAATGTAAACAGAAGTGATGAGCAAGAGAAATAAAAGTTCGTGCAAAGTTTAAATCTCGCTGCCAGCAAAACGGGAAGACCAGCGTGTGAAAGTTGTAAAGGACTTAAATGAAGACAGAGATGTCAGCATTTGGAATTGAATTTGTGAGAAAATGTGCAACGGCAATAAGTAATGCTGAGAAATGGGTTCATTTGTATGTCATGGAAATGGAATATTTGTTGAAGAAATAATATAAGGAATTGAAAAATAATAATGAAATTGTATAAGAATTCTTAGTTATGAATGGGGTATATGTGCCAGAGAACTCAGTTTTTATTTGGTCCGTATAGCTAGATGTCACGAACTGGTTAGAATATTTCGAATAGTTAGAATATTTAATGATGGATACCGATAATAAAGGTTGGATCTCGAAAGCAGCTGAGTCTAAGTGGTTTAAAGGATATAAAGCGTTATCTATTAAATCTTAACGCTTTCACTTCAACAATTTTCCTAAGAAGTTCGAAGGATTGACTGTAGAGAAACTACAGTATCCGATACTTCACTTGAGATATTTAATATATTATTAATTTGGTCGGAATATAATAATGTTAGAGCTTCGGTATTCCTTAGAGCAAATGTCACAATAATACAGGTACAGTCTTCTCAAGTTCAACGAAGAAGCCCAACTCAACCAGTCGAAAATTTCAGTTCAGAACCATCCATCCAACCCGACTTTGAATTTTGAGTCACGATCTCAACTGAAAGGTGCAATTTAAGTAACTCTATATCAATTTTGGAATGGGTGTCCATGAGAAATTTTCTTTGTTCCATGTTCATATCGGCAAAAAGTATTTGAAGATCCGTTTGAGCTCGTATCGTGAGTCCAGAAATTTAAATTACTAAATTAATTTCTACTCACTTTTGACTCGGAAAACCCCCCAGAGAATTACGTGTTCTGCATTTTGCTGTCCAAACCCCATAAGCTATTGAAAGACATTCGAAAAAGATGCTACCAGACTCTTGCACAAAGCGAAGATGAGTTTAATCATATTTTAAATGCATCATAGGTTAGAATAGGTGAGGCCAACGGGTAGATCTCTCAAATTGCAGAGAGTCTTTTTGTGTTTGTGACACCCAGACACTCCTGACGAATCGATAAGCCCCTTTTGATTCGACAAAGCGCTTGGACTCTATTATAAATTTCTTAAGTCGACTAATGTCACTTCACCGGTTTCGCCGAAGATATGACTACCGATATGTTTTAACCGTTAGACTTAGGTTGGACATTGAAAGGGTTGATGTTTGGATGATTCCTCTTCGCTTTCCACCATGCAGCTTTTGCAACTAGGTTAGGCTTGATACCTAACCTCGCCGCATCTGTGCCTATTGAGCCTTCCAAACCGACATAGATGGGAAGAACCGTTTTCGATCCACCGCTGGCCAGAGAGACCTCGCTACTGCACAGGTGCTGACTGTTGTCCAGCTTTCTAGCGCAAGTGGACCACGGACTACCCACTTGCTTCCACACCAGCGGCAATGTTGCAAGGGTACACTCTCGCTTTGCAGTTTGCAGCGATTCCGTGGTGACCGCGTACCCACACAAGTCGGATAGAAAAGTAGTTCGAAGTTTTTGAAGATGTTAGAGACTCTCTTACTAGCTTAGAGCGTACTGTCATCGCATCCAAGGCTAGTATTGCCGCTCTGCTCTCGGAATGCTGAAGGAGCAGTATGTCTACTAGTACCTTAATGACAGCCACCTCTGCCAGCAGGACGCTGCGATGGTCTAGCAGCCGAAAACTGAAGTTAATTGAGAGCTTCTGACAGAAAACTTCCCCTAACGGGGGAGCTAAGCTTCAATCCATCCATGAAAAACTCACTCCGCCTCTTGTCCATCTGTTTTTCCTCTGACACATAGCTCTTGAAGGTATGTGCGCCGTGTAGAAACCGTTCGTTATCCTGCAACAACATTCATGGAAGAATCAGTTGAGATTTGTCATTTTGGAAGGTCACATTTCTACAAACGAATATTATGCCGTTATAAATGGCACTCTTTCGTGTAAAATTTTCCTCAAGTTTTTGCCTTAGGAACCCTTATATTTCTTTCTGCTGCATTCAAAACCGAGCAGCTGCTGATTTAACCTTAACCTTTCCAAGAACGAGAACAGCAAAAACAACAAACGCATTGCAACGTGCTGGGTCCATTGGCCACGCCGTGCAGCATATGCATTAACGGCTACAAAACAAAAGTGAATATTCACGCACAGCTCGTAAACTTAGCGAACCCCTCAAAACTAAGCGCTCAACTCAACACTAAAATTGCGCAGCACAGATTTCCTTACAGAATCCCAAGAATGAATGAAAGAAAAGGTTTCCCTCGTGTACAATTTTAAAGCGTGATTTGCAAGCTACGTGTTATTGCACAGTCCCCTCCTACACTACTCGATGCTGGCCCAAGTAAGGAATGAAGAAGCTGCGAAAAAGTGCACGCTTGACTTGAGCGGGTTGAGTTCTTTCGACGGCTGCCAATATGAGCGCTGGTCAATTGTCGTTCTGACGTACGACGTGTGAGCAAATCAAGCCATTTTCGTCCCTTTTCACAGGCGGCACGTACAATTTGTTTATTTTGATGATGCTGCTTGGGTTTTAAACAACATTTGAGTTTCTGTGTGTATGTGTATGTGGGGGTGTGTTGGAATGAAGTGTTTGGAGTTAGTCGAGCGCATAACAATATCAATAACCACAACAATAAAACCAGCTTAAGTTGATTTGCCGCCAGAGGCATGAAAATACGAGAGGATCAAGTCACATCAAGGATAACAAACAGACAAACAGACAGTCAACAACACGTGTGTGTGTGTGTGTGTGTGTGTAGGTGATTATGTTGCCAAGGCGGCGTATAAATCTGCTATTGTTTTTATAAGACATAAAAATCCCTGCTGGTATGCTTACACTTGTGTGGTGCTGGCGAAGGCGGTGTAGAAGGCGTTCATAAGTTGTCTGTAACTGCCTGCGGTTGGCTTTGCGCCTTCGCCGCTGCCACTTCCTTTGCCTTTTCTTTTATTATTTTTTATTTTATTTTACTTTTATTCGCGCTGGCTTTTCCCAACTTAGCGCAACTGATTTTTCGTTATAAACAAAACTATAATTTAAGCATGATTTCCTTTATGGGCGCACACACACAAACAACAAATACACAAGCAGAACGTGAGAATATTTTTCACGCAACTCGGCGGTTGCCAAAAAAATATGAAAAGCACAACAACAACAACAAAACGCAAATAAAATGAATGAGAGAGCTGTAAAAAGATTTAACAAAATAAAAAAAAATTATTTTTTTCACTTTCTTAGTTTTATTTTTTTGTTTTTTTTTTATTTTTATTTTTTCTATTTCATAGCGCCGAAGCATTCATGCAGGAAAAACAAAGTGTGCAATTGCGAGTAAGCAGAAAAACGCGCAAATGGCGGAAAAAGTGCGCAAAGCGAGCGCCGACCGGCGAGCGCCAACCTCACACAGAAAAAACAACCCACAAAAAAATAAGGAAGCGACGGCAAGAGCACGCGTTAAGTGAAAACACCTAAGCTCTTCACAAAGTCTGCGCAATGTCTGTTGCGTTTTTGCTTTCTTTTCATTTTTTTTTTATAATTTTTCCTTTTATTTTATTTTTACTTACACCAGTGTGTCAACTTATGCGAGCACGCTTTGACGCCTTTAAGTATGCCAAGTTTTTGCAACAATTTTTCATGCAGCTTTTGCTCCGCTCGCTAAACTTAATCACCCACACATGCGCATAAACAAGCATTGTTTGCACACACACATGTACACAGATTGTAGTTGGCATTGTTAATTTTTCACGTTTTCACTCGCCGACAACACACACACACCACACACACACACACTTGAGTCTCTTCGGTAAGCCAGCAGTTAAGGCACTTATTACTTGACTGCCAGTTTCACTTGCTTGCTGGCTTTTCTAGGCTTTAACACAGCTTTGCATGTGAACACCAGCGCTGTTCGCTCATAAAGAACAACAACAACAACTAGCTTTGTTGATATGAACTGGCAAGTGTTTACATGGATACAGTAGTAACAAAGTGTAGGAAAACACACGCCAATGCTGGCTTTGACTTTGTTTTTGTAGAGATCTACTTGCATATACGCATGGATGTTTATGTGGCTGTGGGTGTGAGTATAAGGTTGTCTCAGTTGCGGTTCAGTACAAATGAATGTCCTGTCTTTGGGTGGACTATGCGGGATTAAACAACAGCATTAGTTCAGTAGTGAGAGAAAATTGGCTGAGAAAGTAATTCAAAGGGGTGAGCGGTACTGTAGTACTTGCTTCAATTAATTAAGATTTGTTGTGAATGATAGAATAATAAAATGGAAATAACTGGAAAAATAATAAGGAAGTTGTTTGACTTTTTGCAAAGGAAGGAAGATTAAATATTAAAGATTAATGATTAAAGATTAAAGATTTAAAAATAAAGATTTAAATTTATTAAATTAAAGATTAAATATCGAAGGTTAAAGATTAACAATTTTAAATATAAAACTGAAGATTCGATATTAATTATTATAGATTAAAGATTAAAGATCAAAGATTAAAGATTAAAGATTTAATGATTAAAGATTAAAGATTAAAGATTAAAGATAAAGATAAGATTAGAGAATAGAGATTAGATATCAAAAATCACAGAATAAAGAATAAAGATTAATGATTAATGAATAAAATTTAATTATATTAAAGATTAAATAACGAAAGTGAAAGATTAAAGGTGAAATAGTATAGATAAAGATTAAAGACTAAATATTAAATATTACGGATTAAAGATTAAATTATTAAAGACTCACGGTTAAGAATTAAAAATTTATGATTAAGAACTAAAAATTAAATATTATAGATGAAAGATTAAAGATTATAACTAAAGATTATGGATTAAAGATAACATATTAAGATTAAAGATTACAGATTAAAGATTACGAACTGAAAATAAATAAAATGTGAAATATAAAAACATTATTAAAAAAAAGAATAAAAATTAAAGAATTAAAGACTTTAAATTAAAGATTACACATATTTTAAGACAAAAATAGTTTTAAGTGAACAAACCATATTTTTGAACTGGAATACGTCATACTTCATAAAATTTTTGGAGACAAGTTTTTCAGGAAGACGAATCTCATCCACCAAAAGCTTCAACATTGTGGCAGTTACGCTTAACAAATAACTAAGAAGACAAAAAAATTAGTAAATAGATTCAAGTTCCGGCGATGAGTGGCAATAACTGACATACTTTTCCTTAATCACACAACCGGAAATAAACAATTCAATAAATGTCAAGGAAATGCTGAAAATTTAAAGCATCAAGAGCACACGCCAACCAATTGGGAAGTGCAATATTTCACAAAGAAAACAATTTTGAAGGTGATTATTTATTTTTGATCGATTAGCTTCATCACATTTAAAGCGTCAAATCAGCGATTCCTCCTCTACACAACATGAATCGTGACTTCATTTCATACCCGTTCAGAGAAATATCTATATGAACAGCGCGTGACCTTTGCGAACAACAACACCCATTTGAGGAATTTATCGATTAGAGCAGCAAATGAGGAAATGCCTATCGATGATGATGACACTACATGTGACTAAATGGCACAACACTTAAAGTAATGAAATGAGCATTTAAACGGTGGCGGCAGCAGCTGATATAAAATTATATGTCTAAACGCTGAGTCGTTTCGAGCGCGCCCACAAATACCACTTAACACTTGGCACTTGACTGCTGAGGTCACAGCTGCTCTGACTGTCAGTGCCCGCAGGAAACGCCAAAGACCCACATACATGTGTAACACCCCTCCGCGCCTCGTTTAATACAAAAGCATTTGTTATTTTTTATTCAGCAGCAGCAGAAAAATGGCAAAAAATGCACAACAAATGAGCTGATAGCTTAGGACAAGCGCAAAAAAGAACAACAATATCAACAAGAGTACAACAATAGCAACAAAAGTACAACAATAGCGAAAGCAACAACAATGAAAATGTTGACGATGACAACATCAACAACACTTAAATGCCAAATTAAGTGTAATTTTTCTTTATTGTGTTTACAATGCGCGCACAACGCTTGACAAATTTGATTTGCTGCCATGAGCTGCAGGCTGCCTAAGCCCCAGCATTTGACGCTTGTGTGTGTTGCCAGCAGTGCCAGTGTGTTGCCAGCTGCTCGCTTTTGCGAGGACGACACAAAGTGGTTAGCCTTAGATACTTTAGATGCCTGTCAACTTTACAACAACAACGTAGGCATATGAGCGTTTAAATATTACTGACATATAAACTCCGCTTTCAGAGGCATATAGACTCGTAGACACACAGCCGTGATGCCGGTTGGCAAGGCCTACATAATAGGGAGACCTCTGCCACTTCGAGTGTCTGTTTATCTATTTAACTTCGCTTGACATGCAGGCATATTCACATGTGTAGGTATGTTTTGCTGTTTACTTGTGCATGCCTCGGGCTCTCACATGCGCTGCCTATACTCGTATGTAATTTCATATTCGGTTTCATTGTTTAAGCAAATTTTGTAGATAATTGCTGCTGTCTGCTTAGCATCATCGTCAAATGAATTTTTGAATTTTTCAAATTAAATGGGTGTGAAATAATCTGTTTGGCACTTTGGGTAATGAAATTTGTCGACAATAACAAGCAGCTTAAGATTCTTTTTTTTTGTAAATTGAATGATTCTAAATTTAATTTGCTACTTTGAAGGTGCACAAGGATAATTGAATATGATTTTTAAATGATTTTGAATTATTTTTTTTTTGTTTCAAGTATCCAAATGAGAACCCTTAACCCTTACAGATCAATAAAATATCTAAACACAAATGAAATCAAATGGGAAAGATGAAAGTTTATTATATCTGAGCTTCAGGGTTCTAACAGCTCCATTAAGGTACGAACCTAGGTTAGGTTAGTTCAAGGCGTAGATCTTCGCAACAGCAGAGAGTCTCACTTAGACAGCTTCGGCTGTTCTTTCTGACACCCAGATACTGCTGTTAGTTCACTAAGACCCTGTAAGAGAATCGTCCTAGTAGCGTTGGACCTGTCAAAAGCTTTTGACATAATCAACTTAACAACGCTACTAGAAGGCATCGAACAAACAACACTTTCTCCGGGGCTGAGGAGATGGATTATGTACTACCTGAGCGGTCGACAATCATCTGTATCACATTTGACACTCTGCACTCTTCGTCTGGTATGATACCTAGCCTCACCGCATGTGTGCCTATTGGATAATTACCAGTAATCACACCAATAATTGCGACCTCGCTACTACACAGGGGCTCGTTGTTGTCCAGCGTTTGGCGAGTTCTACCGCAAGTGGACTACCCTCCCGCTTCAACTCCGACGTCAATATTGCTAGGGTACCCTCTCTTGCAAGCTGGTCCGCTTTGCAGTTTTTAGCAACTTCGCGTTGACTGGGTACCCACACAAGTGCGGGTACGAACGTAGAAATGATCGGATTTGCTCTGAGAATCTTAGATCTGAGATACTTCCAAGCATCAAACATCCACTACTGATGAACCTAACTGGTACACGAGAGCAAAGTAATTGCAATGACCCCTGATAATCTATACCATCATAATCTATGTTATAAGTATCATCATTAGATCTTAAACCTTTTAACATAGAAGAAATATGTGTCAATCTCTGGAATGAATATACTATAGATCACGATTGTATCCTAACAACCCAATATAGGGTTGTCTTTGAGAAAACACTTCTCTGGATCTTGAAGTTTCGAACACTAAATATACTGCTGGGCGAACGAAATTCCTAACAAAAGAAATATATTAATATGGATGAGCCATTCAAACATAACCTCAAAATTCAACTATGAACTTGTGGAACATTGCAGGTTTTATACTATTTTTCAAGTCCGTATAAAGCAGTTGAATATAAATTTAATCTACTTTTATAAAATTAGGAAAAATCTCAAATAGCATAAGCCTTATCTTTCACACAAAAAGTCCAAACTTTTTGTAGAGCCTTCAGGTCATCGATAACTTTGTACCCAACTCCGGCAAAATGCGAGTAAACATGCGCGCCAATTTGTAGCAATAAAATAAAAATAAGACCGCGTTTAATTTTCTTGCTGTCAGGCAATAAACTAACGGCGACTTCTGTAAGCGTGCGCACGCTCTGGCAATACAATAAAACCCTCTACCCTATCATACCCTACCCAAATACAAACACAAACACAAGCACAAATATAAATACAAATAACCCAAAAAGCCGATAATAATCTGCATGATTTATGCGCCGTACCGAAATCGGCTGATATCGAAGGCTATGCGCACACTCACACACACATACTAGCAGGGACAAGAAAAGTGAAAATCGTGGCTTGAGGCAAATTGTCAATATGTGGATATGTTATCGAAATTGGTGGTTAAGTAGGAAAAAAGAAAGAAACAAAAACAATAACAATATAGCACAATATGTTTGCACAAATTTATATGTCTGTCACAAATTTTGAGGACGAAATATGGAGCAGCATGCAACATTAATCTTGGTTAGCACCGAAACTGGGCTAGCTTCTGACTGCTTTGCTTTTAAAGCATACTTTTAGGCGAACACACAGAAAATTACACAAGAAGTGCCGGAGGGTCATTTGCTCACGAGTGTATGTGTGTGTGTGGCGCTGGGCTTTATAAGAATAAATGTGCCAGACACTCCGTACGCATATACATTTATTAGTTTGTTTGAATGTATGTGCTTGCGTTAACCCACATGCTCGCATAGCCTTGGCGACCTTCAAAAAATAAATCAACTCACACCACAACAAAACAAAACAGTTTAATGCTTCTTACACAACAACAACAACACTTAACTTATATACTCACACATACACACACTAGCGCTTCATAAGCGTTTCGAGCAGAACGTGCAGCAAACTGTGTAAATCTGTAAGGCGCAATCAATAGGCTTAATCAAGCATTGGCCTCTATTCGGCTTATTTCTTGCAGCAGACATGGCCAACGACCGCACATATGTAGACACACACATGTATTTCTTTGTGAGTTTCTTTGTATGTGTATGAGTCCGTGTGCGTTTAAGGTGCTGCGTGCTACATTGAATGTGCTAATTGCTAATCAGACTGTGTAAAACCGCATGGGAATTTTGTGGCGAAAAGCAATAAAATACAAAAAACAACAACAACAACAAAATAACAATGAAATTAGTAACAACAGCACATTTGCCACACACATAACTGTATAATTACATGACGCACAAACAAATACATACATACAGGCGGGTGATTTATCTCGTTATAGCTGAGCAATACAGTTGTGTAAACAAGGTGCAAAATCGTTCTTATAATACAGTTATAATGAAATTTAGTAGAGAAAGAATGAAGTCATTTCGAATTTGAAGACAAAATTCCCTTAGGCAGTTTAAGATATGCTCGGAAGCGATACGTTTAAGAATTGGGTAAAAATGGATTCAAGTTGTAGGCAGATTTGTAAGTACTGTAGTTAAGAATATGTAAAATGCGTTGAAATATTTTGTAAATTTTGAATAATTCTATTAAAAATATTATTCTAGTATACCATTTATTCTTATGACATATATTGTTAAACATTTGAGGTCCTTTAGGAATAAACCAGAGAACCCTGGCTTGCATATAGACATACATACATATATTTGAAATTCTAAACATCAAATTTTGTACATTTTAGTGAACATTTGACTATGTGAAGCTGTTCATTAGCTAATAGAAGTTATATTTTTCGTTAACTAGTTACAGAACTAGTGTATAACGGACTAGTATCTCAACTAATTTGGGAAAAATTAAAAAAAAAATTATATGGCTGTGATTTTAGCGCGATTCTGAAGTAATTAACACATTTTTGTCAACTGGTTACAATGTAACTAGTTGCGGACTAGTTCAAAGTAAATTGGTCGAATGGAAATTGCGACAACCAAATGATTTTCTTGCATAAAAATCGATTTTTTTATTATTTTCATGAAAATAACAGCACCTTTTAGTACATAGCTGAAGAAGCAGAAGAAAAAACCCTGCTTCCATATACCAACAATAAATTATGAGATTTTTATTTTTAAATTATTGTATTTTTTCTCTAACCCCTTCTGCACAACATCCACTTAGCTTTAGCTGTAAAACACTACTTAATGCATGTAAATTGCCACTACATTTTACTTTTTTCTCATTTTCTTCTTACTACTTCTTCAGAGACAATTAAAATTTAATCACGTGCTTTAATCAACGCAAAGCGCATTGACTCGAGTCAAAACGTATATCTGAGCAACAACAATTAATGTAATTGCAACAAAACAGCTTGAGCGCCACTGCAGAGGCACTTATCGCCAACCCCTCGCCCGAACGAGGCCACCCACACGCCAGCAGCTCAGACTGTCGCCTAAATAATGTATAAATAAACTTTTTTAATTGTCACTAATTAATGAAGCAAATTCGCTGTCAAGAGCACTGTCACAACAACTTAGCGGAGAGGAAATGTGGCACACGCTAAAGCTGCAGCGAACACTTGTAAATATGTATGTATGAGAGTGTGTGAGAGCTTTGAGAAAAACAAGCGATAAACTCCTTAAAGCGCATTATTAATCGTGTCGGCTGCCGTTTTATTGCCACACCACTTGCGCGCTGGCAACATACACGAATGTTGCACGCTGCATAGTTGCCACAGAGGGTAAGGAGACGACAAGCGATTGCCTTCACAAGCGCAAGAAGGGTGCAACTTATAAGTGGCGACAAAGTAATTTGCATATAAACAGCAAATACAAAGCGGCAACAACAACAACAACAGAAGAAAGAACAATAAACAATTTCCATATTGATGCCAATATATACTGCTGCCAGCATGCAACAACGAAAAAATCAGCATGAAGAGAGGGAGAGCAAAGTAGTAAAACCCGCGAAAAAATTGCTCAAACTACCAACAAAACAACTACAAAATTGCAATAACAATACAAACTTGCATTTTTTAATTGGCTGCCGTCCATTAAAATGCATGCGCTTATTTGTATTATGCAACGCGGCATGCAACATGCGGCACACTGCCGCAATATCAGCAAAAAAAAAACTGAAACAAAAGCGCTACACAAATATTGCCAATAATAGTCATTATAATTTGCATACTGTCATGCGCATTTGCAACAATAACAATAAAAATTGTCATAATGCTTTGACATTTTTGTTATAAAAACCGTAATTTTTTCCCCCGAAACGCCATAAGCTATATGACAATATTTCGCAGCTGATTGGCAGACACAATGCAGTCATCAATTCAATTATTGTGGCTAGTGAGTGATAGCAAAGTTCAGTGTGTAGTTTGAAAACTGCAAAGAGACTCATATTGGTACAAATGTGTACAAATTTGTAACTAGTTACAAAGTAACCACATTTGGACTAGTCCATAAGATGCTTAAAACCATAAAATATTTTTAAAAATATTTGAAATTTTAAATTGAAATGAGAGTTCGAGCATTTTTTGGTAACTGGTTACAAAGTAACTAGTTTGGGACTAGTTCAGTTTGCATTAGTTGAGTAACCAGTCGTTTAATAATTTATTTTATTTTTTAAATTATGGAGCGCTACAAATAATGGAAATTCGAACACTTTTGACAACTGGTTACAAGGTAACTAATTTTGGACTAGTTGAGTAACTACATGTTTTATGCTTTATTTCTTTCAATACGTTTAATTTAATAAATATTTATTTTCGAAATTTGTAATTTTGCACCAATTCTAGCAATTCCTTAGTGAAATTATTTTACTTTAATTACACTAGTTTCAAAGTAATAAGTTTTGGTGCAGTTTGTATATAACTAGAATTGTTAAAACTAATAATTATAATTTAATTTTGGATTTTATATAACTAATTTAGAACTAGTAAAATAGAAACTAGTAAACTGTAACTAGTTCAACAACTAGTCTTTAAAACATTTAAGAAAAAATTTCTATACATTTTGCCCCTAGAATTCACATACAAAATTTAATTTTCAGCAATTTCCGCTCCTTTCCGCCCACCGCAACCCCACAAGGTATCATAACAGTTTATATGTTGATAGCTTTTTGTTGCATCATAATTGTGTATTGTATATTTTTAGGCGCTTAAATGCAAATTAGCTAATTGAATTGTGTTTTGTATGAGTGTGTACGAGCGTGAGCAGGCGCGGTCTATCTTGTTGCTTAATCACGCCTCTGTTTTGCCCCCCATTGATAGACTTAATTTGCTTGCGGCCAACAATTTTGGCATATAACGGCATAATGGCGGGTAAAATGTGTGTGTGTGTCATTACGCCTTGAAATATGCAAATATTTCTATGGAGGCGAGGTGCGAGCAAGGGCGGTTTGTGGTTTAGTGATACTAAAAATTTATGCGCACATTTTGTGCATATTTTCATTTGAATTTAATATTGAAATTTAAGCATATAAATATTGTTGAATTGAATGAAAAATTTTAAAATAAAATTATAAAAAAAATATATAAAAATATATAAAAAATCGATTTTAAAAAATATTAATTTGAGGTTATGTGCGTATATTTTCTCTGGCTGTATTAAAAATAGTGCTTTCCAGCGACTTAATTAAAATACAGTTATTTCAAAATATAAAAATGCACATCACACGTCACAGCGCACTAACAATACAACAATAAAAACAAGCGAAATAAATTTTAATTTAAAAATTGCTTTAATATTTGCCTTCATATTCCATTGTTGCTTATGACTTGCCGCTTATCGCCGGCGAAAATTTATTTATTTTACGCCTGCAAAGCTATAAAAATATTATCCCTGCCTTATTTGCGCTCTATCTACGCATTTGCCCTTTCGCTTATGCGCTATTTACTCACCATTATTTCCGCTGCTGCCGCCGACGCCACCGTTGCCGCTACTGCCACCGCCGCTGCCCGCGCCCACCGCTAACAACCGCTCGCTGAGCGCGATAATTACGAGCATGCGTCCCAACAGCAACAACGCTGCGGCGCTTGTCATTTGGCGCGCACATCCCAGGCGGCGCGTTGACATTGCGGTCGCTTGCCGCTTCATCAGTTGGACAGGCGCACGCGTGTGATGTGTGTCTCTGTGACTGACTGACCGACGGATTGTTGACAAAAATGCTGTTGTAGGCGCAGCAATGTAAAGCGTTCTCCAGCTGCTGCGCTTTATAAACAGTTTCGCGTTGCCACCTTATTTGTATTTAATTAAATTATAGCAAAATGGCCGCCACAATTGTTCATATGTATGTAGAGTGACGCGCGCGCGCAAGCTGTGCTCTTTTTAATTACTTTGTTAATAATTTTTTAATTGCTTTTATTTATTTGAACGTGACTGCTGTGTTGTTTTTGTACACACTGTTCACACATACATACATACTCTACATGCACTGGCACTTGAGCGTTTGATTTTATTTTCATTTCAATATTTCATGGCAACCACATACAAATTGGTTTTATGCGCATTCCTCATGTTTTATACATTTATACATTTATTCTATATGCTTATTACATAATAATGCGTGCGCATGTGTATGTGCGCGCCATTGCTAATTACTGACCAATGCAATCAGTCGAATTACTTTTTTCCGCCACTTGAATGGTCGGCGCTCAGCTCGCAATGCGTACGCTTGGCATTTGTTTACTTGAAACGCTTGCACTCTGTTGGTTTTTCATTAAATGATATTTTAATTGGTATGCATTGCGTTTTTGCCGCTTTCCGCTTTCCGCTTGTGCGGCGAAAATGCCTTTGCGCTCTTCAACAGTGGCGGCGGGTGTATCTTCGCGCTGACTTCAAAATGGCATTTAACATAATTGGCTGGCGCATTTGTGGTATAACATGTTAACGGTCAAACAGGCAGTCACTGCGCGCAGCTTCACGTTTGAAGGGAACACTGAAAATTAAAAAATAAAAATATTATTAGTTTACAGTTATGTAGTACAAATTGTTGTATAAAAATTAAAAAAATTTGATGATTTTTAATACATAAATTTACTTAAGGTTTTTTTTCTGTAAAAAAAACCAGTTTAATTTCAACTGCTCCAAAAGTAACTAGTTGTGGTCTAGTTCAAATTTAACTAGTTATTTTCAATAACGTACTAAAACGTCTGTAAAACAGGTATATGCACTTTTTTGTAACTGACCCAAAAGTAACTACTTACGGACCAGTTGTTATTGAGTTGATTTGTAAGTAATTACTTTAAACTAGTTCCAAAGCAAATATATGTTATTAAACAACGAAAATAATTATTGAAAGAATGAATTGGGGGTCTTTGCAATTGCCACTTGAGTAACTACTCATCCACTAATTGCAAGCAAATCAGTCTCTTAAAGCGATTTAAAAGCAAAGTTGCAAAAAAATCAATATTGTCACTATCCTTACACGTAGACGCATATTAACTAGCTGGTGCTAATTGAAATTTACACTTTTTTGCGGTTGATTTTCGCTTTCCCACACAAGCTTCATGTGTACGCGCCGCGCCGCCTTTAAGCGGATTAAACGCTGAGCCGCAGACACCAAAAATAGACGAAAGTTGGTGAACACATTCTCAACAAAGAGAATAAAAATGTTATAAGTTAAAAGAAAAATAAATTGAAAGTTGCGGAAAAATATTATAGACTATAGAAGCTAGTTAAGAGTGGTTAACGGCTGCTGAGAGTAAAGCACTGCGGGCAGAGCGCTGTGGTGCTGAATTGTGATTAAAAAGGGTATTTCGTTAATTAAATAAGAGGTTAGATATAGAAATGATTATCTCGCTATTGTTTTTTTTTTATTTTTATGTAAAAAAATTAAAAAACAAAATTTAAAAAATTCAAGAAAAAAATTGTAAAAAAATTAAAAATGTTATTATAATTATCGGAAATATTGCTATTGTTTTTTTTTTACTTTAAAAACTTAAAAAAAAAAATAAAATTTAAGTAATTTTTTTTTCTAAAAAAAATATAATATTGAAAATTTTTGTTATAATAGGTTTTTAAAAATAAACTCACACTTAAATTCTCAGTACAATAAAAATTTAAAATATTATTATAATTATCGGGAATATTGCTATTGTTTTTTTTTTCATTTTACTTAAAAAAAACTTAAAAAAAAAAAATATTTAAAAATTTTAAGAAAAAAAATTTTCAAAAAAAATTATAATAAGATTCAAATTTTTTTTAATACGTTTTTAAAAATAAACTCACACTTAAATTCTCAGTACAATAATATACATATGTGCAACTTTGTTTGGTCTCTGCTCCTACCAGTATTTAAAACATAATTTCCATTTTTAGTTTTTTTTTTAGGTTAACTTTATTAAAATCGCTTTTTATTAATTTATTTTAGTGCAATTTTCTGATTATTCTTATACAAATTAAGTTTTAATTTATACGCCATTCATGTAGAGTACAATGCATGTAATGTAATCTCACTAAATTAATTTTTTAATAACATAAATACTCTTTAAATCAATTTTTAATGCAATTAATTAAATATTAGCTGAAAATACCTTTCATAGTTTTTACACAACACCGCAATGGTGAAACAGTATTTCATTGATGTGTATAGCATATTACAATGACAATAATGAAATCTCAATTCAATTGTGATTTTTTACTAATTCCTTAATGACAAGCATTAAATTGTTAAAGCTATTGTGTTATATGTGCATATAAATATATACAGTTACTCAGAAAAATGTTCATATTGTACGAAAGCTATACAATAATATTTTTTTATAATTATCTTCAATACCACAAATACTACATTATACTCTTTATAAAAATATTAAAAAAAAAATTTAAAAAAAAACAATATTTTTTTTATAAAAATCTTGATCATTTATAACAGCAACTGTATGTATTGAAACAATTGTAGTTAGTGAGCAAACACAAAAATAACAAAAGTTTAAAAACCAAACGTCCACCTGAACTAACCCACCTCATCCCAACTCACCCATTCTCCTCCACATTACAACCACTGTCATCACACACAATCACATTGTAATCACCAATATAATCATTCTCATCACCATCATCAATACAGTAATTGCACTGACAATGTTGCTAAAATGTTCATAAATAATTTACAACTTTTAATTAAACGAAAATTTCAAATTAAATTATTTTCAATATAAAATTCAATTGTCGAGCTCATGCGTCAATAAAGTAAATAAAGTAAAATAAGGCCACTTTATTTGCTTGCGCAGTGATTTGTGTGTTGGCAAATAAGCACCGCTATTAAATATTGAAAATTGCCTGTAATTTCGAATGTAAAAATAAATAATAATTTTAAATGTAAAGTGACCTGGTGACCTGCTGAGAGTGTTGAAAATGTTGAAAATAATAAAGTTTCGTTATTAAAATGTGATAAAATAAAATGATGGAAAATTTGTGTAATTTTTATGTAAATAAAAATAAAACAATTGGCAAAATCTCAAATATAAAGAATGCCAATGAAAGTATTTTAGACAAGGGTAAAAGCTCAAAAACGCTATAGCTATGTGACTATGTACTCCGAGGACCAAACATTGACTCGGACCATTATCTAGTAGCAGCAAAGATACGCACTCGCCTCTGTGCAGCAAAGAACGCCCGTCAACAAACACAAGGAAGGTTCGCCGTCGAAAAGCTGCAATCACAACCGACAGCCGAACGATTTTCTACTCGACTTGCACTCCTGCTCTCTGAGAGCACTCATCAGCATCTCGATATAAGGGAGCTGTGGAACGGCATCTCAAACTCATTGCATACCGCTGCAGCCGAAACAATTGGTCTACGGCAACGCCAAAAAACCAGTTGGTACGATGAGAATTGTCGTTCCGCAGTGGAGAGAAAACAGACTGCCTACCTCGCAACGTTGCGATCGACCACAACACGTTCGGGGTGGGATAGATATCGAGAACTGAAGAGGGAAGCGAGACGCATTTGCAGACGTAAAAAGAAAGAGGCCGAAATGCGTGAGTATGAAAAGCTTGAAAAGCTGGCCGACATGGGTAATGCTCGAAAATTTTATGAAAAGATGAGGCGATTAACAGAAGGTTTCAAGACCGGAGCATTATCATGTAGGGACCGAGAAGGTAATCTGGTAGCGGATGTCCAGAGCGCACTGGGATTATGGAGGGAACACTTCTCCGACCTGCTCAATGGCAGTGAAAGTACAACACCAGGAGATGGCGAACCCGATTCCCCAATCGATGACGATGGAATAGATGTTCCATTACCCGACCATGAAGAAATTCGAATAGCAATTACCCGCTTGAAGAACAACAAAGCGGCGGGGGCCGATGGATTACCGGCCGAGCTATTCAAATACGGCGGCGAAGAACTGATAAGGTGCATGCATCAGCTTCTTTGTAGAATATGGTCGGAAGAAAGCATGCCTGACGATTGGAATCTTAGTGTGCTCTGCCCAATCCATAAGAAGGGAGACCCCACAATCTGCGCCAACTACCGTGGTATAAGTCTCCTCAATATCGCATATAAGGTTTTGTCGAGCGTATTGTGTGAAAGACTAAAGCCCACCGTCAACGAACTGATTGGACCTTATCAGTGTGGCTTTAGACCTGGAAAATCCACAATGGACCAGATATTCACCATGCGCCAAATCTTGGAAAAGACCCGAGAGAGAAGAATCGATACTCACCATCTTTTTATCGATTTTAAAGCTGCCTTCGATAGCACGAAAAGGAGCTGCCTTTATGCCGCGATGTCTGAATTTGGTATCCCTGCAAAACTAATACGGCTATGTAAGCTGACGTTGAGCAACACCAAAAGCTCCGTCAGGATCGGGAAGGACCTCTCCGAGCCGTTCGATACCAAACGAGGCTTCAGACAGGGTGACTCACTATCGTGCGACTTCTTCAATCTATTGCTGGAAAAAATAATACGAGCTGCAGAACTAAATAGAGAGGGTACAATCTTCTACAAGAGTGTACAGCTCCTGGCGTATGCCGATGATATTGATATCATCGGAAGCAACAACCGCGCCGTTTGTTCTGCGTTTTCCAGACTAGATAAAGAAGCGAAGCGTATGGGTCTGGTGGTGAATGAGGACAAGACGAAATATCTCCTGTCATCAAACAAACAGTCGGCGCACTCGCGTCTTGGCTCCCACGTCACTGTTGACAGTCATAACTTTGAAGTTGTAGATAATTTCGTTTATCTGGGAACCAGCATTAACAACACCAACAATGTCAGCCTTGAAATCCAACGCAGAATCACTCTTGCCAACAGGTGCTACTTTGGACTGAGTAGGCAATTGAAAAGTAAAGTCCTCTCTCGACGAACCAAAATCAAACTCTATAAGTCGCTCATTATTCCCGTCCTGATGTATGGCGCTGAAGCGTGGACGATGACAACATCCGATGAGACGACTCTTGGGGTTTTCGAGAGAAAGGTTTTGCGCAAGATTTTTGGTCCTCTAAACATTGGCAACGGCGAATACCGCAGGCGATGGAACGATGAGCTGTACGATTTATACGACGACATTGACATAGTTCAGCGAATAAAAAGACAGCGGCTACGCTGGCTAGGTCATGTTGTACGGATGGAAGAAAACACTCCAGCTCTGAAAGTATTCGATGCAGTACCCGCTGGAGGAAGCCGCGGAAGAGGACGACCTCCACTCCGGTGGAAAGACCAAGTGCAAAGTGACCTGGCTTCACTTGGTGTTTCCAATTGGCGCCAAAAAGCAAAAAGGAGGAATGAGTGGCGCGCTCTGGTGGATTCGGCTATAATCGCTTAAAGCGGTTCCTACGCCAAATATATATATATATATGTGACTATATGTCTAAGGTCTACAGATTAGCTCAGAAAAGCGTTAACGTTAAAGAAGGAGCAAGAACTATTCATTTTGCTTTGGTCTCAGGTTTCAGAAATGGTCTTCAGAACAAACGGATGGACTATATGAAAACTGAAAGCTAAAAGAAACAAATTCTCTCTACTTCGGAATTTCTGGTCTGACAGCATGATAAGGAGAGCTCGAGTGAAAAAAGTGAAAATAAATGTTCTGAACATGTGTATTTGATAATAAAAAAAATGGAAAATCGGCTTCGCGGAAGTACTACTCATTTCTAATATTGTTAAACCGTAAGGAAGATTTCGAGTATGATAATATTCTATATAATTCTAGAGTGCTTTATTAAAAAGCTGCGTTTAGTAGAACTTTTGCTTCTCTTCGTTATAAACACCACGATATTTTTCATAAATTTACTATAGCCTGCCCAGAGGTAACTATTATTCAAAAGATATTTTTTACTCTCGTAACATGTTGGACATTAGTTCTGCTTTTTCCAAACTGGATAAGGAAGCGAAGCGTATGGGTCTGGTGGTGGGCGAGGACAAGACGAAATATCTCCTGTTGTCAAACAAACAGTTAGCGCATTCGCATCTTGGCTCCCACGTCACTGTTGACAGTCATAACTTTGAAGTTGTAGATAATTTCGTATATCTGACGCAGAATCACTCTTGCCAATAGGTGCTACTATGGACTAAGTAGACAATTGAAAAGTAAAGTACTCTCCGACCGATCTGATGAAACGGCACTAGGAGTTTTCGAGAGAAAGGTTTTGCGGAAGATTTATGGTCCCTTAAACATTGGCAACGGCGAATACCGCAGAAGATGGAACGATGAGCTGTATGTGTTATTCGACGACATAGACATAGTCCAGCGAATAAAAAGACAGCGGCTACGCTGACAAGGTCATGTTGTTCGAATTGATGAAAGTGCTCCAGCTCCGAAAGTATTCGATGCAGTACCCGCTGGAGGAAGCCGCGGAAGAGGGAGACCTCCACTCCGATGGAAGGACCAGGTGGAGAGGGATCTAGCTTCGCTTGGTATAACCAATTGGCGCCAAACTGCCAGAAGGAGGGATACGTGGCGCGCTGTTGTGGACTCGGCTATAACCGCGTAAGCGGTGTCTGCGCCAGTCAAGAAGAAGAACAAGTTGGACAGAGTATGTATAATAGTTTAGTTCACCTAAAACAAAACGAGTGATTGAGGTGACGAGTAGAAATCTGCATATCTGTCTTGTCCGCATCCCTGTCTGTCAGTCTCTAGTTCCTTGTTACTGCCTACTTCCCATATAATACAATTTTGTATTCCATATTATTAGTACACATTATACTGTATAAATCAAATACTCATGAAGAGGAAAAATCACATATGGAAAAATTCTCGAAATCGGTATATACGTTTTCAAGGCCCCGGATATCGAACATGAAGAAGTCAGTTTCTAAGGATAATTTTTTATCGAAAGTATTGATAAATCTTTCAGATATTTTAATGTAATTCAGAGGGAATATTTTTCTTCTAATAATGATCCTAGCTCCCATATACCTAATTATAGGTTTTTCAAAAATACTCAAAAATGCCTTATCAATGTGTGAAATATCTTAGCCAAATTAAGTGAGTATATATCCTTGGATACAATGTACCTTGGTAATGAAAATGAGTGAAATCGGTTCAATAATTACCTCAGCCCTCATATACCATATAAGATAATTTTCCCTATTCTAATGGACTTTATGCCGAATATGTAGTTCAAGACGTGTGTTATCTTAATAAAATTACATCAATAATTGAGAGAATATAAAATCTTCGATTACACCCGCACTTGGTCTTTCCTTACTTGTTCTATATATAATTCTTTTAGAATTGTTTCAGAGCAATATATATTATTTAAATCGGTTAATTTCTATAAAATATTATATATTCGAATTTGGAGGGTTCAGATGTTGGAATCCTTACTAAGATGTGACCAGATTTTTTACCGTTATTTTATGACATAATTTAAGGTAATGCGCCAAATATTTATGTTCTTATTTTAGTTGATAGAAAGTGCTTGGAGAAATGAAAACAAATGTTCAGAAAACAAGTAAAGCATTCAATCACATTAAAGACGAGCTTTTGAATAATAAAAATGTACACACGAGTGAAACACACATACAAACGACCAGCAACGACACGCATGACGCCGCAGTCATGACGGGTCACGCATAAAGATTCATTTAAATTTTATTAAAAGAAACAGCAGCAGGGCTTTAAAGCACAGTAACTGTAAAAACGGCTGTCAACACACACACACGCACATATGTACACAGAGCCAGAAGACATTCCTGCGTAGCTCAACATAAATGACCGTCCACCGCTGACCGAGTTCGTTGTCATACAAAAAATGTGTGTGTGTGTGTGTGTGCATATGGATTCATATGAGGACATACATATACATACATGTAAATGAATTATGTTCATCTGTGTTTGTGTTTGTATTTGTATTTGTGTGTGTCGCAGCCAGTACACATGTTCCTGTATGTCAGACGGACACAATGCAAAAACATTTTAAAATTTATTGCCATGTTTGCCAACTGTAAAGACTTATATCCGGCAGATGATATTTTATTGTTTGTGTACGCGGTGTTATTTACATGCACAGACACACAAGCACACGTAGCAGGTTGCATGGACTACCGAGTGACCGACAAAAGTCACTGACATAAATGCACTCAAACACATACAAGCACACACCTGCATGGAAATGAAATTATATTTGCCGACGTTTGCATGTATGCGTGTGTGTGTTAGTGTGTTTGAGTGTGTTACTGTGTAGCGGAAAACGAATTTGTGTTATCCGTCAAATCATTCAATGGCATTTCGTGTTGCCCATGGAAGCAGAAAAAGGAACTCACGCCGGAAAGGATCATTCATTCAACAGTTCCCACACTTGTGCTGGGGTCAGGATATTTACTCTTGACGATTTTAGACGATAAAGTGATTGTGCTGCGATGTCACTCGCTCAATGAAGGGTTAATATTTGAAATTAACTGTTATTAGAAACGTAAATATATACCATTACGTATATATGTACAGAAATGGGTATAAATAACGAAATTGGGTTAAGGTATAAAAAAATGATTTAAAATTATTAGGAAACAGTGGTAGCTATAGTAAAAGGCAAGCCGCGTAATATTTTAAATTATTTTTTTATTAAGTAAGGAAAGGCTAAGTTCGGGTGCAACCGAACATTTTATACTCTCGCAATATATTGAAGAAATTTTATTAAATTCGGCATAAAGTTTAATAGAATAACGAAAATCGTTACATATACATAGATATGAGATCTGAGGTAATTCCTGAACCGATTACATTATATCCAAGACTATACACTCACTTAGTTTTGCTAAGATATCTCACATATTAACCAATACATATATGCGGAATAAAGGCCTGCGTATTTTTGAAAAACCTATAATTAGATATATGGGAGCTAGGGGAAGTTATTACCCTATTTTAATAATTTTTGGAACAGAGACACACTATTAGAAGAAAACACTTTCCTCTGAATTACATTAAATTATCTGAGAGATTTACCCATATTTTCGATTAAAATGTATCCTTAGGCGCTGAGTTAAAAATGTTCGATATCTGGGGCCTTGAAAAGTCCGTTTTCGACAATTTTTTCACAAGTGAAGCCAGAGATGATATGCACTATTTGTGTAAAGTTTTATTCCGCTGTCTTCATTGGTTCCTTATGTATATATTATAAAGTGAAGGAATAAGATGGAATTCAAAATTGAGTTATAAGGAAAGTAGTCGTGGTTGTGAACCGATTTCGCCCATTTTTTATCCGTGTTATCAGGGTGTCAAGCAAATATTATATACCGAATTTCATTGAAATCTGTCGAGTAGTTCGTGAGATATGGTTTTTGACCCATAAGTGGGCGATGCCACGTCCATATTTCATTTTATAAAAAATCAGAGTACAGCTTCCTTCTGCTATAATTTCTGTGAAATTTAGTGTTTCTGACGTTTTTCGTTAGTGAGTTAACCCACTTTTAGTCATTTTCAACCTAACCTTTATATGGGAGGTGGGCGTGGTTATTATCCGATTTCAACTATTTTCATGGTGTGTGGTAGGGTACGTAGGAGAACCGACTGCAGAAAGTTTGGTTTATATAGCTTCATTGGTTTGCGAGATATATATAAATAACCGATTTGGGGGCGGGGCCACGCCCACTTCCCCAAAAAATTTAGTTATATAACAAATTTGACTTTTATAACTTAATTTATGGCTTAGTTTTGACACTTTTAGGTTTGTGGTTTTCGCCATTTTGTGGGCGTGGCAATGGTCCAATTTTGCCCATTTTCGAAACCAACCCTCTTACGTCCCAAGGAATACGTGTTCCAAGTGTCATTAAGATATCTCCTTTTAGTCAAGTTACAGCTTGCACGGAGGGACAGACAGATATCCGGATTTAAACTTTACTCGTCACCCTGATCACTTTGGTATATATAACATTATATCTAACTCGTTTAGTTTTATGACTTACAAACAACCGTTATGTGAACAAAACTATAATACTCTCTTAACAACTTTTGTTGCGAGAATATAAAAATATTCATTTAACTTAGCAAAATTATCATTTACTCTTAAAAACTTAAAGCATAAAAATTTTAACTCCACCAAAAAACAATATTTTCCAACACTGACTTCCCGCGAAATATATTTACATATGTACCGCTATTTACATATGGTTGTACACAATCAAACCAGCAAACACACGTAAAATAAATTACGGTCACATAAGCCAGCAAGTGTGTAAATATTTCTCTAAACATAATAACTTTTTCGGCCATAAAATGTGAATCGCGAGTCTCTTTTTGTTTTTGTTTTTGCATAAAGAAATGCATTTACATGTGTCCATATAAACTCATATATTTATAAATGCGTGCTGTTTGAGTGCCAGTAAGGCATATTTGCAGTGCCATAGTGTGTTATTTGCCTACGAATGTACATATCTGCTTGCTTTTATGAGCGCAAACATTGGCGGCGCATTTTATTTTAAACTCGTGGTTGTAATGTATACAATTTTTTTTTAATGTTTCCATATGAAGTGGGTACTTTCAACTCTCAAAAATATATCAAAATATATATAAAATTGAAAAATATGAAAAATCAATGTATTTGAACGGAATCGATGCCGCTTTATTGGATTTAGCTACAAACTAAAGAATTTACTTAATAGAAACTAAAAACGAACTGAATTTTCCAAAGGTAATTGATATTAAAAACACTGGAAATACAACGTTGATAAAATGTTAAAATAGCATAAGTCGACATAAACGAAAGATGAAAAATGAAAATGAATGAATGAAATGCCTCGAAAACTACTCAACCGATCTTGATGAAATTTTGAACAGGTAAAGGAAATACAATTTACTCGAGCTTGAACGAAGGATTTTTTTTACAATTACAACTATTTAAAAAAAAAAAAAAAATGTCAAACAAATTTTACCGAAATTTTTATTTTTTTGGAAAATGTCTGCCAAAATTCCAATTTCACTCTTTTTGTTTTTCCTTCATTCAAGCACGAGATTATGGTCTCCCCTAAAACCCTTATTTTTGTTTTTTTTCACTTTAGATGATTCTATTAGGAGTTATGCTGACAACGCGGACGGGCCTTTTTTTCCGAGGGGTCACCGGAAATGAAGTCGCAATGGAGGAGTTTAACTTTTTTTTTTGAAAATTTCAGAAATTATTCTTTAAATATGTATCTATAACACTGAAAAAAGTTTGAATTTAATAATTAATTTTGTACATAGAAAAAAAATTCTTGAAAATAGGCCATTTTTTACGCGACAAACCCATGTAACCTCTTAAACCGTCTGAGCCTATTTTAAGGGATTAGGGGGATCTCAGGCGGTTTTATATATTTGTACTCCCTCTAAAATTTCAAATCGATCCGTAGTAAAATTCAAAGAGATATACCCTTTGGGAGTATCGTTCATAAGAACATGTTAGTGCAGCGGATCACAGGTAACTCAAAGTATCTCATAATTCAACTTTGGTTCACATTTTGCATAATATTAAAAAAAGAAGACCCAATACATGGCGAAAATTTGACCAAAAAAGTGGCTTTTATTATTTAAAAAAATATATCAAAAATAAAAAAATTTAATATTTTCTGTTTTCCTTCGTTCGTTAATTAGATTTATCCATGTACTATAGAAATATTTTTGTTTTTTTGATTTTAGGTCGACCAATAATGAATTATGCTGTACACGGCAAGAGCTTTTTTGTGAGACATCAATGAGGTACCAACGGCTGAATTTTCGGAATTTTTATATAAAAATTTCCAAAGGTAATGTTTAAATAAAATATATGCTTGAAAATAGTAATAAAAATAAATTAAAAATACCTTTTTGGAACTCCTTAAAGCCACCTGACCCCTTAACATACTACTATAATATTATATGCAATTTCTTAAGTTTATTTAAGCGAATATTGCCAGTAAAAATATAAAAAAATGTGAAAAAATAGAAAAAAAGTGCTCTGAAATGTACATTACTATGTTTCCTTCCAATCAAAATTTTATAAAAATTTACCTACCCACAAGTTGAATATTTTTGCCATACGAATTTTTCTAGAAATTAAATATTTTAAATATCAAGAATTTAAGAATTTTCATTCACTACCAAAAAGCAATATTATTCCAATTTAAACACCAGTTACAACAACAAGGTGAGTATATAAAAGATTGGATATAAGAGCGAGAGTAATCCATTTGAAATGTTGCTCATCCGCACTGGTGCCCGCCGCACCGTGGCAGTCGTCCGTACCCATAAAGAATGGCGTGGCAAACGCTTGCCAGTCTCAAAATGTATGCGCTGTGAGATTACAGCAGGCAGACTAGACAGCAGCGCTGAGTGGAGTTAGCGAAGAGTTAGGAAGTTTTGAAATATTTCCATGAGAAAAATTGCAGTACTTTTTGAAGTTGAATGTTTGGCAAGACGGCAACACACACACACACAAGCACTTTAAACACGCGTAAAAGTTAGAGTAAGTAAGATTTCTTTGAGTATCCAATAAGAATTTTTGATCCAAGGAAGCATGAGGAGCGGCAATTTTAATGCACTTTAATGATGATGCAACTGAAAATAATTTCATATACTGCGCACTTAGCGAAGACGCGCCGCGCCGCGCCTCGCTAATAACTAAATATTTGCCATGTGCGAGGCGCCATCAAGGCATACTATTGGAGGAGCGGTAGGTGGAAAAGGAGGTGACTGCCATTTTGTACGTGACTTAATGAGCAAAAAGGAGTCAATTAGGCGCCAAGCGTGCGACAAGTGGCGGCGTCTTTGCTGCCAGCAGCGCAATCAGCGGCTAAAAAAGTTTACGCTGCAAGTGGGCGCCTGTGAGGGGGCGGAAGTGAGTGTTGACAGCGCGGCATGCGCTGACAAGTTTATGCCTGCTAAGCGTTGATTTATGGCACCTGCCGATGCGCTGCGCTCCATTGACGACTGCCAATGTCTGGTCTGCCGCACGCGATGCCGTTGCATATGATTTGATTTTCGCTTGCGCGCAAGTTGGCGAGTCACGCTTATCGGCAACTCACGCACACACACACACAAACGCTTCGCTATTTGCAAGCACATAAATTACTATGAAAGTTTAAAATGTCTTAGTTGTTGTTTTTGCTTTTGTTGTTTCACACACTTTTCACGGCACACATTGCGTTTAGCGTGAAGCTTGCTTGGTGCTTGCAGCTGGCAGCTTGAAGGCCCAACTAATGCGATGTGTGCTGGCAAACAACTGCGCGACGGCGCTTTAAATGAACTTGTTGGCAACAGTTGAAGCATGAAATAATGCTGATATTCTTGTGGCTGTGAGTTTTTCCACGGCGCTGTGTGTGTGGTGTCTGCGGCATATTGCTAGTGTTGTAGAAGATTGCTACGCAGATTCCGCTGTTGATGAAGATGACTATGATTTAAAAGTTTCGCAACGAAAATCTATGCAAATACGATTTAAGCGCCGGATCAACGCAGCCAAAGCTGGAGTTATGAAATTTGCGGCAGAGTTGATGACATGATTTAATTTTTGGCGTAAAATAATTGGATTTTTTTCGATAAATATTTAAATTAATTTTTAAAAATTATCATTCACTTGGATTTGATTAAAGATAGCTGCAAGAATTTAATTTTCTTTTTATTCTACCTCAAATTTGGTTTATGGTTTGGCTTAAATAGACATTTTTAATAAAGCGCCTGAATGTAGGCAATATGCTTACTTTACTATTCTCAAACGTTGCCTACATTAAGGCTGATGTGGAATTTAATTATTGAACGACGATGATTGATAAGCGATATTAATTGAAGAGAGTACAGCTGCATTACTTACCGTTTACGGTATACAAATATCTTTAAAAAAAAAAATAATGAGATGGGCTCTGTTAATCGTTTAAAAGAGCTTCTCCTCTTATTTTTCATATACGCCTTGATGTATACTATACATAAAGACTTTCAATCCAACTCCAGAGGAAGTACAATTTCTCATGAGAAGTGAGAGGAAGGCAAAATGCACACTAAAACCACACGGCACAATCTAACGAGTAACGGATATCGTTTTTATTTTACAATACATGCTATTTCATTTTATTAGCCATTATACAAGAGTAAAAGTTTAATGACCTCTCGCAGCAGTTTGTTAGAAGAGCTTAAGTCAATTTACTTTTAATCCCATGCATCAATAGCCACAGTTTGTAAACAAATTGCAACTCCCACACTTGACGCACTGCAACGGAACGGCAAGGCGGTGCCCAGACGTCGCTCCCTAACTACATCGAGAATGGAGCAAACAAACTGCATACGCAAAGTTTCCATGACCCTCGACAAGCAACAACTCAATTCATCACAAACTAATGTAAACAATGGTGAAGTAAATGCAGATAACTGCTATATTATGAGCAACTGCAAGGAAAACAAGAAAAGATCAAGTGAGTTGAGTAAGACACAGAGAGCGCGAGAGAGAGTGGGCGTGTGAGTGTGGAAATTGTTGAAAACTTAAGGAAAATACTAACACATTTCACTCGGCACATAAGCACATAGCTAGGTTAGGAAATTGTGCAATAAAGCTGCGAAGACTAGTTAGCATACTATGAGTATTTAAAGGAAAACTTTTTAAGAAATAGGAAATGAAATCTCTTTGCAGTTTGTTTGTAGCTTTGTATATTTGTAGTTGTTTTAATTTAAGTTTACCTGAGAGAGAAATGCATTTAAGACACTTCTAGTACTTAGCTAGCGAAAGTATTTCTAATTACAGTAATGGGACCAATTAATATGAACAAAATAGTGGGGCTAGGTCAAAGTTCAGAGTTCACTTCACAAAAATTACTTTCTCCTATGTATATCTACAAATTTAAAGGAAGGGTATATTAGTTCACGGACTTAATTTAAAGAACAACAGAAGTCTCTGAATTTCAGAATTACCGGATCCAACACAAACTTATTTATTTAAACTTACTGTGGAAGGAAAGAAAAGAAAAATTTTTAATTAAAAATATGTCGGCTTTCTTTAAAATATGCAGAGTTCAAAGCTGGTTTCGGATGCTCAAAAATGAGGTTCCAGCTATGAGCTTTAAAAGGGTTGTCTCCGAGTTCTAATACGAGTTCTGGATGGAATACCTCAGCATGTTCCCAAATGGTGAAAGGTACCAGAATCTCTTAACACTCTTCCAAAAAAAATTAGGTTCCAGGTATAAGTTTTAAAAGGGTAGTCTCCGAGTTCTAATAGGAGTTCTGGACCTGAAAATGCAACACACTCAGCGTGTTCCAGTATGGCGACCAGTATCAGAATTTCTTAACTCTGTCAAAAACAAGACCTATAAAAGTAGTCTCCGAGTTCTAATAAGATTTCCGGATTTAATACCTCAAAACACTGAACATCTTCCCAGATGGTGAAGAGCACCAGAACATCTTACAAGTCTTCGAAAAGCGAGACTTAAGTCACCAAACTAACAAAGATATTGTTACCAGAAACCTAGTCTCCGAACACACTTGCTCTAACCTCAAATTTAAGCCATAACCTCAACTCACTGTTTTACAAGAGTACCCACTGCTCTACAGAAATGCCCTATCATTCTCCCTTAAAAATATTTGGCATCATTTTTGATGTTTTCCTTTTGTTAATTTTATTTTATTACGCTTTGTCTTTATTAAGCTTGTCAGCATGTCAGCGCTGCTTCTCCTTTCTTTAATTACATGCTGTGACTTTTCAATTAAAATGCTTAAGGTTGGCTAAATGCTCAAGCATCGGCGCGTAGCATTTTCATTGCATGAATAAAGTAAGTGTTGAGCCAGCGAGCGAGACGGGTGTGAGTGAAGACTGTGGCAGCTTACAAATTTCATTTCATCCGACATACTTTGTGTTCACACAGCCACTTTCTCCGCTTAGCAACTTCCGGATTTCCGTGCACTGACGCTTCTATTATTAACATTCTATGTCGTTAAGCTGCTTGTTGTTGCTTGCTTTTCAACTCTTTTTCGCGCTTAATGCCTTATTCCATTCCATTTTAATGCCCACTTCAAGTTATTTCCTTCCTTTTCATGTACTTATTTTCAATTGTTGTAAATTTTTCATCTTGTTAACTTATTTCTTTGCTTGCTTGCCGGCTTACTCACTTTCATTTGCCTTTTAAGCTGCTTTGGTCTGCGGAAGGCGATTTAAGTACGTTTGTAATTTGCACCAATTACTTTTATAAATTTTATTGTTTTTTATTGTTATTGCCGCTGCTGTTGCTCTCCAGTAGCCGGTCATTAAGTGTTTTGCAGAAAGGCAAGTGATTTTGCTAGTTATTAAGAAGGATTATTTGCGTATATAAAAAATAGTAATTTAATGTAGAAAAGGTCAAAGTTCATAATGAGGGTGCACGCAAGCATTTTACACCCGATATTAACTAATTAAGAATGGCCCTTGAGTGTGAATGACTTTTGAGAGTATTAAGCGTGATAGGGTCAAAGCTAGTCCTAGCTATTCTGTTGGGTTAAAGGATATTAATGGGTTTAGGAGACTGTCTTCAAATAGTCTTAGCTATTCTGTTGAGTTAACAGATATTAATGCGTTTAGGAGACTATCTCGTTTTAGAACACAGTCGCCCTAGCAAAGCCATGGTAAGCAATTCAGACCTATCTCTCATGCATATCGATCATAGTTGTTTAAGATTGTTGTTGGATGGTTCCGAAAGTTAAGTTGTCGATAAAACTGTTTCTTTACAAAAGTTATGGGTTGGAAAAACCCAACGCCTCAAAGCAAAAACCCAAACCCTCACGTTAATGAACAACATGTTGCTAATGTTAATGGCTAATGAGCCATTCAAATTTTTATTTTTCACCAAAAAGGTTGTAGAGGATTCTGTGTTCTGGGAAAATGTTCCAAACAAATTGTACCATTTAATTTAAAATGTAAATGTAAATATTTAAAAAATAATAATATCATTAATGCCGTTATTTAAAATAATTAGCTTTGTCTATTTTTTATATTTTTTATATATTATTTATTATTATGTATTTGTTTTATAATATTATATTATTTAAAATATTTATTTTTATTGATTTATTTATTTGTTTGTATATTTATTATTTATTTATTTATTATTTATTATTTATTATTATATTTATTTTTTATTTATTTATTTATTTCGTTTCATTTTAATATTTTTTTTTATATAAGAAAATTATTTATAATTTATTTAATTGTAATTTTTAATTGTATTAATATTTTTACATCAAATTTTACAAAATAAATTATTATTTTTTAAATAAAATAAATTAATTGACAAATTTTATTTTTATTTTTTTACATTTTTTTATTTATATTAATTTTTTTTAATTTACTATAGCCCTCTCCTCCCACCAGTAGTAACATGAACAATTACATAAATACATATACACATAAAATATAACGTGGAGCACATTTAATACATTTTTTATTTATATTTTCCGCTTATCATGCCTGCAGCTTACCTTAAATCCTAAAATATTTTAAATCCTCACTCCTTTTTGTCAGCACTTTGTCTCATATACTTAATATACTCACTGACTTGCAAATTTATTGTTATGAAAATCACACTTTATTCAAACCGAAATAAGCGAAATGCCAATAAACGCACAAAAATCTCAAAAAGGCCGAGTTTAAATTGAAAATAATAACAGCAGTGACACACGGATTTTTTTAAGACACCGCCATGTGTATCACAGCCGCAGCAAATGTACAAAATCGTGACAAATCACAAACAATCAACAGTTTGACAAAGGAGAAAATGCGCGAAAATCACAAAGCGACGCACGCATGCACGACGCCTACACGAGTGCGCTGCGACTGCGATGCGTTGAAGCGCAGCGGCGCAAATGTCTTGACACTACTAAGCAAGTGTGGAAATGTTAGAAGATAATATTTTTTTATAATTTTCTCACTTTTTATATTTTTTTAATAATTAACCCGCACTTGTATGTATATATCTATTGTACTAATAAACTTCAGCACACATTCACAGCACGCTACATTTACTAGCAGCACGAATAGTTTCAAACGAGTATTAATATTTTGCACGCAACTGTAGCAGTGTTTAATAAAGGGTGATTTTTTTGAGGTTAGGATTTTCATGCATTAGTATTTGACAGATCACGTGGGATTTCAGACATGGTGTCAAAGAGAAAGATGCTCAGTATGCTTTGACATTTCATCATGAATAGACTTACTAACGAGCAACGCTTGCAAATCATTGAATTTTATTACCAAAATCAGTGTTCGGTTCGAAATGTGAAATCCGCTTTTTTATCGACAAATTTTGTTCAGCGATGAGGCTCATTTCTGGTTGAATGGCTACGTAAATAAGCAAAATTGCCGCATTTGGGGTGAAGAGCAACCAGAAGCCGTTCAAGAACTGCCCATGCATCCCGAAAAATGCACTGTTTGGTGTGGTTTGTACGCTGGTGGAATCATTGGACCGTATTTTTTCAAAGATGCTGTTGGACGCAACGTTACGGTGAATGACGATCGCTATCGTTCGATGCTAACAAACTTTTTGTTGCCAAAAATGGAAGAACTGAACTTGGTTGACATGTGGTTTCAACAAGATGGCGCTACATGCCACACAGCTCGCGATTCTATGGCCATTTTGAGGGAAAACTTCGGAGAACAATTCATCTCAAGAAATGGACCCGTAAGTTGGCCACCAAGATCATGCGATTTAACGCCTTTAGACTATTTTTTGTGGGGCTACGTCAAGTCTAAAGTCTACAGAAATAAGCCAGCAACTATTCCAGCTTTGGAAGACAACATTTCCGAAGAAATTCGGGCTATTCCGGCCGAAATGCTCGAAAAAGTTGCCCAAAATTGGACTTTCCGAATGGACCACCTAAGACGCAGCCGCGGTCAACATTTAAATGAAATTATCTTCAAAAAGTAAATGTCATGAACCAATCTAACGTTTCAAATAAAGAACCGATGAGATTTTGCAAATTTTATGCGTTTTTTTTTTAAAAAAGTTATCAAGCTCTTAAAAAATCACCCTTTATTTACATTTATTTAAATTCACGGCGAACTGCAATTCACACTTGGAAGCAACGCAAAATTTCACTTTCAACTGCTTGAAAGTGTGTAAAGCAAAGTCACTTCATCTATTTACCGACCGATTAGAACGATTACCGTTTGCTCTGACGTCCGAATTGGTACTGAAACACTGAACGTACGCCAATAGCGTATGATGCTGCAGCGCCTGCTGCAGAGCGAACAGCTGCTGTGAATGTTGATGTTGCTGTGGCTGTTGCTGCTGTTGTTGTCGTTTTTGCTTTTGCTGTTGCTGTTGGTGTTGCCGATGACATCGTTCAAAACAAGCACAAATGTGTACGAAGTGCGCCAACAACAACGAAAACAACAGCCGGCAATTGCCAAAGCAACGAATAACAAAAACAACAAGCGCGCACTGTATTTGCGCAAACTTTTTGTATTTGCACAATACTGTTAGTTAACAGCGTTGGATGCTGGGCACTGTGGCGAAGCGTTCGTGTTTCTGTTGCTGTCAACAGCTTCAACTTCCGATTCAAATTCGTCACTTGTGCGTTTGTACATTTCCGTTGTTGGTGTTTATAAGCACTTGTTCGTGTAATGTGCGTATGTTTGTGTGTATATATGTATAGAACTATGTATGTATGTATGTCGCTGAATTGGGTAATTGTGACAGTAGTGCTAAATAGTTTTCTACTTAATTCTGGCGAAATTCGTTCATTTCGGAGAAAAAAATTACGAAATGAAAAACGTTTATGGCATATTTTCAATATTTTTTTTTATAAAAAAATTATGTATTTAATTCAAATTTCTGGCTTATAGATACATATTTAAAGAATAATTTCTGAAATTAAAAAAAAAATTAAAACTACTCCATTGAGACGTCAGTTCCGGTGACCCCTCGGAAAAAAGGTGCTTCCGCATTGTCAGCATAACTCCTGACAGGATCATTCAAAATGAAAAAACAAAAATAAGTGTTCTAGGTAAGACCATAAACTCGTGCTCGAACGAAGGAAAGACAAAAAACTAAAAATTGGCATTTTGGCAGACATTTTACCAAAAAAATAAAAATTTAAAGTTTCACTTTACTGGCTACGAAGCTAATTATACAGAAATTGTTTGACAAAAATTAGATATTAGGAATATATAAAAACTTTAACAGTACTTTGTTACACTTTTTTTTCAAATTTTAAAACTGTGAATTATTTAAATTTACATTTAGCATGAACTATATTAATATTATTATTATATTATTTTTTTCTTTATATTATAAATTACATTCTACATTCAAAAAAAAAAAATAAAAAAATTAAAAAAATTTATATTTTGCATAATGGAATTTTGATGGTAATATACGCCAAAACAATCCGAGTAATATTCTGAGAGATATACTCTTTGGAAGTTCCGCCCATCATACCAGATCAGTTCCAATTTAAAACTTTAAACGCGTTTATCTCAAAATTAAGTCAGCAATTTTTTAAGTGGGTGGACACGATTTCTCGAAAAGTTATGAAGCGATTTTGTTCAAAATGTGTACTGTGCACACATCTTTGAAATAACATTATCTAGTTAATGAACGAAGGATTTTTTATATGTTATTACAAAAAAGTTTTCCGAGCCAATATTTGAATGTCGAAAATTTTAGCCAAAAAGTGAATTTTTGGTTAAAATTCTGACAAAAATTTAAATTTCAATATTTTCTATTTTTCTTCGTTCATTAACTAGATTTAATATTGTTGGTTTATTGTTTTTAGGTGAAACAGTCATGAGTTATGATGTCCACGGCAAGAGGTTTTTTGGACAGGTCATGGGAGATGAGGTGCCAACCACTGAGTTATCGGAATTTGTCCATAAAAATTTCACGAAACACTGTTTTAATGTGTATCTAGTAGTTTCCAGTCTCTGAAACCCACCCCAGCCAAAGAAAATACTGGCAAACTGGCATTCAGAGAATTTTTGAGGATTTACTGAAGATTTATGCCTTCTTCCCTTTATAGAATACACTGTTCTGCTGATTTCGGTGTGTTTCGGTACAATCACAGTTTCGAGTTCTAAAAGGAGTTCTGGATCGAATACTTCATGGCCATCGCTTCCATTTTTTCTTTACCCAGGTCAATACTAACTATTCAAAACTGCTTGTTCCTTAGATTGAATTTCATAGTCTAGAACATTTTCATAGTTCTTCACACTAATCCCAATTTTCAGAATTGTACGTGCTATGGAACAATCAAGTATAATATCTAATTCCAATTTTATATTTTAAGGTTACAATTTGTAATTAAACCTTTTATTAATCACATGATGTTAATTAGAGCAAAAAATATTCGTTATTGATTTCAAATACCTCATCGCTAGTATTATATCAACCATGCAATCTTGAACATGTGAAGCCATAGAGACGAACCAAGCTACATTATATTGAGATCATGGTTGGACAAAGACGGTGATGGACAACTTAAAATTGTTCAAGAGTTCTATATGAATATCCACCAATTATGCCTAAACATATGTAACTCATCCGAAATATGGTGCAAAAACAAATTTTAAGGAGCTCTACCACATCCAAATATTCATTGGCTCATAAGTATATTATTATCGAGATCATTGTGCTAGATATTATTCTTCTGTTCTAAGGAGTTCTTAGAATACGGATAGTGATCGAAACGTGCCTAGGATTATTCGTTGTCTGGTTAATCAGTTAATACAGTATCTGGAATTGAGTTTAAATGCGTCCAGTATCAAAGACGCTACGACTCCAAACGAAGTTAATTATTGCAACCATAAGGTATTCAAATATCAGAGCCTTTAAGTCTACGAACAAAGTAGTCAAGAGATCACTCTGCTTCCCATTTTCTCCCAAGAAATATATAAGCATAATTTGATCGGTTGATTGAGTTAAAAAGAAGGGTTTTGACTCTTTATATATATTATATATATGCGAAAAGACAATGAAAATTATTCTTGTTAAGTATATTTTCAGAAGTTTGGGCTTATTTTGTTAAGGCTCAGGCTCTAACAAAAAAAAATATCAAAACCCTTTAAGACTTATTTCATACTCAACATCACCAACCTCGTTGCTACATTGGAATAAAATACTACCACTTGGTGTGTTAATATCTTCTTTCGTGAAGAAAAGTGGTGAACTCCATAAATAGCTTAAAAGCTACGAAGGCAAGCACTGAAGTAACGAAGACCGATAAACCTGTTGCATTTAACAGTGTCGAAGTCGAATTAACAGTCTTTCAAAAATGTTCTTAAGTATACAGTTTCAAACATTAAACATTACGCATATGAGTAATATAATGGTAATAATTATAATTAAATAGTATGGATAAAGGATACAGGTCTAAATTTTACAATGGTAGTCCGAAACCAAAAAGGCTTACAATATATAGAAGATCGATATTAAATTCTTAGTGCAATGATATAAAAATTAGGTAAAATAGTAATATTTTTAAATTTTATTAATGAGTACTCAAGAAAGGAATTTTGTATTTTTGTTTAATATTTTTTATCTAAACTTTTTCAATATTCATTAAAGCCAGAAGGGCCAGAAACTGAAAAAAAAATATTTTATGAGAAATTCAGTATTAAATTCGTGTATTCAGAAAATTTACCAAATTAAACGGTTTCAATGAAATAATTTTTGAATTATTAATTTAAAGAACACCAAATTTCAAACTTTTTTTAGATTGTCAAGGACTGTTAAAACATAGAAAATTGTAACTCAGTGCCTTCCAGTTCAGCATGGAACATTTCCCCTCTTCAAAATCTCTCTCACTCATTATACCTTCTACTCTTTCACTCAAAAAAAGCTCCCGAAATCCACTCATTTGCATCCACCTCAAATGCACTCCACTCAAATGCCGCTTTTGCGCGCTTCGAAGTACATAATAGCGACCGACTCGTACAACTATTAACGCACAATTTTTAACTAAGTACTTGTTTGTACACAAAATAAATGCCTGTAGTCGTATATTTTGCACATAAAAGCATGCATTGGTATATATGGTATGTATGGAGGTAGGCAAATCGGTATGCTGTACTACTTTAATATTATCTATGGATGTGAGCGCGCTTGTACTCGTAAGTCTTGCGCAACAATTTCATGCTTCTTTCTTTTGTGCTGAGCACTATATTTTCCCATTTTAGATGCTGTGATAAATTCAGCTGCCAATGAGGTAATTTTCGCTTGGTCGCGCTAGGTGTCCTCCGCTGCCACCCACTTGAAATTCTCACCTCCCGCAACCACACAAACACACACACACAGCAACAAATATGCCTCAGGCACTTTGCAAAAATTATTAGGAAACTCATTTTAAGTGTGCAAGAGGGCGCGAACGTGAGTAGCAGCAACTACGTAAGTAAGTAAATATGTAAGTAACTGTATAAGTATGTATGTATGTGTGTAAGTGTGGAAGTAAGTAAGTAAGTAAGTAAGTTGTATACAACAAGTGCGCGTATAAGTAGTACTTCTGATGAGATTTTTTAGTAACGGCTTGGGGGTTTTAAAGAAAGGGGGCATTGTGACTGTGTGGCTAATTAAAGGTATACTTTTGATAATGAATGGCTGGAGTGGGTTTTTGTTTTATTACTTTACTTTTGCCATACTTTGTCTTACAGTGCTTTAAGTTACTTTTTGTTTAGCATAATATTTTAATTGCTATTCGGAGGTGATTGTGTCTTTAGAATTTGACATCAAAATAACAAAACTAATTGACATAAGTCGGATATTTTGGGCGATGGTTATGTAATGTTTTTGGCATAAAGTTTGCATGTCAAATAGAAATGAAAACACAAGCTATGCAAAATTTATTAACAGCTTAAGGATTACAAAGTATAACATGGTGTAGACAAAGGCTTTAATAAAAAATTATTTATATTTATTATTTTTATATTTTATTAAAAAAAAACAACTTTGTTATCTCATATTATCAGTAGAATTTTATTTAAATTTTGAAAAAAAAGTAATACTGATTTTCTATATAAGTAACATACCACATGAGCGCAAAAAAAAAACATTTATGAAGCATATAAAACACGCCCATACCCGAAGCTTTTATAGAATATTGATTTATTTCAAGTTTATTGTATTACATCGTCACACGAAAGTACTTATTTTTGTTATATGAATGTATGATTTGCGAACTCTTTTATTACCCTCAAACTGAAAGTTTATCAAATTAAGCTTCTCATTTCAAACGCAGCTTTTTTGAAAGCTTTTTTAGAATCTACTAACGCCTTTACTGTGTAACTAAAATTGCACGCATAGCCAAATATTTCCCATTTAATTATTTTCAGAAGCTTTTAGTGCTCAGCGAGTCTTACAGAGATTCTTTTTATATAAAATAATGTTAACTTTATTTTTAATATTTTTTTTTCATTTCAAATGCACTTTTTTGAGCTTTAGATAAATAATCAAAGTCGAGTCCATTAAAAAGCAGAAATATTTTATATAAAAATAATAATTTATATAATATAATATAAAAAATATCAATGCCTACATATCTACAAAACACCCCAAATCTTTTTATTAAGTTCCCAAACCAAATAAAAACTCACCTTCATGTGCCACATCAATAATATTCACCTTGAATTTTACTCTTGTTAACGAACGTCTGCTTTGTAAGCACGAAAAATAACGATTCGTACACGTAACTGACATTTCGACGAAGAACAATACGATTTTCGAAACGAGCGAGCTTTTACTGCAAACTCACACAGAGCTTTTTCGAAGAAAGTGACGCGCACGAACAACAACACAGCTGACGGCCATTTTAAAAGGCAGCATGAATTTGCACATTTTTCATGACTTTTATTTCAGTATACATATATCTGCTTTATTTAGTACTTCGTTATAGAAATCTTGACTTATTTTGCACTTCACATCAATTCTTTCAACTAACTGACCTGTCTGCTATTGATCGTTAGTAGTTGCATAGTATATTTCTGCACACCAACCATTTGGCTTTATACACTTCATAATGTCATTTGTACCACATTCTCAATAGCACTGCGACGTCTGCTCTGTGTCAAAAGATTTTGTAAACATATTTATAAAATAAAACTATTCACTTCTTTGGCGAAACTCTTTAATTTTCTACAAAGAACATTTCACTATTTTTCACAAATTAACACCGACCGCGAACCGCGAGTTTAATATTAGCACATCCGCACACGACGATTTCCGCTTTAACACTGAGCTGTTTCCCTTGTTGGCAAGCAAAAGCTTTGTTATGTAAAAAGCTTCGGAAAGGAAGGAAGCGAGCGACTAAGTGCATGTTCCAGTGGTTTTGCAACTGTTTGAATATTTGAAGAGGCATAGAAAGAATGTGGTGAGAGGATTTTATTTGTTCGGCGCTCTTTTACTCTTTTAAAAACTAGTACTTTTGTACATTAGCGACGGAAATCGTTCAATAGTAAATCGGATGTTGTCGCGTGTGTTTAAAATAGATTGTTCCGCTTAAAGTTGCAAGAAAATATATTTTATTAGTACATTTTATAATAGATTTTCTCTATTTAAAAGTGAGAGTTATGCATGAAGTGAAATTCTAGATGAAAAAGGAAATAATATGAGAAAAAGTAAGTAAAAGCAAAGAAGTGTTTCATGTAATTGCACTATATAATTGATCATTAGAGATTTTTGTGCCGCTTAAATATAATGAGAAAACAAGAAAAAACCGAAGCTAATCACAGTTGCATTTCTTTTAGTAACTTGCTTAAACACATAGCAAATCTGAAGACGTAAGAAAAAGTAAGTAAAAACAAGCATTTGATTTCGATCTTTCAGTTTGTACGGCAGCTATATGCTATAGTTAACCGATCTGAATAATTTTATCGGAGATTATATTATTACCTTAAGCAGTAATCCATGTCAAATTTCGTGAAGATACCACGTCAAATGCGAAAATTTTCCATTCAAGCCCTTGATTCCGATCGTTCAGTTTGTATGGCAGCTATATGCTATAGTGAACCGATCTGAACAATTTTTTCGGAGATTAAATTATTACTATGAACAATAACTCACACCAAATTTCGTGAAGATATGTAGTAAAATGCGGAAGTTTTCCATACAAGCCATTGATTCCGATCGTTCAGTTTGTATGGGAGCTATATGATATAGTAGTTCGATATCAGCAGTTCCGACAAATGAGCAGCTTCTTGAAGAGAAAATAACATCTTCAAAATTTCAAAACGATGTCTTAAAAACTGAAGGACTAATTCGTATGTAGACAGACGGACGGACGGACAGACAGACGGACGGACATGGCTAAACCGACTCAGTTCAACATACTGATCATTTATATATATACTTTATAGGGCCTCCGACGCTTCCCTCTGGGTGTTACAAACTTCGTGACAAACTTAATATACCCTGTTCAGGGTATAATTACTAATTTCCAGAAATCTTCAAAATAAGCAGTGTAAAAGTTATTCTTTGTAAATTTCGCAAAATTTTCGAACTTCATTTATAAAATGGTTGACAAAATATCGTTGTTGTTGCACATCCTTCCTGTCCAAGACATTGGAATATTGAAACAAAAGCATAAGCTTTCAGAAAAAGCTCTGGAGTACATAGGGACATAGCTATGAAATAGTTTTTACTTCCTATCATTTTTTGAAGAAGCTTTTTTAACGAAATGAAAATTATTGAACGAACATTCACGCTACAATTTTTCGGTTATATGAAATAACGTACGATCTTCGGTAGTATCGTCAAGTGAATATACAGAGCACTTCTGACGAAAAAAATTTACGTTACGAAATCGTAAATCTGGCATAAAAATACCCTGTCGTGAATTTACGATATAAATATAAGTGCGCAGAGAACGTATAACGAAAAGAAGTCGGAGAACGTAAATTACTTTATACGTTCACTGAGGTAATTGCATATCGTATTTTGTTCCTTAGTTCGTAAGTAAATGTTTCGTTAACTTGTTATTCGAAAAAATTTCGCTATGTTTTATGAAGACTATATCATCGGTGGAAAAATATTTTATTAATTTCATTATTATTCTACATTTGCCTTATATATTGCCAATCCATATTTGAAACCTTTTCTATGAATATTTTTTATTTAATAAAATAATTTTTATTCTTTTAAATATCTCATACTGAGTACTAAAGTATACTAAAACTAATTTTTTCTTAAAAGTCTTCCGAAAGTCTTCCAAAACTTCCCACAAGCTTCAAGGAACTCCGCTGCACTAAAGTCTGAGAAATACTCTTAATAAGTTCGGTATTTTTCATATAAAAAATGTCTTGCAATTTGTAAAGCTGGTTGCTGGAATGGGTTTCTCACGTCTCAAGCTTTCCACAGTCGTTTTTAGTATCTACATACATTTTAAGTTTCAAAAGCACTTGAACTTCAAGTTTACTGAAGCTTAAAGTTACTTCTCTGAGTTAAAGTTGCATGGACGTGAGAGTTGCAAGAAAGCGCTTTAAGTAATTGATTAAAAAAGAGTGAGCTTCACACTTTCAACTCGCGCACATAACTGCTGCACGTAGTAAAAGCTCCACACCACCTTTGGGAGCAAACACATTGTAATTTTGACAGCTCAACAGCTGATGTACCACATAACAAGGAGTGCAGGCGGGCTATAACAACAACAAGAAAGCTCAACAAAAATGTGTAAAAGTCGAAAATGAAGGTAAAAAACCACGAAGCGAGCTCATTGAAATCACAACAACTTTACATATTGTACTTACTCGCATATGTAAGACCACCGAGCGCCTTTGTTTGTTTGCACTGGCGTTTTGAACTTTTACACGCTTGCGGGCGCTTGCAGCCGAGCGCTCTACAGCCAACGACGACAGTTGTGAGAGTTGTGGCATTGGTGTCGGTGTCATGCAGTGACGTGACGCACTCAAAGCAAGCAAGACAAGGGCCACCACACAACAGATAACACCAACAGAAGTCACTGTTGCGAGGACTTTGACGCGCGCTCTCTATTTTCATTCTTTCACTTACTTTATTACACGGCAGTGCGGGTGTTTGGTGTTGTTGTTTCTTGTTTTTTGTTTTTTTGCTTGACTTGCCTTTCCTTTGTCTTTTGACCATGTTCAAGTTGATTTGTGGTCGGTGCTGCTATGTGTTGGCAGCGAGTGTGGCACACAGTCGTGACAAGCGAACAAAATAACAATGGCGAATGAGGCGAGTGATTAAAAACGGCACAAATGCCTTTGGCTGAAAAGTGTAGCAAAGAATTTGCAATTTGCTGTGTGAAATTTGAAAATAATTTAAAGTGTACTAAAGGTGTAAGAGAAGTGGTTTTATAGAAAGAAAGTTGAAGAAAACACACGTTTCTGCTCTTCGCGCATAAAAGTAGGCAGTGAAAAATGCCAGGCAGCGACATTGATTAGCGTTAAATTTTGGTGTTTAGTAAAAGCTTTGTTGTGTTACCACAACAATGTGTGTACAGTAACTTGCTAAAAGTTCGGTGAAAATGGCAAAAACAAAACACTCAATGAACGTAGCTCGGAAATTTGTTTTCCCCAAACATATGTAATTCTTGTAGCATACTTTGAGGCGCTTAACCAACATTGAACCACTATGAAATCCTTGACCTAAACCAATGCCGTCACTGCAACTGCAACTGAAACTTCAACAAAACCAAAGCATATCGACGGCAACGAGACAAGTTCATGTAACAAAAACAACAACAAAGCAACAATAACAAAGACGGAAATAGCAACTACAAATTAGACACACATACAAGGAAACTGCTAATTTAACTAACGGCACTAATGTTGTCTTCTAAACCAAAGTTACCCAACAAAATATATAGATTTCCTGCTAAAGACATTCCGCAGCTGGGGATAGCGCACACATTCCCATGCAAATGGTTGCCCGTCCTCGGCGGCTCCGCGTTTGCTGCACTCTACGTCTTCGTCGAAAAGTTAAAACACACAGCGCTTACATAAATGTTAATAACGGCAAATTAAGTGCAACACAGCCAACGAAGGCAGCTATAAACATTACAAAAACACTAACAACAACAACAAGTTCTCTAACTTTAACGCATAGCGCAACAACAAAAGCGCAGCGCAGCCACAACAGCGCGTCAGCTGTGCGTAGCATAAGAAGCTTAGCATATGCGTGCAGGCCGCAACGGCCAGCTGAGTTAAAATCGGTGCAACGCCAGTGTAAGTGCACACCAACACAGCTGACTGTGTGCGCTTGCAACAACAGCCAGCGCCGCGGTATTAACGCTTGCGTCCAACTAACAACCGAACGCCTCGCTTTAAACTTAATTTCCCACGGGTTTGTTGTTGTTGCTGTATCCTTAACGGTATTGCTAGAACGTTGCTGCAGCCGGTTCATCATATCAAGGACCACAGCCAGAAGTAAAGCTCAAACTATTATCCAACGCACACGCACACCGACACCTACACCGACAGCCAATTCATTGCGGCTGGCTGCTGGCAAATCCCATTGGCCACAAGCGCTACACACGACGCCGCCATCAACAATGGGCTCATGTTTGGGGCGCTGTGTGTCGAAGGATGTTAATGGCGGCGGTGTGGCCTCCACCGCAACATCCTGTTTGTGGTAAGTGACGCGCGTTCGCGCTTAATTAAAATGTAATTGCGGCGCTGGGGTGAGGTTGGGGTATCATCGCCGAGTGTGTGTGTGTCTGTATCAATGTCTGGATATATAAAGTTGGAAATTTTTACAACAACATAATATTGCAATTTCATTATGCCGCTATGTACATGCCAAATTAGTAGAAAATTTAATTTTATTTAATTCAGCGAATGTAGCGTTATAATAAACGCACATATACACCTTTACATACCTACACTCTACATACAGCTTCATTCTCATATTGACATGCCTGTCTCTTAGCATGGAAAATTTTAAACAAAAGCACTCAGCGGCATTAGCAAGTCGCTAGACAAAAGTTTAAGTGCAAGCGTAGATTGTTCTTCATATATACTATAAATTTTAGACTTCTAGATTTTACTATATGCCCGCAACTCTTCCATGGCAACTAAGTAATATGTATGACTAACACCTCTCCACCAACCATAACTGCTTGATTGCTTTAGCATCACTTTCCATTAAGTAGAGCTTGCCTCAATACTCATCACTTTCTGATTTATATATCTTCTTTTACTCAAATGAAATTTATTCAACGCCTTCGCCTGCAGCATCATCATCTCCTTGCGCATACATTGTGTGACCTTCTAGTATCACATTTCTATTAGAATCACTTCACTGGTACATTTTAGTATATATGTATACATCTAGGAATATTAGGGGTATGATTCTTCGCAATTTCTGTATTTGCATTTTCGGCTAGATAAGAGAATATGGTATTTAATCCGATTTTCTATTTTGTTTAATAGGAAGATACTGTCTGTCTATCTGTACTATCAGATCTTGCCATAAAGAAAAATTATTTTTTTTTTTTAATTCGAATATGCCCTACTACTCCACTATATCACTGAGGTACTTTTTACCAGTAAAAATAAATAACAAAGTCTAAAAGTCAAAAGGGTCTCAGTTAGAACTAGAAAGTCCAATTATTTTCGGTTTCATCACCCTAACCATGCCTTCAATTACTATTTATACCAAAACTAAACAAAAAGTACTCAGTTCTTCACATAAGCTCTGAAAACTAGTTCATTACCAAAACAGTTAAACTTCCATAACTCGGAGTTAGAAGTCAAATTTCATACAAATTACCTTTCGTAACTCGGAAATCTTTATAACTCGAAGATTTTTTTGTGGATTATGGTGATTCGAGTTATGGAAGTTCAACCGTATTTGGTATCCTATTCATACTAGCCAGAATTTCAATTACCTATTCCAAGAATTACAAATTTCCTCACAGTGGCTCTCAAACCTTCACCTCTAAAACAAATTTTCCTTGTTTCATTTTCTAAACATTTCCATATCATACCCGAAAAAATGACCAGCCCCTAATGTCCACATTTCTATATTTGTACGCACTTAGTAACGTCAGCGCATTGCCATCTCATCAACAACCTCCGCTCAGTGTCTTTCACTGGCTTTCTTTAATGTTGTCTGTCTGTCTTCCTTCATAAAATAAAAGTAAACTCTCTTTTATAGATATTCTCGCTCATGCCACGCATACAATTTAATTAGACTGTGGTAATTTGAAATGCACTCAAAGGCATCTTTAAATTTCTATATTGTAGCATTAACGTCTGTGCTAAAGTGCTTGGCATTTCGGCTTTTGATGTGGTCCACAATATTTTTTTTATTAAATTCACTTAATTTTGAGGGTTTGTTCGAAATGCGTTGGACATTAAACGAAGAATAAGTGATTTATATAGACGGCTTATCTTCGATAGTTATATATATATATATATATATTTGGCGTAGGAACCGCTTTAAGCGATTATAGCCGAATAGTACGACCGACCTATTAACATCTGGAACGATAGGAACTATCAAAACAGAACCGAATTCGTATTTGGAATGCATCCACAGATTTAGGTAGTATTTTCTTCACTAGTGATTAGATCTAGAGTGAATAAGATGACCTATCTATCTATGCTATCTTGGGATACTTATTCCTTAATATCTATTATAACAAACACCGTAATTCAACAGCAGGAAATGACAATAAGTTCACATTGGACTTGGGATTGATACTTGGGATCGTTCTGCACTATAAAACTAGTTTAATATTGATAGATCTCGTATTGAACACTCTAACCTTAGGTGCTAGTTAGGGCCATAACAACTTCTATTTTCTATATCAGATTTCGCAGACCCATTTCCCAGTTCTCACGCTCATTTTGCATATAATCTTCCTTAGTTGATGGAACCTTCAAAGCTTCGGTTGGCAGTCAACTTGAATGGATATAAACCTCAGGTCCTGACCATAAGAACCGCTTATTTCTATACCTGAATGCGTAGACCAGTCCGTAGTTCCCACCTCTGACATTCATATTCCATATAGTCATAGACACTAACCTCTAGTTAGGACCATAAGAACTTCTTCTGTCTCTACCAGATTTTGCACCTACGAACCTGTAGTTCCCACCACTGACATTCATTTTCCTCAGGTTAGGACCAAAAACACTTCCCCTGCTGATGGTACCTGCAGTACACTAAACTATTAAGTTGCAAATAAAAACTTATTCTTTCTGTACCAGATTTCGCTGACTGGTCCGTAATTCCGACCTCTGACATTCATTTTTCATACAGTCATAGACACTAACCTCTAGTTAGGACCAAAAGGATTTCTTCTGTCTCTACCAACCTCAGGTTAGAACCATAACACCCTTTATTCCCTGCCTGATGAAACCTGCAGAACATGCCACGTCTTCAAAGCTTCGGTTGGTAGTCAACCTTCATAGATGCCAATAACTTTTCCTGCCTTCTATATCCAAATGGAAGAGCATACAATGGGATTCATACGATTCGTATAGATCTATAATCCTTAAGATCGCTTTGAGAACCTCGTACATTGTTAACTTACATTAGCACTTCAGCTAACTTGGGAGATAACCTTATCTGAACCAAAGAAATGCCCCAAGAATTCATATTTCTTTCCATTAACACACACGATCGGCGGGTCCTTCATGGATTCGAACTCGGGTTGTACATTTCTCAAATCCTAAACAGAGCAAAAACATGCATCCCACTTATCGCATTTGGCAAAATTCCCAGAAGCTTTGAATAAATCAAAACTAAATACCAGAGCAAGATACAAGTCTTAATTGGGTCACTGGCTGCGAATATACGCTTAGCCGACCACAAGCCGCACGCTGCCATGGATTCGCAGCAACGAGCAGACACAATGGATTTTGGCAGTCTGCTTTTGGATAGTGAACTGCCGCACGAACCTTGGCTTAAAATAAACACATAAATAGCTTTTATCTCTGGGCGCACACACACAAAAATACAGACATATATATATAGAAACCGCAGCAAGTGCATCTTCAGCCACAATCCGATGAGCCACACTTGAGTTGCATATGAAATGTCTAAACCGGCGCAGATTCGCACGACTTGGCAGTACTCAGTGTGCAAGCGGGGTATGAGGGGGGAAGGCGAGCATACAAATGTTTTATGTTGTGCTGTGCAAATACTTACGAGTTCAGTGGCCTAAAAGTGTACTACAAGTGGGAAAGCCATGCAACATGTTTCACCATCGTGGAGCAACAAGCGGTTTAGGGGCGGAGAGGGGTACTTGCTGGCAACAGCGGTGCTCATTAACTGCTTTGTTTGGCAACAAAGCGTGTTTAGTGCTATCATTGCAACCCCGTTTCGCTAGCAAATGTCATAACATATGCCTTCTTGTACATTAATACACAACTACAACAACAACTACAAATACAACAAAAACTACGAGTGTGAATGCGATTACAAGAGTGTTGTGTGTGTGTGTTTGTGTTGTTGGCGATTTTTATTTGTTTTCACCACTTCATCAACGTGTGCTATGTGCGTTCATTGTTGAGCAAAGCGCTTGTCTACTTCTAGGCGTCAGCAGCAACATGCAACAGATGAACAAGAAGCGGAACTCGTGTCGAATGCGAGCGACAATTGCCCGAGAGAGAATTTCATATATCGCATTATTAAGTTCAAAACGAAGGTGAGTGTGTTTAAAAGGAAGGTAATCAAATATTAATTTGAAACTTTATTACCGTTTGTATATTTGCGCTCGTCATGCGTCACCAGCAAAAACGACCACAGTTCATTGACAAATTCTGGGAGCAACAGGATATGCAATATACGAAATTGCCTAATAGAAGTGGCAGTGAGGGGTAAGAGAGAATATATTTTTGTTTTCTTCTTGAGTTTCTTCTTTTTTTGCGTTTTTTCATCGAGCGATTTTTATTTCTTATTGATAACGCAGGACTAACCTTTGGGTTAGTTGTAGATCCAAAGGCTTAATACTACAAAGGTTATTCAAAATAGGGTTGTTGTTTAATTTAAAAATGAATCTTCTTTTTTTCCATATCTTTGGCAAACCGTTCTTGATACTCTGAAGACCAGTGTCATGTTTTGTACACGCACATTTATAACTACCATCTCGTTAATGAAATACCTTCAGCAACAAATAGTTATCAAACAAATTAGTGATCTCTAAAGTGGCAGATAAATTCTGATAGGTTCCGTCCCAATTCTTTTGCTATCACCTTCTTAATGTCATCACTGATTTCGACAAAAGATCTTGAACCATTTTCTTGCACTATACTCTCTTCCTAACTTCTGGACTTACAGTTCGTCACTTGATCTTAAATCTGTATCTAATGGTGATCAACGGACTACTATAACTCAGGCATATCTGAGTTTTCTTCCTCGTTTCTAACGTCATTGTATAAGAAGAATAAGTTTCACTCCAGTTCTCAAATTGGTCGAGGCTCGCTCCTTTGATCGTGAGTCTTTATATACTGATCGTTATATAATAGCAAATACCATATGAAAATCGGACCTCTCAATATTATAGATAAACGATGTAGGGAACACCCAAGCCAAATCGATGGTCGAGAGTTCCATCCTCACTGTGGATAAAATATTAACTACATATTAACGGTAACACATGCTTACCTGATTTATCATAAATCCGTCAACGTTTCGGAGAAGATTCTAACTCATAGTTCTTCATGACAATGTTAAAAGGCACATCAAGATCGGCCAGAGACCAAGCTTCTACAAAAGTATTCATATATTTTGATCACTTAAGACTTTTGGTAATACACTTGTCTCCCTCAATGTGGGAAGAAACATAAAGGCGGGGTTATTTCTATTTTTTTAATTTCTTTGTGTTTCCTTAATGAATTAGAGGAATTCCCAAAGCGTGTCATAAAAATCAAAACATCAAATACTTCCCTTCCCTTCAGCCTCTCCGACATACAGCTGCAGAACCTCGACGTACACAATTTACTCAGCAACACCATTCTCGCCAAAGAGTCAGCGCTCAATTACTGTTTGACCGAAGCTCAATATGCCGCGGCCAGCTCGCGGGCCAGCTCCTCGCTCGATCTGGAATGGGAGCACGAGTATGCGCACATGCGCCAACTCTATCAGCCGCCACCGCACACGCACCGCAGCACACAGTCGCTAATTAACGGCAGCACGCTCAACAGCAACAACAACCTCGCGCAATTTACCAATTCGAATAACACACCAACTCATCATTTGCACACGCTCAACAACAACCAGCACACGAAGAGTCTGAGCAAACGTAGCCACACTTACGATAATCACCCGCTGCACGTGCAACTCAACGATTCATGGCAATATCTGAGCAACGACGATGAGCAACTCAGCTCAATGGCTTCATACACGCAATCGCAGTCGCTACCGCATGCGCCACTAAACACCGCCGCAATGGCGCTGGCGACGGCCAGAGCTGTAGAGCGCGGTGAGCAACGCATGCGCACGCGTCGCGTCGCACCGCCACCGATCAACGAACGACGCAACAGTTCCTTTACACGCACCTCCTCGTCGCACAACTCATGGTCGCATATCTCGACGCCGGAGTCGCTCGAGTGGGATCAGGATGAGGAGCAGCAGCGGCAGCTGCGTGTGGAAGATGACAACTTGGACGACGAGACGCTCGAGCTGCTGCATCAGATTGAGCAGTTGAAGAACCGCGTGTTAGACGAAACCGGCGATGGACTCTACGATGATGGACTGATGATAGCTGCGGGGGAGAGCGAAGCGGGCGAGGGTATACAATTCATGATCGGTGGTCAGTACAGCGCCGAGGATGGACGCAAAGATATCAGTTGATCATGTGCATGCGCCTTTTGGGTCATAAGGGGAATTTGAGGTGGAGTTACGTAGGTTTGCAGAGTATATCAATTACGGATTGGAATGTACTGTATAAACAAGTGCCTAGACTAAAGTATCATTATATATTACAAATAATATTTAATTACAGTTACTGTTAATGTTAGTCCACAATATAGATATTACGCGAGGTCATGGCAATATACGCGAGATAAAAATCTGTTAGAGAGGCGTGAGTTGGGGTGCTGGAGAGTGTGAATTATAACGGCTGCCTGAAAGGTTTTTGAACACTACCCAGCTCAAAAATAAAAATAACTGCACTGGAAAGGGCATTCCTAAACCAGTCACAATTTGAGATCCCAGAAACCTTTACAGATTTGAATACCTCTCACGTGACAGTCATTATGGTCCCACATCTCTCGAAAGCTTTTTGATCTATACACCAACTTACGTTAGAATGCACATATCGGTTGAGAATTACAGGCTAATTGAAGGAAATTTAAACATCTTAAAATCGTCATAATTGCCATGACCCTTGTGTCTCATATGAGTGTTATCAAAATTCAATTATGTATGAACGTTATAAAATCGAAAGTCGAAGTATAAATGTGCAGTTAAATCTTTAATAAATTATTGTAGTTGTAACGTATCATAGTGTTTAGAAGACTTCCAAAGCAAGTAATAATGTTGAAAAATAGACAGCGTTAGGTAAGCTAATATTTTTTCATAGTCCAAACATAGCCTTCAGATTGCACCATTTAAAGTATGTGACTATTTTTTATTGATTACAAATTATAGTAATTTAAATAAAATTACAACTTTAACCTTAATATGCACCATGCGGTCTGAGAGACCATTTTGATTTTCTTATTTTATTTCATTAATTATGATATCTTCCCTTATCGGTTCCAATGCGCTCTCAATAAATTAGAAATGTATGCTTTCAAAATAGTACTTTCGAAGATCAACGATCGCAAGTTTCTTATAGCCCTTAGATTAAGACTTATCGTTATAAACGATACCGGACCTCTTCTTTTTCTCAGTTTCTTCTTAAAGTTGAGAACATTTTTAGACTGATCTAATTCTAATTTCTACCATTTCAGAACTACCCAGAGAGTTTAGTTGAATGTTTAGCCAATCAGAGTAAGAGGAGCTGTCGAATTCATTTTAGAACCAGAGTCTAGGATCATAAGTATGAGTACAGAAATATATAAATTTGAAACAAGAACTTGTCAGAAGCCTCTAAAATACTACGCATATCCCATTTTGTAGATTTCTAAAGTACCGTTAAACACCAACAGTTAACAAAAACCGAAACTACTATACACAAAACAAAACATATGAAAGACTAAGCAAAGAAGCTTCAAAAATGTGGTTTGAATACAGTTTAGCAACAGATTATGGATTTGTAAGACTTGTAGAGAGTAAGAGAACGCAAAGTGTGTATTATATTCCATTTTAATTTTATTTAAATTAATTACAAAACGAAGCAGTCGTTTAACGTTCGCGCATTGAGTACACATTTAGAAAACTTAGTAACTAATATTAAAAATACAAACAAAAGGAAATCATATATGACACGTTGTTTATAAAAATACGAAATAAAGCATAAAAACGAATTAGATTTACATTAATAACAATTGAAGAAATTTATGAACAAAAGAGTGTCGATTTTTCGCTTTCCTTCGAATCGATCCTAAGCTAAGTCGGCACATTAACCAAAGAGACCTGAAGCCTTCTTCTTGAATGAGTTCCACAAGCCGGTACTTTCCGGTTCAGCAGTAACCTCGATTTGCTAAAAATAAAGAACACATCAATTAAGACTCAAGCCTCAGTAAGAGATTTTAGCAAAACTTACCGCATTCGCTTCGGTGCTGGACACCTGCTTCTGACTAACTCCGTGATGTGGTCCAACAAATGTACCATCCAAATCTTCAACCTGCACCTGTTGCTGCTGATCCCAAGCGTTCTGTTTGTAGTCGCCCAATTCTACTTGCTGTTGTTGTCCAAAATCGTCAAACTGCTGTTGCTGTTGTTGGCCGAAGTCATCACGCTGCTGTTGCAGTTGCTGTTGCTGCTGACGTTGTCCATAACCGCCATAACTGGCATGTCCATGCGCACCGGAATTGTAGCTATGCGATGATGCAGCGGAGGAAGACGATGACGACGACGAGTGGCCTGTAGCACCGCCACGTGCGTAGCTGCCTTGCACTTGTTGCTGTCCGTTCCAGCCTAAATCAACTTGCTGTTGTTGACCGCCATCCTCCAACTTGCCATTCCAGCCAAGCTCCACTTGTTGTTGTTGTCCGAAGTCATCCACTTCTTGTTGTTGTTGCTGCTGCGTATCCAACTCACGCTCACGTCCGTAACGTGTGCGTGCGCTGCCGTCTTGCGCGCTTGCACCGCCTGCACTGTTTATTTCCAATTCACCCGCCGGCACGGTAAATTTGTATTCCTGTTTGCTGTAACGGTAACCACTTGTGCGACCGCCTGCGCCACCGCTTGGTGCTGGTGCCGCGGGTCTGCCGTAGGCTGGGTATTGTGTGGTCGGTTCCACTTTCATAGCGGCGGATGGTGGGGGATACAAATTATTATCTTGACCCGCCAAGCCAGGTTCTTCGACATCAACATTCTCATCGTATACATGCGGTGGCTGATCGCCACGATCCTTGGAGATCACTTGATGTGGCCAAGCGGTGCGATTGGTCGAGCCGGCACCAATTTCGTGGCCACCAAAACCAGTGCTGCCGTCCATGGGTAACAAACCTTGAGATAATAGGTAAAGAATGCGACGCCATTGGATTAGTTCTTCTCCTGTTATTCCGGATTTGCGTTCCAAGTCCGCCGTACGTTTCGCTTCTTCCGTACCCCATTTCAAACGTTCCACCTCATTGGTGGTCTTCTTGTGCATTATAAAATCAATGTAACGCAATTCCTTTTCGCGGAAATTCTGCAGTTGATTCAACTCCCAACCATAGTGTTCGGCCAATCTTAAGAAACGCTCGAACTCCTTAATTTGCCAGTCTTTCAATGCCTGTGTTGTGATGCCATAGTTAGCTGCCAATTCGTTGTGCGCAATATCTTGACGCTGCCAGTTGCGCAGCTTCTTCAAGCTAAAGTTTTGATTTCTGATCAAATTGTAAAGACGATCGCGTTCACGTTTCTGCCACTTCTCAAGTGTCAAAAGTTTTATGTTGTCCAAGAGACCTTCACGCTGCATATGATCGATTTCGATTCTCTGGAAAGGCGCCAATTGTTCGAGTGTGGTGCCGTAGAGTTGAGCTAAACGGTTTTGGTAGTCAGTGTCGGCGGCAATATACTCGAGGAATTCGATTTGTGTAATGCTAATGTCCTTAGCAATAGCGCGCAAACGTTCACGCTCCTGCTTCTGCCAGTTGTTGTAGTCCACAGTCTGGTGTAGATCACGTACAAGTCCCAGTTCGCCAAGACGTCTCAACTCATTTTGTATCCACAACTCGAGCTCCTCAATGGACACATGGTACTCATCGGCCAGGTTATTAAGTGTATTCCTGTCACGCAGTATATGTTCTTCCCACACTGTAACAGTCTGTCCTGGTCGACGTGTGACTAGACCGTAAAGACGCTCCTTCTCTTGACGTTGCCAATCGACCAAATTTTCGGTTATGATTTTATTCTGATCTAGTAGACGGCGCAATTCTTGTTGGTACCACGCTTCGACTTCTTCCACTGTAACGTGGTATTGTATAGCCAACTGACGCAAATGCTCCTGATCTTGCTTCAATTGTCTTTCGAGTTCCTCAATCGACCAACGCTGTTGTTTGCGTAAACGTTCGTTAATTAAATTCTGTATGTATTGGTCTTCGTGTATCTCCCACTCTTCAATTGTTTGCGAACCAGTTATGACACCCTCTTGATTGAGCTTTTGTCCCTGTACGCGTAGGTATTCTTCAATCTCCTCCACGCTTACATTGTATTGGCGCGCGAATTGTTCCCAACGCATGCGTTCCTTAACCAAGTAGTCTTCGAAGTCTTGCCAGCTCATCGGCACAGTTTGCGCCACGGCTTTCAAATGTGCTAAAGTGTAAATCTTCCATTGGTCATTATCACCATGTCCCTCATACCTGGTATAACTCTGTGGTCGGTCAATCAGACCAAGAATTTGCAGACGTGCACCTTCCTGTTGCACCCATGATTCCACTTCCTCCACTGTCACATGGTACTCGTGTGCGATTTGTTCCAAACGTTCCTTGTCGCGACGCAAGAATTCGTTGAACTGCTCGTATGTGGTGGCATTGTTCTGCTGATTCAACCAGTCTTGTAGGTGATCGCGTTCAGTTTTCTGCCACTGTGTCAACTGTTCCACTTGCAACAGACCAGAGTTCTTCAAGCGGTGCAGTTCATCGCGCATCCAGCTTTCGATTTGTTCCACGCTGACGCTGTACTCTCGTGCCAACTTTTGCAGACGTTCCTGATCGCGACGCAATTGAGCGTCGAACTCGTCATAGCTGATACTATTCTGTTGCTGCAACAGCATATCAATCAAACGTTTCTGCTCATCGCTTTGCCACTGCGTGAGATTCTCCACCTGCACCTGGCCTGTGGTCTTCAAATTTACCAACTGTTGGCGCAACCATGTCTCAACCTCCTCAACACTTACCGAATATTGCTTGGCCAGTTCTTGTAGACGTTGGCGCTCATTATTGAGTTCCATTTCGAATTCCACATAACTTATGTGGTTGTTTTGACGTATAAGTTCCTTCAAGCGTTGCGCCTCGGCCACCTGCCAATCGGCCAACTTCTGCACATGATCGGCTGAGTCTTTGCGCAAACGTTTCAACTCATCAATCATCCACTTCTCGATCTGCTCGATGTTGACGCGATATTGGTCAGCCAGCTGATGCAAATGCGCGCGATCTGTTAGCAATTTCTGTTCATACTCGGCGGTAGATAAGCCATTTTGGTACTGTTGAATCAACTGCTTGATGTAGTCACGCTCGACCAATTGCCAGGTTTGCAGGTTTTCCACTTCGAATTTGCCCTTGTTGCGCAAATCGTCAATCACCTTCTTCACATAAGCTTCGATCTCCACTACGCTGACGTGATATTGATTGGCCAAATTGATTAAGAAGAGTTTATCCTTCTGCACTTTCTGCTCGAACTCTTCCACTGTAATGGAGGTCTGTTGTTGTAGCAAATTCAAAATGTGATCATGTTCGGCCCGCTGCCACTCTGTAAGTTTCTCGATATCGAGTTTGCCCTGTTGGCGCAAACGTTCTACCTCCGATTGTATCCACTTCTCGATCTCCTCCACGGAGGTGTGGTATTGGAAGGCCATCTTTTGCATGTGCTCGCGGTCTTGACGCAGCTCACTCTCGAATTCCTCAACGCTCCATGCCTTGTTTTGTTTGATCAGCTCTTCGAGACGCTCGCGCTCTGCTATCTGCCAGGCTGTGAGGTTGTCAATTTGCAGTTGACCGTCATCACGTAAACGCGCCAACTCCTTCTTCATCCATTGTTCGATTTCCTCAACTTGTACGCTATAATCACGCGCCAACTTCTCGAGCAGCTCTCGATCCTGGCGCAAACGTTCTTCCAGTTGTTCGGTGGAGTGATATTGCTCCTGTGTGATACGTTCCAAATAACGACGTTCCACCTCCTGCCAGTTGGTCAGCTTCTCATTCGGTTTCAACAAACCCATGCTGATGAATCGTTGTTCCTCATTGCGCACCCATTGTTCGATCTCTTCGATGTGCACATTGTGCTGCATGGCAAGATCCTGCAGACGCTTGCGATCTTCCAACAACCACTTGTGGAACTCTTCAACTGTGAAATCGCGCTCTTTGACCATGTTTGTGAGATTACCGCGCCATTGTGTTTGCCAGTCTTTAAGTTTTTCAATTTCAATCAAGCCTTCTTGTTGCAGTCTGTGTATCTCGTTCTTGATCCATTCCTCGACCTCTTCGACACGCACTTGATTCTGATGAGCCAAACTGTAAACGTGTTGACGATCTTTTTTGATACTTTCTTGTAATTCGTCAATGGAGAGATTATTCTTATTAACCAATTCAAGTAGACGGTCGCGCTCGTTTTTCTGCCAATTATTTAGCTGTTCCTGTATTTGCAACAGACCCAAACTCTGCAAACGTTCGCCCTCCTTCCTGATCCAGCCCTCGATCTCAGACGTTTGCACATTATATGTCTGTGAGAGCTCTTGTAGGCGTTGTCTGTCTGCTAACAACTTTCTCTCAAATTCTTCAATTGTCAACTTGTTCTCTTGCACAATCTTCAAAATTTGCTCGCGCTCCTGTTTCTGCCAGTCTTTCAAGTCCTCCACTTTTATTAGACCTTCACCTTGCAAACGCAACAGTTCCTTCTTCAGCCACTCTTCAATTTCCTCAACCTTGACCTGGTACATGTTGGCCATGCTGTATAAGTACGATTGGTCATCTTTGATCTTCTTCTCCAATTCTTCAACGGTCAATTCGTTCTGCTGCACTATGGCAAGCAGGCGATCACGTTCCTTCTGTTGCCAAGCCGCCAACTCTTTTTCGACCTCCTTTAATAGGCCTTGCGATTGGAAGTTTTTAATTTCATTCTGAATCCATTCCTCTACCTCGGACACTTGAATCTTGTAAGTCTTTGCCAGATCTTCGAGACGAGCGCGATCACTCATGATCTTCGTTTGGAATTCTTCAATGGTTAAGTCGTTCTTATTAATAATGGACTTGAGATGCTCACGTTCACGTCGTTGCCACTCTTTGATATCCAACTCAAGTTTAGTCTGGCTCTGACTGTGCAAACGATCCAGCTCAGCGCTTTGCCATTTCTCCAGCTCCTCCAAGCTAACATGGTACTTCGCAGCCAACGACTTCATGTAGTTACGATCGCGTGCCATTTGGGCTTCCAACTCTTCCACGGAACCGCGATGCTGTTTAACGACATTTTCTAAACGCTCACGCTCCGAACGTTGCCATTCAGTGACACGTGTCACCTCACTGCGATGCTCGCTGATAACGCCATTAAGACGCGCTAACTCTTCCTTCAACCACTTTTGCATATCTTGTACATTACCACGATACTGTTTACCCAAATCGGAGAGTTTTTCTTGGTCTAAGCGTATGGATTTTTGGAGTTGAGCAATTGTGGCATTATGCTGACGAATCAGCTCCTCCAAACGTTCTTGCTCGTTGGTGCGCAGTGAACCGGAATTGATTGGTCTTGAGATCATCGAGTTATTCTGGTCATTAAAGTAAGCATAGAGTCGATTCAACTCCTCGATTTGCCAGTTCTTCAACTCTTGCAGCGAAATGTTGTACTGACGCGCCAATTGCACCAGCTTTTCATTATTTTCACGCTGCCAACGTTCGAGCTCTTCAGGTGTAACACTATTCTGATGTATCAGCCAGTCTAAGCGTCCGGCCTCGCTACGCTTCCAGCCGTTAAGATTGGGGTTTTGCGCCTGATATTGACCCAACAGTACGCGATAACGATCCAACTCGCTGCGATGCCACTCCTGTATAGCCTCAATAGTGGTGCCGTAACGTTCAGCCATCGCCAGTAAGCGCTCTTCTTGCTGGCGCTGCCATTGCTCCAAGCGTTGTGGCGTAACATTACCCTGTGTCAGGAACCAGAAGAAACGTTCGCGTTCTTCCTGCTTCCATGCCTCACCGCGTGGCACAGACCATTCACCAAACGGCCTTTGCGAGTCGTAGACAAGTTTGCCATCAACCCACTTGCGGTTCAATTCCGAACCACTAACGGTATTTGTGCCATCGGGATTTGTAATGATTGTCTTATTATAACGGCGTACAGTCACCGTAGAGCCCGGTGAAAAGCTTGGCCGAAATACTTGATTTCCAGTGGCGAAAGTTTCCACATCAGCATTCGAACTGCCCGCAATGGGTGCGGGTCGATAAGCGCCGCTTTGCCAATCCGAACCGCCCGCAACATTTACCACAGGGTTATAACCCATCACACTGGGTTCCATATGCTGATTGGCCCAATCGTAAATCTTATGTCTCACAGTAGTGGTGCTGCTGCTGCCACCTGGTTGTCCGTAAACTGCACTTGGATATCTGTTGACGCCACCAGACACCAAAGAGCCGCTGCTATAGCCACCAGTGCCATAACTGTAGGCGGGTACGCCACCGCTTGAGGTGATTGTGGTGCGATTGCGACTGCGTACGGTGATCAATGGACTGCTGTAGCTGCCATCGCCGGTCACCTTCTTAGCCTCGGTGCAATTCTTATGCACTACATAAGTCTTGCCATCGATCACCTTTACTTCGGCTGGATAAGCATAGTTGCGTACCTCATCGAAATTGGATAGATCGACCGGTTGGAAATGACCTACATCGACTTCTTGTTGTTGCTGCTGTTGACCAAAATCCTCACTAGTTGCAATGATGGACTCGAGCGTCTCGGCGGCTTTCGATTCGAAGAAGTTCGGTGCCGCAATGGTGGTGTACGGTAAGACGCCCTTACGCATATCGGTCACCAGCTGTTCGCTCACATGACGTACGAGTGCGTCCAGCTCGGAAGCGGTTTTTCCCGTCAAATTGATGATGTTTGCTGTGGAGCGTGAGTAGGCGAGTTAAATATTTATTTAAAAAAATATATTTCACTGCAAACACTCACCATTCCATGCTTCGCCTTGTACACGATAGCCGGTGCTGCTGCCCTGTGACATGTAATTGTATTCCAGTCTCAGGCGGCTCGCGAATTGACGCACCTCACCGAAGTGCGCATACGCCCAGGAACTTAGCTGGCAACACGACGTGCTGCCGCCGACGCCAGAAGCGGACGACGAGGACGAGGTGTAGCGTGAAGAGGACGAATAGCCCGACGTACTGCCGACGCTGTAAGCGTGCGTACGCCATTGCGCCACACAGAGTAGCGCCAATGCAAGGCACCAAGCCTTCATTTTCGGTGGATTTTAGTTGACTAGTTGAGTAATGAGTCTGCAAAAGAGAGAGAGAGAGAGTGAGATTTAGTAACGTACACTCTTCAGTGCTTAATACAACCCTGTTTTCTGTTTTCTGACATCAATTACAAAATTTGCTTGCGCTTCAAAAACAACAAATTACAAACTAGCATGCTTATTTCGTCGTCTATTGTACAATGTAAATATGTGTTTTCAATTTAGAATCTACAAATGTACCACGTAAGCGTTACGCCGTTCCAAATGCGCCCTTATTTAATAATACAATATTTGTTGTAGCGTCTCTATCAGCTCTACACGCGATAATCGATTCTCCTTATGAATCAAGAAATCTAGTTCAATTCTAGCTTATCTATGCTACACTACATTCTATTTACTTATTTTATTTGTTTTCACACACATTTCCATCAGCCTTGATACGCATTTGAATAAATCGTTCGGCGATAAGTTATGTAGATGCGCTTTCTGAAAAGTTCAATATTTCTTGACCTCTGAAGCTTTTGACGCCTAAATACGCTCGCAATTCGCTAAGCAAATACAGACTATAAAATAAATATTTGGAGTATAAATTTAGCATATTTTGTATTTAATTAATTTTTGTTTTTTCGTTTTGTGCAAAAAAGCTTTAGATTTTGAAAACAAAAAATCAAAATATTTTGCAATAAATTACCGAAAAATTAATGGACTTCGCATCCGGTCAGAAACAAACAGCTTTTGTCCCAATTAATGGAGCTGATAAGGCAATTAGGCAGTAGGGATCTTAGTGAGAGGCTTAGTGTATAAAGTGAACGAAATTGATTTGAAATATATTTCGCTGAGTTTTCGAGAGTAAATTTCGAATAAACTCATTTTCAAAAAAAATTTTATTTTATAGGCAACAAAAGCAAAGGAAAATTTATCAAGTATATCAAAGACGCTATTATGTGAGAGTATCGCATAAAAACTGAGAAAGAAATCCTAAAATTCCGGTCCAAACTCCAAGTTTTCCTTACTCTCTATTTGACTCTCGATTATATAGTACATCGAACCTCGAAGCCAAATATTTCAATTTTGGAGGCCAACTTCGAAAATCAAAGAATGCACTTTTTTACCTATGTTTCAATCTCCCAGAAAAAAGACTATTTTGCCAGTGTTATTAATAATATATTCGCCATCGTCGAGTTTTAATCTGTTAAAGAGGTTTGAATGATATCTGTAAGGAAGAACTGTTCTATAAGGTGTGTTCAAAAAATAACGGGAATTTTTTTGAAATTTTTTTAATCATTTGTCTATAATAATGTTGACAACCGATATGTTCTAGGGAACTTTCATAAAAAATTTTCGAATTTGTAGAATAAGCAAAGGTTAGATAGGTGCAATGAATCCATATCCAGAGAAAATTCTTGAAAAAGTCTAAAATATATTAGTAATAAAAGAAATATTTTTGACCAAACACAATTTTTTCACCTAACACCATAAATTTGTCATCTTGACACACCCTTTAACTCAATCTCATCTGTCTGCGAGAGTATAAATTAAACTAAAACAAGACAGGTCTCCTTCGAGCATTGCATTTTCAACAAATTGCAACGCTAATTATCTAATTTATTACAATTTCCGAACAGTGCCTGCAAACATAAATCGCGCCCCGTGTCGCGGGAAAGCTTTACAATGGTAAAATAAAGAAACAAATAAAAAATGGAAAAACGATAAAAATACCTTAGTAGTGACATGCCACCATAATATTTAAGGTGCTAAAGGAGAGAAAGGCATCTCTTGGAAAAATTGGGTCAACGGGCGCGCGTTAAAAATAGTCACAACGCAGCAAAACACTTGAAAGAGCATGTATCCAAATTAAATTAAACTAAAAAGAATGTCACCCTTTCAGTTTGCAGCATGCAACAGCATAGAAATGCAGCTACACATACAGGCATATATATAGGTACGTCACGCTGTCAATACAGCGTGTGGCACACGCCAACGCTACGCGTCGCTTGACACGCACCGAGCGTCACGGTAGACAGAGATTCTTTTTATTTCAATATTTTTTTTTGTTTTTGTGCTGCATCTCTGCCTTAATTATCTCACACACAAACACACTCAACAGTGTCTATTTATAGTTCATACATTTATTCATATTTTCTTGACTGTCACAATTTACTTGCCGCAAGATTTATGCTTCGAACATTTTGTGACTTTTTTTCCTCTGATTTTTATAACCTGATATTTTTACTTTGCTGTCACTCGGATGATTCAAGTGCGTGGCCAGCGCCACACACACACACAGGCATACACAAAGCATTTTCATTTTCATTTTTATTTATATAGATTTTGATTTTCTCCAATTCATCATGCGCGCTGTCATTGAGCGTATAACATATGCACACCTCGTCAAATGGCAATGAATTTGGAAAATGGCACTAAAAACACGGCGCATAATGTCAACAGTAAAAGCAGCAAATCGCACTAGTTTTCGGGGAAATTCATTGTTAGTCATTGACTTGAGGAATCATCATACATCTATCTGATGATGTCTAAAAATGTCCGAAGTGTGGCTGTGTGCAGGAAGGGTTGCTTGTTGTATTTATTGCGTCTTTTTTATTGTAGTGTTTAATTACAGTGATCGTAAAAGCGTCAAAGTTGTGCACTTAAGTAAATCCATTAGACTGCTGTCAGCAAAGCAAAGCATTACATGTGTAAAATCTGCTGAGAGATTTATGTTACTCATACGCACAGTCGTGCGGGTTTCTATGATGCGTTATATTGCCGAAAGTGTATTTAGTATGCATTGCTAACACAAAGTGTATTTAAGCTCTTGGATTGTTAAGATTATAAGTGATTCATAGGATAGTTCGATTTTGAAAACCAATGAAGGATTTTCCAAGTAATTTCTCATTTCTCAATATCTATGTAAAAATTTCGGATTTAAGTAGTAGGCATTATAATTTTCATGTTTCATCTTAATTTTTAATTTTAAGTTAAAAATAAGAAAAAAATTTTCGAACTTTCGAAATTTTCAAAATATTTTTCGAACTTAATTTCGAAAATTTCAAAAATATTTCTTTTATTTTTTACATTATTTTCCCATAATTCAACAACCCATGCTCAACATCAAAAAATATAATTTTCTAATTTCAACAAGCTTTTCTAAATAAGCTGGCAAACGACTAATAAAACTTTATATATAAGAGTTGAGACAAACAGTTGTCTTTTAATAATAAAAAATAATAAAAATTTATTTTTTTACTTTCATGTAAAAATTAAGAAAAAAAATATTTTTCGAACTTCCGAAAATTCAAAAATTGTTTTTTTTTATTGTTGTACATTATTTACTTTTTAATTAAAAAAGAATATTCTTTTCATGTGACAATTAAGAAAAAAAATGTTCGAACTTTCAAAACATTTCAATATATTTTTCGAACTTAATTTTTTAAATTTCAAAAATATTTATTTTATTTTTACATTATTTTCATATATTTTGTCAACCCATGTTCAACATTATAAAACTTAATTTTCTATTTTCAACAATTATTTTTTATTTTTAAGAAATAATTTTAAATTAAAAAGTCTTTTTTTAACTCTCATATCAAAATTAGGAAAACCAATACTTTTCAAACTTTCGAAAATTTCAAAAATATTTGTTTTTATTTTTTTTTACATTTTTTCCTTTTAAATCAAACAAGTTATTTATTAAAAATCAAAATCTCACTTTTAATAAATAAATTTTTTAATTAAAAAATAATATTTTTCTCTTTTCATGCGACAATTAAAAACAAAAACTTGGAACTTTCGAAAATTTTCAAAATATTTTTCGAACTTAATTTTTTAAATTTCAAAAATATTTATTTTATTTTGTACATTATTTGATTTTATTTGAAGTTTTTTTAACTTTCATGTAAAAAATAAGTAAAAAATATTTGTTGAACTTTCGAAAATTTCAAAAATATTTTTTTATTTATGTACATTATTTCATTTTAAGTGAAAAAAATTCTTTACCTAAAACTCACTGTAATGTAATTTAAAAAAAATTTAATTTGTTAGTAAAAAATAAAAAAAAAATTTCGAACTTTCGAAAATTTTCAAAACATTTTTCGAACTTAATTTTGAAATTTTCAATTTTTTTTTTCAAATTATTCAAAAACTCACTTTCAATATTTTAATGCTCCCACAAAATCCACTATAATTCCATTACAGCTACTTCAGCGTAATTGGCAGTGTTCGCTTACTATTCACGCTTTTAATTAATTTATTATTAACTAATTAAAATCGAAAAATTATCACAAATGGCAAATTTCACACTAGATCCTGTCAGCAAGGACCTCAACACACAGACAAACACACGTCACGGCAGTGAATGCTCTATCCCAGTACCACAAGTACAATTATATACACCAACACAAACACACAGCACTGTTGAAAAGCGCGCTTTATTTTCGAAAACTTTTCCGATTTGAACGCGACGACCGCAAGTGTACAACTGATTTCAAAATCGTGCCGTAACGAAACTTAAATGAAAACGATCGACGCGGTGTGTCGCGGTGGCTGAGTGTGTGTGTCTATTTATGTGTCTGCCTGCGTGTGTTGGTGTGCAGTGGACTGTGTGCGTTTGGCTGAATGCTGATCGCTGAGCTGAGAACTCGACGAAGCCAAAAGTAATGCTTGTCACAGACAGCGTCAAAAACAAAATACAATAATATATAAAAAGCAAAAACAACAACAACCTGCTATAAAAAAATAAAATGAGAATAGAAAATAAAACATAAATGTGCTGAGACAGTTTTTGGCCGGCAGCCGCAACGATGACGTAGCCAACGCGTCGTGTGGTACACGAGACAAGTCGTCAGACGGGGCGTTTGTGATTGTTGAGAGGTTATTAAGTCATCAGTGACAACAGATTTGTGCGACGGTGCTTAGTGTGCGTGACTCTGTGTGTGAGTGCTTTTGTTGTTGTGCTCTTCTGTTTTTGTGCGCTTCGGTTTTGGCTTTCGGAGAATTGAATGTAAATATTATTTTTTGAAATGATCTATTTAATCAATTCAGCTGCTATCAGTGGATTATTAAATCATCATCGCTTATCAGTGACGCTTATCACGCGGCGAAATTGTTTACTGTTTGCTTACATGCATGAATTAAATTTATATAAAATAATTCGTAAAAACGCAAAACTGAGATTTCCAAAGGGAATTTTTGAATTTTTTGAAATTTAGTTCGCATTTATTTTCACTTTACATTTCAAATTTGTTTAAAAACTAATTTTAAGGTAAAAAATATACAAAATTTGCTATTTTTATACCCTGAACAGGGTATATCAAGTTTGTCACGAAGTTTTTAACACCCAGAGGGAAGCGTCGGAGGTCCTATAAAGTATATACATATATAAATGATCAGTATGTTGAACTGAGTCGATTTAGCCATGTCCGTCTGTCCGTCCGTCTGTCTGTATATATACGAACTAGTCCTTCAGATTTTAAGATATCGTTTTGAAATTTTGCAGATGTTATTTTCTCTTCAAGAAGCTGCTCATTTGTCAGAACTGACGATATCGGACCACTTTATCATATAACTGCCATACAAACCGAACGATCGGAATCAAGGGCTTGTATGGAAAACTTCCGCATTTTAGCAAACAACCCGGTTAAAAAGAATTAGTAAAATGTTTTCTTTTTTTTTTACTTACTTTTTCTTACGTCTTTAGGTTTGCTTAAACACATAGTTACTAAAAGAAATGCACCTGTGAAGGGTATATTAGCTTCGGTACAGTTAACGTTTTTTCTTGTTTATATTATTTTTTTTTTTAATTATTAAACTATTTTTTTTTAGTAATCTGATTTTTTTTTACAAAGGGATTTAGTAAAAAAATAAATCTCTAAACTCATTATACACTTCAAAAATACACAATATTTCAAAACCATTTCCATACACCTGATCTCTAAACCACTCCTAAGCATCTAAAATCTCATTTACTCGCGTAAGTTATCAGAAAAAATAAATAAATAATTTCGCAAAGTCAATGAATATGAAAACACATAAATAAATAATTTTGCAAATATTCGCAGCTTCCGTTCGAATGCAAAAATGTGATTCATATTTGGCGAGTTTTGAATGAATTTTAAATGTTTACTTAAAACCGGTTTTTGTTGCTTATATTTATTTGCTGTTGTTGATATTTATAATGTTGTTTCGACATAATTTATAATTTTCATTGTTTTTCTGTTTTCTAGTGAAATTACACATCTGTTGTGGTTTGACTTCTCATCGACCTGTTAAGGTTAAATGGTTTAAGCGGCATTTTAAGAACGGATTTGGTAACACGAAAAAGGCATTCAGAAATCCCATACTTATTTGGTATTTCCGACCACAGCGTGTTCAGCAACATCTTCAGTTATCATAAGAATTAAAATCTGCAATTCTTGCACGAGTTTTGCAGAACAAACAGGAAGTGAATATCTACTTGGTTTAGCGGTTTAAGTAGAGGTATTTCATAATGGTCAAAATATATATGTTTTGTGAAAATTTCTAGTGATAAGGAGATTTTTTTAATGAATATTTTCGCATAATATACTTGTCCAAACCCATAACTTCGATGAGTCTCTCAAATTTGTTTGTAATGTCAGAGGATTTAGTTACAATTCTAAAGCGTGACCTAACCCTAACAACCATTGCTATATAAACTAATTTAAGTTTAACACATATGTCTTGAAGAAAATAAGATTTCTTCCGAAAATTCGTAATATGCGGCATCTTAAAACATCTATAAGGAAATATTTATCTATGATTATGAAGTCTTAGTAAATTCACATATTCCATGAATCATGATTCATGAAGTTCAGCAACAATTCTTCAGTTAATATCTTGAATGCATTTTCTGCAGTCTACGTAGAGAGAGAGTAGGCGTTGCAATTTTAGTGGGTGTCTATGTGTCTGACCAACAACAAATTGCATTTTTTCCTGTTTGATTTTAAAAAACGTAACATATTCAGTTACATTGATTGACATTTTCTTTATTTTTCGCTTCAATACTGATTTGCTCACGTCCACCTAATCAGTAGAATGTTCTTACTCGCTCTCATTGCTATGTTTGTCGACACAAATTCCCGATTACTTATTTAGGCACTCATTAAAAATATTATTATTTTTTATTAAATGTTAATTGAAATTCATGACACGTAGGCCGAATAATATTTGAGATGGTAAAAATTAAAAAAAAATATATATATTAATTTACCAAAAAAGTATTCATATTTTTTTTTTTTTTTTTGGGTTCTTCTCGATTTAATAATAGAATACCTATGTAGAAGAATTTCAGAAGTACACGTAATATGCGGGGGAAATGCATAAATATGAAACTGTTTCGATTTCAGTGCAAGAATATTCGCTTAGATTCGTGCATTTTATTAAAAAAATCAAGTCCAAGAGATAAGGACCTTACCGAAGTACCGAAGGAGTACAAAAAAATTCGAAGTTTAGAGAAGAGCCTTTTCGCACAGGAGTTAACTGATAAATTAACCGGGCTTTGGTCGATTAAAGCGCTAATTCATATCGATTTACCATACAAAATAAAAATCTAATTTTACTATTGGTCTACAACTTTGCTTCCGCCGCTTTTTTTTCAATTAAGGTTTTATTGTATAAAAACGGTTACAAAAATGTTATTCAAAATATTGGCAGTCGCTAGCTACTACTTTTGACCATCTTTCCAATCAATCCAATTTTTGACTTCTTCATTTAAACTGAAGTGCTCGTTAGCTAGACCGTGTGCCATCGATCGGAACAAGTGGTAATCAGATAGAGCAACGGCTGGAGAATACGGCGGGTGGAGTAAGATCTCCCATTTCAGCGTCTCCAAATATTTTTGGACCACCTTTGCGACGTGAGGCCGAGCATTGTCATGCTGGAGAATGACTTTATCGTGTCTTTCCTCGTACTGTGGCCGTTTTTCTTTTAGTGTTCGGCTCAAACGCCTCAATTGCGTTCGGTATCGATCTCCTGTGATGATTTCACTTGGCTTTAGCAGCTCATAATATATCACCCCCAGCTGATCCTACCAAATGCAGAGGATGACCTTGGCTTCATAATCACCATTCTTAAAACGTTGAAACCATTCGCGACACATTCGTTCACTTAGGACAGCCTCACCGTACGTATCCGAAAGCATTCGATGAACCTCAGCCACACTTTTCTTGGAATTAAAAAAGAAAATCAAAATTCCCCGCAAATGTCGAGAATTCGGCTCAAAAAGTGACATTTTCAGTTGAGAATAAGTTTGGCATGCAAACAGATCTCTACAAATATTTTGTTGGGTTAATGTTGACACTCATGTCCAAGATTGATATAAAACGATTTAATCGACCAGTGCTTGACCATAGAGACATCTATTGGAAAACGGCGGAAGCAAAGTTGTAGACCATTAATAATTATAATCGTATACAAATCGAGTTGAAACTGCAATATAGATCGGCGGGTTATTGTCCACGCTGGAAATTTAGTGAGCAATCAGCTGAGGAAGCTTACCAACATCTTATGAACAACAAAAACAAAATGTATAGTTAATTGAGTAACCGGCTGTGCGAAAGGCAAAAACTGCTAAACTGCTGTGCGAAAGGCTAAAAAACTGTCAATTATAATCTTAATGTATTAAATTAATTTGGCTGTGCGAAAAGGCTATAAGTGCTGATAAATAAGTGCGTGTGGTCGCCTGCAAGGAATTAGCATTTTGGTGGGTGTCTTCGCTACATATTTTTGAGGTTATGATGCAAATTCTTGAAAAATCGCATGCAACATTGCTAAAATTTATTGTTTCTTGTTACTTTGGTGTTAATTTCTAATTATAATCAACAAGAACTTTAAAATTGTCTAACAAGTGTAAGATTTACTGGTAGGGCCTACTAGGAACTCTAAAATTGCAACTTCTAACGAAATTCGGTATCAAAATTTTTATGTTTTTCGACCGCATTAGCTATATTATTGATTTTGGTGCCTCGTTAGTGTACAAAATCGGCATTGAGTGACATAAAGGCTCCAACATATGTACACACTGTCGCAATTTGACTTGCAAAACCTGGCGCCAAGTCCGAAATTATGAGACAAGCAACTGAATTTATTAAAAATTGTGTTATGCCATTAAAATTGTTTTTATTTTTTCATACATCAGAAGCAATGAAAATATGCATATTTGTCTACAGTTCGCAAAAGTGATGACATATAAATGCAACAACAACAACAACACATGACGACATATGTATGTAAGCGCTTGAATATTTTGTATTTGAATGCAAAAATATATGACTTTTTTATTTGATGAACGCATTAGAGTCTAATGCACACACACACACACACACAGAGACAAACAGATGCATCACAGCGACAGCGGCAGAGGCATTAGTGACCACTTTCACACCCACACCCACCATTGAGATTTGCTCAATTTCAAAGGCAGTTCCGTTTGGTAATGATCTTTACTACAAGCAAATATATCAAAGCAAATGCACGTATACATACATACATACATACATACATACATACATACATATACATTCGTAGGTGCAATTATTGGCATTACAATTCAGAACGTAGGTGGCGCACAAAATATGACTGGATGTACATACATTTGTATGTTTGTCTGTTTGTATGTTTGTATGGATTCTACTTGGCCTGATGAATCAGCGTACTGAATTATTGTAGTCCCTTGTACTACATCTTTCAATAGAGTGAAATGTATTCGACTTAGATTAGCTACGTTTTTATATGTTTGAGATTTGTATATATTTTGTATATATTTGACTTTGTATATATTCATTACCGCTATCTTCTTTGCATACAAATAGTATTGAAATTCCAAATGGAGCTGCATGTGTTTAATATTAGGAAAAAATATATTAATAAAACAAATTTGACATTAGAATTGTCAACAGACACTATTTCCTTAGCACAGGTCCGGGAGTAGTAGCAAGAATTATGTGCAAATTGCGGCTAATTTTCTATTTTTTCTTATTATTTTTTTTTTTTATTTATTATTTGCGGTTCGCGCTCAACTCGTTAGCGAGTCCGTTTGATGTTCGTGTAAAACAAAAAAAATGTGGCGTCTGCAGTTGATAAAAGAAAATAAATGTGAGAAATGAAAAGGTAACCCCCACACCTGGCTTTTTGGACGCGCTGCAGAACAAACATATTTTTAACAACATATATACATATGTATATATGTACATACATATGAGTAACATTATACATATATATGTGCAGATCTGCTCTTTTTACCCACACTGTTCCCAACAATTGGTCTCCCATTGTTAGGTTGTGTCTTCACATCATTAATTAACGAAAATTATGCTTAATAGCTGAATTTCGCGTGACAAATGTGACAGGCATAGAACTAAAACAGTTCTATTAAAAAATTATATATTTTTAGCTAAAAATCATAAAAAGACTATGAGAAGAAGTGAATTCATTACTCATAAAAATAAGACGGTGCTGGCTATTAAAACCAAAATTCTATAAATACATACATACATATATGAAAGAAATCATCGCTATAAGAAATTTGCAATAAAATCATCTATTTCTTGTTAAACATAGCCAACAAACTTAAACCAACGTGTGAATTCAATCATTTATATGTTGTTATTGTTGTCAGCATCAATGAAAATATATAGCTTTGATGTAGGGAGTAAATGCCGCAAATTTTATGATTTATATTTTTGCCAGTCAAGTAATCATACAACTTAACCCTACCCGTATGACGTTCGGTCATATCGACCCGAAAGGTAAATGTTATATTGCGATCAGAAAAAAATATTGGATATGCTCAGTTCCAGATCACAAATACATAGATTGGCTGCGTGCTCAGTTTTAGGGGGGAGAGATGTTAAGTAGCGCTTTAACTAACCAGAAATGAAATGAAAATTAAAAATTATTTTAAGGTGCCCCACATCAATGCCTTCATAGATTATAAGTGAAACATAAAACAAGAAAATATAAGAAGAAAGCTCTTGTTAGAAACGAATTTGAGCTTAGTCCATTAAATCGAAATTCTATTTTTAACTTTTTTATCAGCGTGCCTCATACTTAATGCTTCACCAGCGAGGCAAATGACAAAGTTGATTTGAGGTCATTGAAAAAATTGATAATCTGGAAGATTAAAATCATAAATAGTACTATTTAACAGTTGATAAGTTGGTAAAAGTACATTGTGAGCCAAAAGTACTTGTACTTCAATATCGGAAGCTGATCCAATGAATAATCTGTAGACATGAGTTAAATAGAAAGTGGCTGTAGAATTTCGAGAAGACGAACCCACTACAATCCAGCCGAAATCTAGCTTCAATGGATCCAAGAAATATATGTTGGGTTAGGTTAGTCTGGTGGGCCAACAGGCCCCGCATAGACCAGTTATGACGATACCGGATAGAGTCCCGTCTCATATTCCCTATGTAGTACTTATCTGAAAGGATGCCAGCGCTTAGCTCGCATTTTAAAAGATGATGAGGCCGCACTAATGATATCTCCTCCAACTTACCATACTGCGGGGCCGCTAGATACCTGAAGTTTGCAGGAAATATAAAGCTTGTAAAATATACTCTTCATTCGGTCAGCATACATGCGTCTCAGTCATCTCATATGATTTCTATCTGTGGCTCTACAAAGTTCAAAAGACGTATAAAAAAGCCTAAAGTCTAAATATCATAGTTCTCCTGAGCTACCCAAATGTTTGTCAAACGAAGCACACATCCCCCTTTAAAAACAAGGTTTCATATATTAGAAAGAGATTAATCGTAATTACTGTTTAGAATTATAGGCCAGAAATTAATGGTCGAAATCGACTAGATCCCTTTGGATATATGTATGTATATATGAGAGTTTAAAACAGAAAATTGAACCAGGATTGAAAGTCAACTTGTATGCCAAAAGTTTTAACCCATCGTTAATCAAACTAACATAACATTTCCTTAAAATCCCACATTGTTCATCTGTAAATACACTTTCAACGTAAAAATACTGTAAAAATTTGTATATATGTAAATATATATGTAAAAATAACTCGACCTGCTCTAACTCGAAGTTCTCCATAATTCGAACTATTGAGTTGGCAATAGAAGTCAAAATTCATACAAATTAACTTCTGTAACTCGGAAGTCTCTCTAACTCGAAGTTTTTTTGTGGATTATGGTGATTCGAGTTAGAGAAGTTCCACTGTATGTATATATATGTATTAGTTATTTTAATTTTTACTTTTTGTAAAACAACAAATAACAACAATGCCGGTCAACCCACTAGTCTGTACCGACTGATGCTGTACGACAATTTGACAGCTTCAAAGTGTCAATTATTATCAATATTCTAATGACATGACAGACCGGTAATTCTTCACAGGCTCATAACAGTGACTGTATGTATGTATGTATATATATTGCATGTAAGTGTGGAGGCTTGTGGGAGCGCGTGTGGATGCACCAACCGCACAGTGAGACATTCAAACAGTTTACACATTTTGTTAAACATTTTTGCTCAATAAATCACTGGGGCACGAATATCGGTGAGCACTGACAGTGTCAACTGTAATAACAACAACAAATAATAAAGAAAAAAATAATTACAGCAAATAAACAAAGGCTTGAAGATACTGCCTGTTCTAAATATAGCTGCGGATCTAAGCGGATCTCTACGAAGCAAAAAGCGTTTGCGAATATAAATTAAATCACAAGGTGAAATAGAGAAAAAAAATATAATTAAATTGCCAGCAACAACAAATTATGACGTATCTTTTGCAATGGGGTGACACACCGTGGAAAGAGTTTTTGCTCGTAGCAGAGTCAAGGCAGTACGCAACGTCACTTCTGCCAGCTTATGTACATACATATATACCTGACTTTGTGGAATTCCAGCAAATTAAACCAAACTTTTGTAGAATAACTGCATTTTGTTGATTTGTGTTTTCTTTAAGCTGGTTTTTACTCACTCATGCGTGGTGCTAACACTAATGAGTCACTAACCAGTCAATAAGTCACAAACTACTCGATTCATTGAGAATAAACGTTGACGCTTTAAAAGCGATTGTTATTTTATGAAATGTAAATTAGTCTATTATAAATCATCTGAAGCGAAAACAAGCGAAAACAAGCAAAAAACATAATTTAAGCGTTTAATAAAAGTTGCTTTTCCAGCAAGCGCCGCTGTGAGATTGCTTAGCGCTTTTAAATGCGCCGTTAAGAGTTACCACTTGTATATGATGCGTTCATACATCTGTTCGTGCGACCACTTAGACTTTTTAGCTGAGATTCCCCTACGTTATCGTTCAAAAATTGGTCCCATAACCCTTATTTAACTTATTTGTTCTAATGTCATCGACTTAAATGTAGAAATTGAGCCCGCACAGCTATTTTTAGTGGATAGAAAAGTGGAGAGTACGTAAGGCTGAACCCCTAATCCTAATCCCAATCGTTGATGATTGATATTGAAACATCGCTAGTAGCTCAGACATGTAGTTCTTGATCCACATTTTCAATTCCATAAGGAGGTTTATAGGTCAAATGCCATGAAGATGTATATAAGCGATCAATGTTGACTTACACCGTTGACTACATATGTCCCAAAGATCTACCTATTTCCCTACAACCGGTTCTAAAAGGGCCAATCAAAGACTGATCTTTTATTTATTTTTTTTACAAATATTATTGGTAAAGATGTCTTAATCTAGTGTCTTTCCTTCTCTAATATGTGGTACTTTGGACTTAATTCTCATAAGACTCTATTATATATCGAATAATAATTATATATTGACTTCATGCACATTCTGTAATAGAAGTTATTTTGTAGCTAATCACATTTCTAAATAATATCGGAGTATAAGCGGTTCAAATAATAATACCCTGAACCATAAGTAAATATATACAAAACAAGAAAAAACGTTAACTTCGGCTGTACCGAAACTAATATACCCTTCACAGGTGCATTTCTTTTAGTAACTATATGTTTAAGCAAATCTAAAGACGTAAGAAAAACTAAGTAAAAAAAGAAAACATTTTACTAATTCTTTTTAGCCGGGTTGATTGCTAGAAACATTAAGGTTATATAGTTAACCGATCTGAACAATTTTTTCGGAGATTATATTATTACCTTAAGCAGTAATCCATGTCAAATTTCGTGAAGATACCACGTCAAATGCGAAAATTTTCCATACAAGCCATTGATTCCGATCGTTCGGTTTGTATGGCAACTATATGCTATAGTGAACCGATCTGAACAATTTTTTCGGAGATTAAATTATTTCTATGAACAACAACTCACACCAAATTTCGTGAAGATATGTAGTAAAATGCGAAAATTTTCCATACAAGCCATTGATTCCGATCGTTCAGTTTGTATGGCAGCTATATGATATAGTGGTCCGATATCGGCAGTTCCGACAAATGAGCAGCTTCTTCAAGAGAAAATAACATCTGCAATTTCAAAACGATATCTTAAAAACTGAAGGACTAGTTCGTATATATACAGACAGACAGACAGACGGACGGACGGTCAGACAGACGGACATGGCTAAATCGACACAGTTCAACATACTGATCATTTATATATACATATACTCTATAGGGCCTCCGAGGGGCCTTCTGGGTGTTACAAACATCGTGACAAACTTAATATACACTGTTCAGGGTATAAAAATTCCGTTCTTTAGTTATTACATAAAACAAAATCCTTTGGTTTTAAATATTTTCTCTATTCAATGAAAAATCTTTCAAATTTCAAAACAAAACTCTTAAATCCCTCAACATAGAAAACGTCTAATTTTCTCGTTTCTCTTTTCTCTGTCGTATCTTCTACGCATTTTACTCTCCCTATGCTCTTTCGTAAATATTTACGAATATGGTTACAAATAATAATGCTGCCACTTTTCTAATTGGAAACTCGTCATAAATAAAGTGTTATCAATGCAACTCAAAATTCTCTATTGCTTACAATAACAACTCATTATTTAATTTTATTTCATAAATTATATTTTTGTTGTGCTATTCAAATTAAATAAATTGCAGTTGGGAAATATTAGTTTCTTCAAATTCGCAAATTATTTACGCTGTGTGGCAACAATGGCAAAATGCTAAAATACACGTCATAGACACAGTAAAAGGAAAGTTGCAGACACAAATACAAACAGTGAACGTGGAGGTGAGTGCCAACTATTTAGCAAAACTGCTATTTTTACAAATTAATTACGCTTTAAACCGTAACATTTTCAGCTCAAAAATGCCATTTACGGAAACTATAACGGGACGGGAAACGAACGAACGCAGAAAGTGTGTAAAACAAAAACTTTATTTGCAATTTTAGTTGGCTAAAGCAGAGCCCACTAATCCTAAAAACGTACAAAGACAAATTAGAAATGGAGAATGAGTCAGTGCCAGCTGTCGTGCCCACAACCAGAAAGCGCAGCATTTGTGTGCCCTATGAGAAGTCCGTGTGCAATTTCGACGCAGTAGGCACAAAGCATAACATGAACCAAGCAACCATAGCAGCCATACGCAAAGAGGCACTACTGCAGCTGCAACAACAACAACAGCTAGCGCGCGCCTCCGTGCTATATGCTGGCTTTGTGAATCTCTGCATATTCATAGCGGGCACTAGCGTAGCTTTCATACTCTACGAATTCCTACACTTCAATCCATATGGCGCATTGTTGCGACAGACAAACAAACAATTACAACACTTGCCTGACAACCACTTCCTGCAAACGCGCGATGATTTCGCTGTTTACGCTGCGCCAGGCACGGGCGCACTCGATTTGGAAGCGCTCAAAGATATGTATGTTAAAGCGAAAGAGGAGGCGAGCACGCCAGCTTCGGCAACAAATGTGAAAGAGGCACTGGACTCATTAAAATTGGCAACGGAAATGCGCACAATGGGCAAGGACGAGAAGGCACAACGTTTATATGAGCATGCTTTTGCACTGGCGCCCAAGCATCCTGAAGTTTTGCTGCGCTACGGCGAGTATTTGGAGCATAGTCAACGCGATATTGTGCTCGCGGATCAATATTACTTCCAGGTAATTAATGAGAGGAAATATAAATATTAATATTGTTAAATTTATGTGCGACTGCAGGCACTGATGCTCAACCCAGCCAACACGGAAGCGGTGGCAAATCGCCAACGCACCGCGGCCATTGTACAATCCATCGACGAGCGCAAGCTAGAGCTGCTTGACTTGAAGCGTGACGCACTTTCTGCCGTGCACGAATCAAATGCAGCTTTGCGACGTGCAAAAAAAGAGGCTTACTTCCAACATATTTACCACTCAGTAGGTATTGAGGGCAACACAATGACTTTGGCGCAAACACGCTCCATTTTAGAGACACGCATGGCGATCAATGGTAAGTCCATTGATGAGCACAACGAAATTCTCGGTTTGGATTTGGCTATGAAGTACATCAATGCCAGTTTGGTGAACAAGTGAGTGCCTACATTTACAGAAAACTTAATTATTTAAACTAAAAAATCGTGGTTTTTCAGAATTGAGGTAACTCTGAAAGACATATTGGAGATACATAGACGGGTGCTGGGACATGTTGATCCCATCGAGGGTGGTGAATTTCGGCGCACACAAGTCTATGTTGGTGGTCATGTGCCACCCGGCCCGGGTGATTTGGCAGTGCTCATGGAACATTTCGAGCATTGGTTGAATGCGGAGCTAACGGTTTCATTGCATCCAGTCAAGTGAGTGCACGTGGAAATTATGGAAATTAAGAAATTTCTTAGAATTTAGAAGAATTAGTTTTATGCATCTTATTTGTAAAAATGTTGGATTTTGTTTGCCCACAGACATGCCGCCTTGGCGCACTACAAACTGGTGCACATACACCCCTTTATCGACGGCAACGGACGCACATCGCGTTTACTCATGAACGCTTTGCTGATGCGTGCTGGCTATCCGCCCATTATAATACCAAAGCAGCAGCGGTTAGTACATACATATTTATGCGCGCTTACATAACGGTGCGAAGAAATTAATTCGTTTTATGCATATTCAACAGGCACAAATACTATCAGTTTCTACAAGTGGCCAACGAGGGTGATATACGCCCCTTCGTACGTTTCATTGCCGATTGCACGGAGAAAACACTCGATCTGTACCTCTGGGCGACCAGTGATCTACCACAGCAGATACCAATGTTGGCGCAAACCGAGCATGAATTGGGCTATGTGGACAAGTGGGTGACACCGTCTGCTGCGGGCGTTGAGCCTACAGCACCGCCAGATAGATTTGAATCAGGTTCCGGCGAAATTCCTTAACATCTCATGTGGTTGTTGTTATTACTGTATGCCATAGAATTTAGCGGCCCTACCACTAGGGTCGTGAACGTATTAATTTAAGCGTAGAAGGTTGCATTAGCGTAAATGAAAGAAATCTTGTTTTAGCGTGTGTAAAATTGGTGTAATTTTTTGTTGTTAGTACATACATACATATTTATTACTTATATATAAGTAGATATGCAACACTTGACTGTGATCTGTTAGAAGTGTGTGGGTTCATGATAAAACTTGGCATATCGCTCCGACTATGTGAGACAAAGCAGCTTAATTAACTATATATGTATAAATATTTAAAATTCCAAATTCAAAACGAAAAACGAAAAAGTTTATATTTTAAAAATATTTTAGTGCTAATAGTGCTCCAAAATCCAAATCCTCGGCAGTAGACAATTTCAAATGCAACAAAGCCAAAAAGCTACATTTTCAAAGTGAAAGCGAAAGCCAACTGCCAAAACGTAAACGATAACCAAAAAGTAACATGACTTTCAATAACAATTTACAACAACAATGTATATATATATTTTGTATATAAAAATTTAAGTATAGACAACACAACAAATCTGTTCGTAAGTATGTATGTTAGCAACAAGGCAAAATCTTTGTTGCATACACAGTCAGTAAGTGCTAAGTAAGGCTCTCTATTGTAAAGCACAAATAATTTATGTATATATGTATATGTTTATATGTATGTCGTGTGTAAGCGAAAATCTATTGAAAGCACAAATTGCTAAAAATTTAAAAATAATTCTAATATTATTTTCTATACTCTCTATACATTGTGCAACAACACAAAAAAAATTAAATTATTGAAATTGAATAAAATAGAAAAATGATTGTATAAAATTCACAACTCTAAGTAAAAGCTAAATCTACATCTTCGACTTCTGCAAGTACTCCTTGTAAGTAACGTCACGCCACCAGCTCGGTCTTTCGAACACGCCAGGCGCCTGCACGATGGCGCGCTGCAAATGCTGGTAAATCTGCGTAAACAAACACAACAAAAAACCGTTAATTTCATTTACGCACACAAATGTCCACACCACTTACATTGCCATCACTCATGCCGAGCGGCGAGTTGAGTATGAAGTCCGTTGGCGCAATCGCATCGATCAGCGTTATGGCCTCGTTCTTCAGCACCGGCAACAGCGTCAAAATTCCCTCGTGGTAGAGTTCCGCTTGCGCTTTGTGCTGGAAGTAGCCACCTTGATAGAAGCTGCCGATGTGCTTCGTGACCAAATCGGCGCCGTAGAACGACAAGAGGGTGGCGAGCACATTTCGCTCATTCGAAGGCGGCAAGTCGTTGACGAAGCGGTGGAACACATAGTAAATTGTGCGCTGCGCGTAGATAATGGAGAGTTGTTGCGCGTTGAAGACCTGTATGTTGTTGCGTGTCTCGAATGCATTTTGTCCCTGCTTTCGTAGACTTTCGTAGCGCTGCACTGTTCTGTCCAGCTGGAAGGCCACCAACCAATTCAGCGCCTTCAAGAGATCTGCAAGTAAGACGCGTTGCATTTAATATGCGCAAGCAACAGGAAAAGCGTTTACTTACTGTCTGGTTGCAGCGCCTCCTGCGCGCTGCTTTCGGTCGCTGTTGTGCGCAATATCGCATCCATATCCTGCAAGAAGACCACAGAGCCCAAAGGTGAACTGTCGGCGAAGTTGGCATTGCTGCGTCGCAAGCTTATCAGCCAGTTGGACGCCTGCTGTATGAGCGTATTATTCTCGCCCTCGTAAGTACAATTGGCGTCGTTGTCGTTGCGCAGCTCACCCAGACCGGCGATCTTCAAGTAGCCATGACCACCGCACGCCTCGCGGCATTCTTGTATGCCGTCGCGCGCCGCCCAAGTGCACACCGGCTTGGCGGCCGAGGAGACCGCGTGTATTTCCATGCCCTTGCTGGAGGTGTCTTCGCCCATAATGGTGCGGAAAGTCAAATCCACGTTGGCTGTGCCGATCCACATCGTGAATATACGCAGCGCATAGGCGGTGGCCAGGTGTGGCAAAAGGCGATATTGCTGTGATTGATATTCGATGACAGGCCACTCTTCGTTGCTGTCTTCGGGACCGAACTGCTTGCGGCAGGCGGAGTAGCGTGTGGCGATTGTTATTGCTTTGCTGAGCGCCACATAACCTAACGAGCATATATTCACGCGTCCAGCCGAGAGCGAACCCAAGGAGGCGCCCAAGCGTTTGCGACTATCCTTGATTTTGCTCACATAATTGCCATCCGCATCGATATCACCGGTCTTCGAGAGCAAGTTCTCACCGGGGATGCGGTATTCGTTGAACATCACAAAGCTGCAATCATTTACCATAGAAATACAAATAAATATCGCGAAATTCAAACAAAACCCCGACGCGCTCACCCATTATCCAGACCATTCAAGCCGACCTTCTCTCCCAAATCGCCAACAGTCACACCGGGGTACGGCAGCAGCGTACGCTCGTCACGTATTGGCACGAGGAACGCATTCAGCCCCTGATACGTATCATCGGGCACATACAGCTGCGCATACACGATGGCGTGCGTACAAGTCTTGCCCAAATTGCCAACCCAACACTTGGCCGCCTCAAAGTCCGGAGTATGTATAATGAACTCACGCGTCTTGGGATCATAGGTGGCGCGCGTGCGCATGCCACGTGCATTGGTGCCGTGTGAGATTTCCGTGAGCGCAAAGGCGCCCAAAATTTCATTATTTGCAATTTTCGCGGCATACTTGGCCAAGCGCTCAGTGCCCAGCGAGAGAATTGTGCTCGGAAACATGCCGTTCGAGAGTGAATATTTCACGGCGAAGCTGTTCTCATACGAGAACATACCCTGTGCCAAGGCCAGTGACAGATGGGGCGCCGCGACATACTGCAAACGGTAAAGTATTGTGTGAGTAACGGTACTTGAAGTTAAGTTTGTATTTTTATTTGTGTTAACTAACGTCGCTTAATCCATAGAACTGCTTATCCCATAGTAATTGACCACGTTTGTTAGCCACTTGACGTTGACGATCCAGTGATGGTGTTTCCAATTCACGTTGAAAGTCGGGATGCTTTTCCATGAAATTCCATATGCGATGCTAAAATAAATGAGAAGAAAAATCACTGATAATATATTTTCGGTAAGTACCAAGTCAGTCTTTTGTTGTATGGGGGGAGAATTGTCGAGTTTTTCCAATTTCTTCAGTATATACGGCCGTTATATATTCACATTCTTTGATAGCGATTTGCTCACCACTTTCACATACATTTTCAAAATTATCGTCATTTATCAAATAATACCCTGAAAGCCTCATTAATATATACATATATACATTTGTTTTTGTGATATATGTATAGTATGTGCCATATAGGTAGATATGACTAAGCGGTTGATTACAAACATATTCATTTTTTTGCCCCAATAATGTATAAATTAGATAGAGGTGCTAGACAACAATAAAGTAATATTAGCATTACACATGGCAACCTACTACTGAATCTGAAACACTAAGGGTTGCGGCGTGGGTGCCTTAAAATATTGCAATCCAACTTTTAGAGAATATCCAAGGCTTCTACATTCTTTCTACCACATATTAGACTCAAAAATATACATAATTTCGATTACAGAAATTAGTCTTCAGGGGTCTTGTGACCAATGAACCCATAAGGCCTTATGAACCAGTTCTATTTGTTAAATCTACTGTCTCATAGAGTGAATTACAAACTTACCCGACTTCTTTATTTAATTTGGTAATATTTTTTTTATTAATTCCAACAAATTTTCCACCCATTCGAAAGATTGCTAAACAAATGTTCACATATTCTTATAATTGCCGATATCTATTATGTTTATTAATATTTCCACATTCTCACATACTACAAATGTATGTGAATAAGTAAATTATAGTGTGTTATAATAATCATTTCACTTTTGAAAACATGATATATGACAAATAACATTGGTAACATTTATTATTCAAACCTATTTGATAATATCCCAACGTATATATGTAATTAATAATATTAAGCACTACCCTGTAGGAAATTGTATGCTATACAATGAGAATATTTCAGATGTTACCACTATGCATGACTACAATTGAACTTCTATAACACAAAAATATATAACTCGAACTCTTGAATTGGCTATAGAAGTCGAATTTCATACAAATTACCATCAACTCGAAGTCTAACTATAACTCGAAGTTTTTTTGTGGATTATGGTGATACGAGTTAGGAAAGTTAAACTGAATCTTATATTCCAACTTTTAGAAACAACTTAATGTTATGTTTATCCAGATTTAGACATATAATAAATGCTAGTAACCTTAGAATTGTCGATAGATAAAATACAAATTTGTTTACCAATATATATTTTGTCTTTAAAGCCTCCTTCTCAGAAATATTCAATAGACGACTCAACGCTTTCATTTAAAGCTCGGAACACATCTAATTTGAGTCTTTTGATATCGCCTAGAAATTTGCTTTCTCAAAACATAAAAAATAAATAAATACTCTTTTTCGGGGTTTAGGGACCTAAGTCTATTTCGTGATTTTTTTCGCATTTGATTCAGCTCAATCATAATTAACACAAACGATTTCCTACTGGCTATTTTGTTATTTGCAATGAGGGTGTGAGTTTCCGCAGGCAAAAAATGTGTATCAGTTTGTAAATAAGCGCTAATAAATACTGTTATCACAGCTAACGCTGTATTGGTATTATTGAATGTAGGGCTTCTGCACATGTTCATTGGTTTGCTAACCGATTTGTACATTTGTCGTTAAAGTAAAGCAAATCATGTATGCATTGCAATCAAAATGCTTTTCATAGTACTAAAATATAGGCATTGCTCAGTTCAAGGGTTATCTTCGCTGATATCTTGCTTGCACAAAGTAATAAAAAGATTGCATTTACGAGTTGACGGAGGTGGATTTCAACACCAAGCGTTTATATACATATACAGAGAATCCTCTTCTAATGGACACCTCCCTTGAGCGTCATTTTTAAAGAACCAACTTTAATTTTTATAGCAAATGGCCCTCTCATAGGCGGACACCTCTCTTGGGCGGACAAAAATCGCTCGAAGGTGAGTCTCAGACCAAGAAAGGTTCCACTGTAACACCTACTCCGTCATGCTAAGATTCAAATTCGTTTCAAGACCTTATTCTTCACGTTTACCGAACACTGACTAGCTACTTTAAAGAACTTATTTAAGAATCTACGAATCTTGGTTTGAATTATGAGGAGAAAATTATATTTCGAAGTATTTGAGACACTAGCGTTGTCGATATCAGTAAGCCGGCAGAACAATTATATTTCATTTCTTAAAACTTACAGGGGAACACTTTATGCTTCGACACAGAAAGCGACTCTTGATCGCAAAGTTCTCTATTATTCTTCAGCACGTCGCAATATCGGAATATGAAAAGTTTTACATTATTTTGCATTTCAAAAAACACGTTTCACAAGTTCATTAAAGTTCCTGTAACGTCTAATTAAGACAGGTGGCTATTATAATAACAACAACACACGCGACTTAAATGACGGGGCGCATTAAAACGTCTGCTTTGTATAACTTAAAAATTATGTAATGTGGAGACATTGAACTGAAATCGGAAACAGGCACTAAAGGGACTGGAAATTATTATTGTAGAGCGTATACACTTAGAATAGATTCCGATTAACATATGTACATACAAGTGTAGGAGCTACTAACTAATATGCTGGCTATCATTGTTTATAGTTGCAACCACAGTTATAACGGACACTGATAAGCTGACTCATAAAAATGGGAAATTAATTCACAAAGTAGGTTTATCACATTTACTATCACCGCTAGAGACCCCCCCGACTATAGTTTCATCATCAAAACGCCTCTGCTTTGCTACACACTTTGTACTGACTGACCTTTGTACTCAGTACAAAACAGCAAAAATTACTTTAAATGTATTCACTGAATTGATTAACAATAATTCATATATTTACATACTCGTGGCAAAAAGTACACGCAAGCCGCCTAGCCCATATTTCAATCGCTGTTGGATTTCATAACTACTGATGTGTAAAATTTTAATTGCTTGCATGCTCACCTTTAGACGTATGTGCTCCTCACCCTCCAGGAGGACGTTCATGCGTTTGTAGCAGAATGTCGAAAGCTGACGATATTTGGTCAACGGTCCAGTCTTGAAGTCCGGGAATATGATTTTGTCCTCGTATATGTTGTCCGAATGACGCTCCTCCGGCTCGATCTCACTGGGATTTTGTAAAATGGAAAAGAATTTCATTATTGTAGCCATGGTTGCGTATCTTTTATTTGCTAGATTTCTATTCTTTGAACTAATTAAACTAGACCGAATGTGCGTGCGGTGCAAAGCTCGTTTCAAGACTGGTTTGGTGGTAACTTTGGATGGCGAAAGCAAACCACTGTGTGTTTACACGCTGCTCAACGCTCTGTCGGCGTTTATAGACGCTCTTTCGTACATTTTTTGATGACTCTCCCAAAACGCTTAAGTATAGAGCGATCAAAACAAAAAGCCAAGCTTGTTTGTATTTTCATTCAAACTGCATTTCAAGTGCGATATTTGTTTTTAGAAAGAGATTGTGTAATGTGTAACTTTTTGAAAGTAACTTGCATATTTGTGGACCACCAGTTAGTATGCCAATTAAAAATAGTTTGCATTTAGCACAATCAATCAATCAATTCTTATCAATCAGAATTATAGTAAATGTAACTATGTAATAATAATTTATACATAATATTTCGATTGAAAGTAATAGTTATCTTTTCTACGATTTTGAATAAACACGTTTAAAGCTATCATCAACAAGTTTCTTATCAATCAATAGTCTGTACAAATATAATCAATTTTATTGTTATTATGTTTAACTATTTAGTAGTATAGCGAAAAAAAAATCACAAATGAAATTAAAAAATTTTAATTTTGTTGTTAACGAGTATCTATATAACAATTTTTGTTTAATTCATTTCAATAATATTTTTTTTTAATTTATTTTTATTTTTTTATATTCTTTTTTCCTTTTATTCTTCAATTTACTATATTTTTTATTTATTTTTTTATTATCATTTTTTGCTTCATTTTATATTCTATGTTTAATTCATGTTTCTAATATTTTTTAAATATTTTTTATTTCACTCTTTAATTTACTACATTGTTTATTTATTTATTATTACTATTTTTTGCTTCATTTCATTTTATTTGTTTGTTTTAATTATTTTTAATTGCATTTTTATTGCAAATTGCACAAAATAAGTATGCATAAATCTTTTAATTGCCGTTTCCACTCACAACGCACTCCATTACACTAAGCCATTCACTTACTTGTTATTAGTATTTGCCACCATGTTGAACTTTCTGCGTTTGCACAGCAATTAACGTTTTTCTATGTATGTTACAATATTTAATTATTTTACTTATTTTTTTTTTTGTAATTATGCCAAAGCGCTATAGCACTCAAATACTAACTGACTTTACTGCGAACCGCACAGTTCGAGCACCGAAAACCAACTATTGTTTGGAAATAGAAAAATATATAGATAACATATCAGAAACACAACGCTCGCAGTTTATAACGTTCTATACAAGATTATTATACACATATGTATGTATATATGTTATGTATTTTGTACACTTTGCACCTATTCAAGGTATTTCAATTATAATAAAATGATGATAATCCGGCGATTGAAGTTAATAAGTCATATCCGCCGTTGTGTCGAAAACATTTGGCTAATTTTTAATTACATATATATAAGATATATAACAGTACATATATACGACCGATATTTACAACCATTGAACAGACATTGATCCGCAGACAGACAAAAGCAGTTGAGTGGGTACGCAGCCTGCTCACTTACTACAACCGCACTAGAATTGCACTGAGCCCTTCCTTGAATCATTAACCATGAGCTTCATCTCCTCAATGCATTTTCACTGAAACAAAGTTAATCAGAATTAAATACTATTTAGTATTAGTCATTGAGCAATTGTAGTCAGCGATTTGTAACAAATGTTCATTGTTATCACAGTAAATTGCAGGTGCGGCAGTTCTAATAGTCCTCTGTGTTGTGCAGCACGTATAAGCTTACGTGTCTTAGTCCAGTATCTCATTCACATTAAGTTTTCACTATATTTGATTAGATTCACTCTTTAAATTCAATATTGATTGCATTTAACGCGTTAACCCCGATTTTCAACGCTCTCATTCAATGTTTTTGTTTGCAACATTTTTTATTGTTTTGTTGTTTAGCAGCAACAGCAGTTGTGAGCGAAATGTCATGAACAGCTGATTGGGGTATTCAAGAGCGAGTGAAAAATTTTATTTATTTTTTTTTGTAAATGCACTTAGTTAAAATATGAGTATGGACCTATAAATTAAAATTTTTACAAAAATTTAAAAAATTAATAATTTTTTGAAGTGAACCATCGTTTTTTCTATTTAGTTGCTGATTCTTATACAATTCAATTGAAGAACTGCGAGAGATTTTTTAGTATTTTGAAAATGATCGTATTTGATTGCAGTCTGATGTGGTTGTACTATGTTTTTAAAAGGCTTGTGAATGTCCTTGTGTCCTGTATAATCCTGAAAACTCCGATATCAACTGAAATATGCCTTCAAGAGTGTTCTCCAACTGTACCACCACATCACTGCCTAAAAGTAGGCAACGTTAAAAATGCTTACGCATCTCTGCTTCTATATGCATTAACCGTCTTCTATAGTGGGTTTTAACCCATCAGAGTATAAAAAATGCCTGTTTATTTTCAGTAAATATTATTTATTTATGCTTATACATTTAATTAACATGAAACATTTCTTACAGTAGTACGTTTTTGATATATGATTCATTATTATTGTTTATGTTAATTTGAAATTGGAAAATTTTCTGCAGCTGCCGCCTAAATTAAACGTATAGAGTCAACTTTAGGCGCATACAAAACAGAATGCACTAATCAAATTGTTTATAAGTGTTCTATAAACAATATGTGTGAAATTATTATTGAAATTTAATTAGGTGTATATGCAATTAACAAATTTACCGTTAATGTCAAAAGTGTTTTTTACACATTTTTGTCGAAAAATTGAAATTTACGCTACAATTGAGGATCTTTCTTTTCATTCAAAATATAATTTACCTTTTTGCTTACCAATTTTTTTAAGACGCTGCGGCTTTTACAAAGTGCCGCCAGCAGATATTTGAAAATTTAATTTTAATCTCGTTTTTTCATTAAAATGAAAGTAGGTAACAAGTAGTCGGTAATATCAGGAGTGCTTACATTTAGTTCTAGTTAATGAAAGTTCGTTTTTTTTCGCAAATCAAAGTCAAACGCTACTTATCAACTAGCATTACTACAACACTACTAATACTTGACGCTCAGTGTTGGGCCATTACACGCTTTCTTGCTTTATTTTTTTGCGTATTTTAGACACTTACTTGCATGACTTTCCAACTCTTTCGCTTTACAGTGTATATAAAAAGCTAAAAAATTTACATTTTCTGTTTTTTATTAATTTATTTACTTATATATATGTATATGTAATGCTCATGCAGCAATCTTCATGCCGGCAAAATTTACTAGCAAACTACAGTTATAATAAATTTATTTGTTTGTATGTATGTATGTCTACTTAAAATATACTTTGCTAAATTTTTATTTTTTTTATATTTTTTATTTATGATTCGCACACATAGATACACAGCATGTATGTTTGTATGTATGCATATTATTTAATTTTGTATTTTACTAAATTTTTTTCAGCCGTTAATTGACACAAAATAAAAGTGTGAACTCTTTAGCAATATATGTATATGCATTTTCATTAAGAATTAATACTTTTATTTACTTATTTTTACAACCATTTGTTTGGGGAATTGTTAATAAACGTTTACTATCAAAATAACGCCTTTGGTTTTTAGGTTATGTGCGATGATTTTGAAATTATGCGAATTATTTTTGATTTTCGTTGATATTTGCAATAAATTTTATTGAATTAAAAACAAAAAGAAAGTGAAAATTCGTAAATTAACACTGAAAGGCTTGCATTTATTAAAAAAAAAAAATTATAAAAACAATTTTCCTGCAAAAAATATGGATTTTATTGAAAAGAAAAATTTGGATAAATATTAAAAAATAATAATAAAAATAATTAAGAATAATAAAAAAATTTAAAAATAATGAAATAAAAAAATAAAAAAAATAAAAATAAAAAATAATAAAAAAATATATAAATTGTTTAAAATTTTTTTTTTTTACAAATGATTGTTTCTTGAAACAAATAATATGGATTTTATTGAAAAGAAATTTGGAAAAATATTAAAATATTAAAAAAAAATAATAGTAAATAATAAAATATGTAAATTGTTTAATAATTTGGAAAAATATTAAAAAAATTATAAAAAAAAAATTTTAAATAATAAAATATGTAAATTGTTTAAAAATTTGGAAAAATATTAAAAAATTATAAAAAAAAATTTTAAATAATAAAATATGTAAATTGTTTAAAAATTTGGAAAAATATTAAAAAATTATAAAAAAAAATTTTTTTGAATAATAAAAAAAATTTTAAAATAATAAAAAATAAAAAATAATAAAAAAAATATAAATTGTCTTTTCAAAAAAAAAATTTTTGCACAAATTATTGTTTCTTGAAACAACTAAAATTCTCTTAAAGTTTGTGATTTTTTTCAGCGATAACAATGAAGTTATAGATTTCTAAATTATAAAATTTTTGAGAAAAAAAAATTTTTCAAATAAAATTTTCGTGAATTATTTAATTTTTATGCTTTTTGGTTTCTATTTCAACATGGAAAGTAAATTACAATTCCGTTGCTAAATTTGCTTCAAAAATAATTGCACTGCTTTTATTTGTTATACATATATGTATGTACATATATAAATCGTTTATTGTTTTTCAACGGCATTATTATGTGGTTTTATTGTAAGTTCTTCAAAAATATGTACGCGCCTGTAGGTTGTAAATGTTATTGCACATTTCGATGCGGTTGTAATAATTTATTGCATATTTCATGATTGTTTGCTACGGACACACAATTATTGTACACTTTGTTAGCGTTAGATGGCTTACACTTCAACGCTAATGTCTTGCAAGCTTCTCTTATTTTTTTTATTAAATTTTAGCTATAAAATTCGTGCATACAAAATTAAAATTGTTTAAAATTGCATTTGACGCTGTCGTAGCATTTGCTTAACACATGCATTACACGGCTGCTTGAGCTACAAAATATTATTATCTATCTCTATTAAAACGCTATTTAAAATCATGCTCACATTTTTCGTTTGTTTTTTTTTTAAACTAAATTATAGCGTCTTTATGAATTTTATTAAACTAGCAATTATTTCATATATAACTATATATAACACTAAATTATAAATTTAAATATTATTTTGAATTGAAAATCGAAAGTTAACTGTGTATTTATAAGCGCTACACACACACCCCCTCTCTTTCAATTCAATTCAATGTCTTCTCCATCAGCGAATCCGCCGCCATAATACCATGCGCATGCACTTGCTCCTCACCGTTATGCGCCTGCTGCTCCTCACGCTTCCCCGCTACACCGTTACCAGCCGCCCCACCGTTGGCATTCCCCGCCCGTGCCGTTGCACTGCTGCAGGCCGCGCCGTTGTTCGCTTCATATCATCGACTCTGACACGAACTGGCAGCTGAGGATGATGAGAAACCGGATTGCAGACTGGTCATGGAGCCTTTGTAGTTGGCCGAGCTGAGCACTTCGTAGAAGAAGTTCAACTGTGCGGGTCCTTCAGCACCGCTCGACGGGCTGAACCACTGCATGATGTACGAGTGCGTGTGATGCATTACATGGGAACCCTGTGAGGCAAAGGAAAAAAAAAGAAAAAGTCAAAAGTTAGTGAAATCCACAAACTACAGCTAGTCAACAGCAGCTACACACCTGCACGCTTTCACGGTGTCGGCAAATGAGTGTTGGCTCCTCCTTGAAGTAGTGTTCGCCTTCCACGAAATCGCTCATATCGAATATGGAAACGGCGGTGTCTAAATGGAGGAAAGAACATTCGAGTTTATAAAAGAAGCTCACCTCACACACCACTATACTCACCAGTTTTCGACGGCAGTTCTTTCGTGGCGCGATACAACGTGAAATGCAGATCACTGCGCATCACATCGAAGTCCCAGGTGAGCACACTCTTCGGATCCTGATTGGGTATAACCACCTCGTGTATGTAACCGGTGCGCAACTCAACTGTTTTGTAGAGACTGCGGTGTTCGTGCATCAAGGCACCACCAGCTTCCAGCGGGTTTTTGGTCTCCTCTTCCTCCGCATCGTCGTCCTCGAGTGAGTTCATTTTATAGAGTGTTTTTGGCACGAGTCCACCTTCGTGTATGAGTGTCTGTGTTTCGTGCAATGACAATGAAGTTGAAAAGAAAGTCAAATACAATTCGGTAAGTGTTTAATTATTCTTCAGATGAGAGAATTTATCATTCAAATAAACACACAAAAATGTTGACAAAGTGCAAGTGCCTAGTGAGCTCTGGAAGTACAAGGAATATACGAGCCTCTCTAGTTTCTAAATTGCCAGGCAAAATCTGGTCTGTAAGTGATGTTGATGATAATGGTTAATGATTTGAAAGGTAGTTAGTGCTCGAGCCGCAACTCTCTGAACCCAACCTATCCTAACTTAATAATTTGAAAAGCAGTGAGTATTCGAGCTGTCCAAGTTGGATCCTTCGTGACACCAGACGCGAGGTTAAGCCTCTGTATCCAACCTAACCTAACATAAGTACTCGAGGAAAGTGCGTTTTCACTCTCTGGCATACTATTTCATTGCAAATTCGAACTCAAGACTTTCCTTCTAGTTTAGTTTAGTGAAATAGTTCATCGCTGTTTCAACTTCTTCGGTGTTCTTTAAGAATCCAATAATCTAGAGATCTGCCTTTAAGGGAACCATAACAGAAGTCATCCAAGTTGGTCCGCAGAACCCTTGTTTGTACTAAGACTCGCCTATGAGAGCTTTTCGCTAAGCTTTTGCTACAGCATTTGATTGCTCGCTGTGATAATATATATTGAACAGGACTACCTGAAACAATAGCTCCGCAGAAATTACTTGAAAGCATTCAGGTCGATCTGAGATGGATGTTGCGAGTTCAATACCTAAGTTTAATGAATAAACGCCACAAGGAAAGATGAAAGTTCACATACAATAAGAATGCGATGGACTGCTAATGGTTCAACGCGATCCCTAAATAGATAAGCTACTTCCTTTATACTTCAAACAGCTAGTTTATCTAATGACAAGACGAGTACTGGACGGCTCTTTAAGCTTTATGATATATGTATGTGTAAATGTATATGTTTAGATGTAGGAGGTCAGTGAACTACTATCGAGTGGTTTATTATCGCTGCGCTGAAACAAGACTCTAAGTGGAAATGATCGCGATGGGCGTACAAAGTCCAACTGCTGACACACATTCACATTTATTTGAATTATCTTTACTCTGAATGGTGCACACATAGTATGTATGAGGAGAGCACAAGAACTAGCACAAACATTATACATTTACATAACGGGAAACAAAGTTTGCACGATCATTTGGAGCGCACGAAGCGCTCATACGAATATATGACACTGACTTTGATTGACACTGGACATATGGTGGAGAATTCTAAAAACATAAAAGCTAAGTAATAGCGCCTCTTACACAATCGCAATTGGGAAAAAAGCAATGCGTAAAATACTTTTGATTAATTATTTCCACATACGGAATGTAGGTCAATGTCGACTGAATTTCGTAAAATACACAAATTTCATTTGCAGGCATTTAGAAGAAAAAAAGTTTTACAATTAAATACCGTTATATGAAGAATCATAACAAAAATGTTTAAATTCGTTACAATATTGTATTAGTTTTCACGCGACCTACCTTACATGGACCACCCAAAAAGTCTGGTATGATCTCTGAATCGATGTATTGCTCCAAGCCGTCCTTCATGTGCAGGCAATCGGGACCTCCGTAGAACAGAAATTTTGAGCGTGTATTCTCATCTGTGTGTAGAGGAATTAACTGATTAGTCACTGTTTACTACTCTCGTAATTCTTCGAGCACTTACGTATGAAAGCGCTCACAATAGTCCAGGCGATGGGAAACACGCGCGGCGCACGCACGACCAACACACGCCCCATGGTTTCGGGGTAGTTGCGCTCGACAGTTTCGATAATATTGAGCAACGCTTTTACACCCGGACGCCAGAGATGACGCATAGAGAGACCCTCCAAGTCCACAAGCATACACCAACTCAACACAGGTTGACCCAGCTTTTCGGCCGACTCTTTGATGCGCTGCATACCCTCCTCGCAAATGTGTAGCGTCTGTAAAGACAACACGCTTCTTTGAAGAAAGTCTATAGAAATTAGTTAACCAGCACACAAACTCACGAGCTTTAGTAGACCTTCGGTACCGATCGACTTCAGCAGACCTTTGACGTCCATGTGCCCCAAACGCAATATATAAATCGGGCGCCCATCCTTGTCGTGATGATGCCATGCGCCCGGAAAGTGATTCACCACCACCGCTGGCGCCTTGTAGTCCTTAACCAGCGAGTCGATGTTGTGCTCTTTGCGCCACTTGAGCGAATCCTTGAGCATGGTGCAGGCCTGATTCACATGCCAGTCGCGTGCTGTCAAAAAACGCAGTATGGTCTGATAACTGGGCATTTGCTCCAAGTCCTCAACACCATTCAGCATTTTTCGCAGCTCCAACAGCTTCGACGCCTGCATCAGTGTGAGTGCGCCCAAATTTTTCGCTATAAAATCACCATCGAGTAGCACATCGTGTGACGAGCGACGCCGCTCCTCATCCTTGAGCTTCTGTATGGGTTCCTCGCTCGGCTCACGTGTGGTCGGCGAACAGGGTGCATCAACTGGCGGCGTCCAACGTTCCACTGTAGTGACGCCCTTCTCTTTCAGCTCATTTATGAAATACTCTATGATCTCCTTGCCCTTCAGCGTTGTTTGTGTATACTGCTTCATGCCCATCTTCTCCATGGAGTGTTCGAAACCGAAAAAGTTCTTAATATCCAATGTGGCGGTCTGATCGAAACAGGTCCACTCCGGATTGTCGGGATGCGCATAGTAACGGCAACGTTCAAAGATTTCTATGCGTGACGAGAAACTCTCGTTCACAGCCTCTATATTCAGTGTGCGGTTGGCCATATCGAGGTAGTTGTGTTGCAGGAAATATACAGAGTCGACACCTATCAACTTCTTGAAAATATACGGCGCATCGACGGCCAATTTGCAGCGTCGACTTGTATTGCGCTTCGCTCCATTCTCCAGAATTTCATCTTTGATGACTTCGCAATCGAGTACGATGGGCATTTGTGGGCATTTCGGAAAACGGCATTCGTAGGCCTGTGGGTAGGATAGGAGAGGAAATATTTTATTTAGAATAGTTGAAATAAAAAATGAAAATAGATGTAAATAAGGAGTTAGTGATCCAAATAATGCAGTGTTTTCCTAATTTTTTTTAAACGATTTCGTTTTCAAATGAGTCGATTTCGATTATGATTTATTTTTTATGTCAATTAAGAAAAAGTGTTGCCTACGTTTAGGCGAATATTGAATTATTTCCATGCCTATTAAAAAACGTTGCCCACATTTAGGCGAATTACAAAAAAATATCAAAGATACGCACCGAAAAAAGCTAACGGCGTTTCTTAAATAAAATTTAAAGCATTCAAAAAGAATAATATAATCATTATTATCATCATTTGAGAAATGTCTTGTGCTACTAAAGACTCACTTGTGGCTTTCCCTTACAACCTGAAGAGTTATGAAAGCTCGTTTGTGGCTTCCACTGACGGTATTCAGCTAATGAACCCGCGCGGAATGTCTACAAAGGATGTCAGAATGTCTTTACTCTATTGTACTTCAGTTTTAATTCATTTCATTTTCTGTCTGTTGTTTGTCTCTCGAAAGGCGGGTCCTCTTCAGCCATTCAAAAATAACGACATTCTCCCCGCACCAGCGCACAGCAGCTGTCACTGGCAAATCATTTATTGTGAATTTCGCAACAATAAAAATCCGCGCAATTCATGCGAAACAATGTTAAGGGCACTTACATAAAACTGTTTACATATTCACTAGCTGTGTGCGCCCAATCCCTGCCATCCATCAAACGCATTCGTTTTTCATGCAAATTTGTCGCCTAAAATAGCGTTAGTTGTGTTTCAGTGTAACTGTCACCAAGCTGTCTGGCCTTCTTGTCAATTGCGCCGCCCCCTGACTCCGCACTATTTATGCTTGAACTTGAACTTGTTTAGTACACTGAGCGCCACTCTTTTTGAACAACAACACTAACAACAAAAAAATTGTAAAAATAAAGCGAAAATGCAGGCTTTTACGCCTGTGCGCCTGTGCGCCTATTTTTAGACTACCAACCGGGAAAAATTTCGCAAAAAACAACGAGAATTTATTTACAGAACACTTGGGATTGTAATATTTCGCATAAACTTGTTATCAAATGAAAACACATTCAGATATAAATAAATATCAATACAAATATAAACTGAACCCCTCTTTCCTATCTCTCTTGCCACTTTTCATTGCTGTGGCATTTTGCGTTTTTTTATACTCTCGCAACAAATTTGCTAAGAGAGTATTATAGTTTTGTTCACATAACGGTTGTTTGTAAGTCCTAAAACTATACGAGTTGGATATAAGGTTATGTATACCAAAGTGATCAGGGTGAAGAGTAAAGTTCAAATCCGGATGTCTGTCTGTCCGTCAGTGCAAACTGTAACTTGAGTAAAAATTAAGATATCTTGACGAAACTTGGAACACTTGTTTCTTGGCACCATAGGAAGGTTGCTTTCGAAAAAGAAATCGGACCACTGCCACGCCCACAAAATGACGAAAACCGAAAACACATAAAGTGCCATAACTAAGCCATAAATAAAGCTATTGAACTAAAATTTGGTATGAACGATCGCACTATGAAGGGGGATATATGGATGTATTTTTTTTTTTTTGGAGAAGTGGGCCGCCCCCTACTAAGGTTTTTGTACATATCTCGTAAACTGCTAAAGCTGCATCAACGAAACTCTCAGGGGTAGTTTTATCGGACATTTCCTTATATAGTCCAAAAATGGAGGAAATCGGATTATAACCACGCCCACCTCCCATACAAAGGTTACGCTGAAAACAACTAAAAATGCTTTAATTCAATAAGGAAAACCACCAGAAACCGTAAATTTCATTATAGAGATGGTACAGAAGAGCTACACCCAAATTGGTATACAAAATTTTAAGTGGGTGTGGTTCCGCCCACTTATTGGTCAAAAACCATATCTCCGAAACTACTCGACCAATTTCAATGAATTTTGGTTTGTAATATTTTCCTTACACCCCAATGATATGTTGTAAAAATAGGTCAAATCGGATCACAACCACGCCTACTTCCTATATACCAGAACTTTGTAGTCGACCTGAATCGTGTACTTTACAATATATAAAGTAAGCACTAGTGAAGATATCGGAACAGAACTTTGCATAAATACTGCATTTATAGTGTGGCAGCCCCTTTCCAAAAATCGCCGAAATCGGACCATAGGTTTTCAAGTCCCCATATATTGAACATGAGGACCTCGGTGCTCCTAACCTAATATTAGGGTTTCCAACTTTCAATGGACTTTATACCATATACATATATGACGAGTATGTGGGTCAAATTTTGTATTTTATAATATTAATAAAATTAAAGAAAGAAAATTCGGTCACAACCGAACTTAGCACTTCCTTACTTGTTTTTGTTTCGTTTTTATTCACATTGAACTTGTGGCGCAAATTGTCGACACTTATTTGTTGTATTTGTTATATTTATTTCATTTTGAAAGAATTTCGTTGCTTTGTTAGAAGCGTGCGGCGTGCAATGTAAACATTTAAACCGCTAAGAAATGCAACAACAAAGCAGTAATAGAAATAAAAGCAAAATTCTTTGCACCCAACGGTAAACAAAAGTAAAGATTTTTTAGACGATTTAACAGATTGCAATAACAATAATTGCCTGCTTAGAATGTGCTTTTCTTCCTTTGTTTTTCGAAATTAAAATTTTTGCTGTTTCAAAATATTTACAATTTCTCTCTCTCTTGGCTTTCAGCTTTTCCCTTGCCCCAGCTCGGCTAATTTTCCTACTAGATGCAATTAAAAGTTTGCACATAAAGTCTAATTAAATAGCCGCATTTATTTGCACACGCGCAGCACACAAACAAACACACACGAGTGCCTGAGAAAGATTTTAAGACTGCAAAAGCTGCCTCGGCATATTTGTATCTGTCTGTGGTTGTGTGTGGATGTGCGGGTTGCACGAGGCAACCTCTAACCGCAATATTTGCAACAGTCTGGTTAAATATTTTTGCGCTGCGATTTTCCTCTCATTTTTGTTGTTGTTATTTGTTTATTTGTTACCACATTCAAGCTTGCACTTAGCTAATTTTAGGTTTTCAAATTTAAATTTTTATTTTTGTTTCGTTAAATATTAATTCGAACAAGCTGGCGCGCTTGGCGGTTTTCAGTATTACAGTTTAACTTTTGATTTTTGTTTGTTTTTATCTGCCTTCTGCGATATCGCCACAGTAGTCTACAACAACAGGGCCATACATGCAGCATCCTCAAGCCGGGAGAAGGCAGCGAGGTTTGTTGATGAAGGTGAGGCCTAGACGAAGTACCTCCTGTCATCAAGCAAAGGAACTCAGCTATTGGGAGACCACATCACTGTATACGGTTATACATAACTTCGAGGTAGTGAAAGACTGATAATATCTCGGAACCGCCATAAATACCACCAACTATCTAAGCTACGAAATCAATCGGAGATTCACTTTTGCCAACCGGTGCTATCACGGGCTCCGTAAGCAATTGAAAGGACTCAGCCTTTCAATTTTCTCTCAAAACCAAAAAACGCTCTATAGGTCACTCATCATATCCGTCCTGACGTATGGTGCGGAAGCACAACAAACAACGTTGAGCATTCCCAAGGAACGTTCGAGATCTAGATTAGGTTAGTCTGGCCCATAAGCCACACATAGACCAGTTTTGGTCCTTTTCGACAAAAGATGGAGTGCCGTCACATAGTCAATGAGGAGTAGTTATATTTATATATACGATACCTCTACCAGATTCTCATGCTGGAGCCGTTGCCTTGACAATGCAGGACAAGCACACACGAGGTGTTTCATTGTTTCTCTAATACCTTCCTCTTGACATTTCCCGCAGTAATATCGATCTATCAGCTCCATCTTATAGGCGTATTCCATCACCAAAATTGTGGACCCTACACGTGAGCGAAGGCGAGTACCGGAAGTGATGGTATAATTTGCTGTATGACATCTTCTGCTTTAAGAACATAGTGCGGCGCACAAAAATATAGCGGCTGTGCTGTCGGTGTATCCCGGCTTCCGACGAAGAAAAGAATGGCCTTAACTCAGAAAGAATTATCAAGTGGTTGAAAGCTTATTGACGCGGCCTAAACCGACACCTGGTTGTAGTGCCAACTTGATTAACTATCTGCATTATCCATCTGGATATCTCTTTAGACTGAGGAGTGATTTGAAACATCACTAAAAGTTAAGGGGACTATGTACTCTAGTGTTCAGTTTATATCTAAATGGGAAAAAATATTAGTTGTTGTTGAGCGCTAAGCTGATCTTCTCACTGTCTCCCTAAAAGTGTATTTAACAGTGTTGCAACGGCGTGAAATAAGTACTCACAGTAAGCGTGGCTGCTATTGAAAGACTTATGTATAGCATTTCTAGCTCAAGTCAATAACATGATAGTGACTGAAGTTACGAAATTTAGAAAGAGGCATGGGAGCTCAGTCTAGTAAACTTATAGAATTTTATTTTGAAAAAAAAAATCCTTTATATGTATTTGAGAAATATAGTCCCATCGTTTAAGCGCTAAGGAATTAAAAATGTATTAGTAGCTTTAAAGCAACCAGCCAGTAACCCAAACAATAGCAGACAATTTAAAAATTTAAACGAAATTGTGCTTAATTTTTTAATTACACTCATGCCTTTCTCCAGATTTGCTATTAAGGGTCATGTGTGGGACACGTAACTTCAAGCCATCAAATATTTATTTGCAATCTCGTTCGCTGCTCGTAAAATGCTTTGCTTGAAAAATTCATGCGCCAGCAACTAGTAATTAACTTGAAAATTTACGGTCAAGCGCCTGTAGCCATGTGACGGTAATGAAAAATTTAAACTTTACGCTTTCGTCATGAAATACCGCAGTGGCGCGCACACACTTTAACCCACAAAAGAAAGGACTCGCTCAATAACGCGCCATATCGCGCAGGAAAATCAAAAGCAGCGAGTTGCGCCGCGCGTGCTCCAATGCCAGTTATAACACACACCAACGCAAATGACTTTTTAACTCGCATTCCCTTGTGTGTATATCACGGCAAAAAGTTTAAATAGCTAGCATACCACAAGGCGCTGTGGCCGTCAAAGCGCGGCACCATGCAACAGCAGCTAGCAATTGAAATGTTCGTGTTGAAAACAGCTGAAAATCCAGCAAACACGCACTTCAAATTCACATACACATTCATTCAGTCGAGCCAAAACTTTCGCTTCCAACCAATGCAGGGCAGTCGAGGTGTCGTGCTGGCCTCAGTGTACCTTGTTGGGTATTTTGTTGTTTTTTATGTTTTTTTTTAAGAATTTAGTTAAACACAGGCTGGATAAGACACCGTTTATTTGTAAATAGCGTCTCGTCTCATTAACCACAACAAGGACCTGAAGCCATATGGTTTAGGTCGGCACTCGCCCTCCACTTGCTATGGCCCTCGATAGCTTTGTTGTATCGGCCGCGCTCGGCACAATCGACACCATTAACCTTCTCAACTCGGTTGGTAGGTGTCAAGGTTACCTGCCTTAAAGGTAAATACGGGCGCTTTTGTTGTTGCATCGCCAACTGCTTTAGTGCCCCTTAAAACAGTATGCCTAGTGCCCGCATTCATTTATCGAGTTGTCTGCGCCAATTATCGCATATAAACAATACACATATGTTTGTATGTATGTAAATGAATAGCTGTATTTATGTTTTGGTGTTGGTTGTGAATTTCTACACATTTCTCACTTTAAATATTCAAGTCGCTTGAGAAAATCACTGGCAGCATGACACTTGCAGTGCAGCTGCTCGTGGTTCGTTGTGAAAATGCCAACCTAAATAAATTAATAAATTTGTTATAAAACAAGATGACAGGTGTACATGAATTTCAAATTGTTTTCAACATTTTAATTCATTATTATTTGCATAAAGTGGACGTTTTACAACGAGTTGTTGTCAACTGAAATTTTTACGCAATAAATGTTAGGTCTACTTGGCTTCCGCCGTTTTCCAATAGATGTCTCTAGGTGCAAGCACTAGTCGATTAAATCGATTAAATCGTTTTATATCGATCTTGGACATTTGTGTCAACATTAACCCAACAAAATATTTGTAGAGATCTGTTTGCACCCCAAACTTTTTCTCAACTGAAAAGGTAACTTTATGAGCCGAATTCTCGACATTTGCACGGAATACTCATGCTGCCAGAAAGATGGTCAAAAGTTGTTTTAACCCTAGAAGGGTAATGTGAGTAAAATTTACTTACATACGGAATAGATTTGTTCGTAAATCAGGAGGTTGGCCACACTGAAAGTCAAGCCACTAGCAGTGCTTGTCCCACTCTGTCATAAGTCGGCTGCCGCAAGCATTGAATGGTGTTGTTTGATTTATAAAATTTACTCATCGGTACCTACAAGCGCCTACAATTTAACCGTACCCTTCTAGGGTTAAACAAAAAAGCCTTAAATTTCAAAAAACAAAAAACGGCGGAAGCAGATATAGTAGATTTTTCCACAGTAAAAAAATGATCTCTCTGGAAAAAGATATTTATTATCTCACTATTTCAGACACGTCACAGTCACTACTAAAAAGAGACTTTCAAAAAAATCAGGTTTGAAACTTCGATAAGATAAGACATTAAGCATGAAGGTAGGCAACGAAATTGTACTATCTTTAATCTCTCACAAAAAATATGTTTTTGTTTTTATCTTAATATTTCGGATACTTCACAATCACTACTAAAAATATACTTCCATTAACATTAAATAACGCATGAAACTTTGATAAGATAAGAAATTACGCCTAAAGGTAGGCAACGTTTTATTTATAATAACGGTAGTAAAAATATGTTGCCTACATTTAGGCGTAATTTCGTTTATTGAAGCTAAAATTGGCTGTAGCTTCTATTTTATGTCTTGCAAATACTGAAAATTGGTGAAAAAATGAAAGATCTCCCTGACTTTCCGCAAGAGAGCATCTTCCACTGTTGAAATAATGTCAACAGCACTACCGTAATTACGTTCAAATAAACGGAAATTAATAATAAAACTATTTGCTCCATACTGCCTTCTACGAAATTCCTTGCACGCTTACGTGATGTTTTCTTTTTTGTGGGAGAAATGTTCATTTATGAATTTTTTTGTTGAAGAGATGCCATTTATCTTTTAAAATATGAAGAACATAACAGTATGTACATATGTATATACCCATTACAATTTTCATTGAAGCGAGAAATTGGTTAATTTCGAAATATACTACAAAGTAATGGGTGTTGCTATAAGCTGAGATATTTAAATGGGACTCTTAAAGTATATATTAAAAAGCTTAAAGCCTTTATGGGGTAAATCGAAGCTTGAAAATTGAAAAGGTAAAATGCTGCGAGTGAAAGAAAAGAATAGAATAGTAAATAAATAGAGAAAAGAGTAGCGCATACACTCGAGCTGTAGTTCATATCCACTTACTATTCACTTACTATTCACTTTCAATACACTTCACAACATTTTACTTTTTATCTTGAAATCAATCAGTTTACTGAAGCACCCTTTATACATCACCGTAACCATTTTTTATCATTTCTCGTTTCTCTCATTTAACGTTGCACACATGCTGGCGCCTCCGCACCACATAATTACTCCTTCAAAGAATATAATGGCAATCTGGCACAAAGGAAAGTAAATAAATACAGCTGTCTGTATGTACTTAATGTACATATGTATGTGTGTGTGTGTATATGTAAGCTCATAAAGTCAAAGGAATTTGTCCAGATTTCTCATTCAATGCTTTCAAAAAGGATATATTGCTGAGTGAATGTGCTTTTCACTTGGTTCATACTGCATGTGTGTGGTGATTTATATACATATGTAGCAATGGAGCTTGAGGGGACGTAGATAGTATACCAGTAAGCCTAATATATGTTGGAAGCAAGCATTCACAAGAAAGTACCTATAGTCAATATAGCAAAGGTTCTTATAGCGTTTTTAGACAGCAGCTCATTGATCAATTAACTGGACTCTGCTCGATTAAAACGCTTATAAAAATCGATTTGCCATACAAAATAAAAATCTACATTAATTTATAATTGAATTTTAATCGTTTTGAAAATGAAATGCAACGCTGCGACCAAGACCGTATTTGCAATTATATATATGTTCTTTGTCTGCGATTGATTGAATTTTTTGATACAAAAAAGCTGCGGTAGAAAAATACCAATACCAATACCGGTGAAAAATACCAATCAGCTAATGAAATTTAGCAACTTCTTATGAAAAGCAAAAACAAAAATTTATAACAGCTGATCGGTTATCGAGTAGCCTGCAGTTTAAAAGGCAAAAAAGGGTTTCTCCATAAAAATTTGGATTAATCAATTAATTTGGCTGTCTAAATACGCTTTTAGCGATTGGAAAACCACGCCACTGTTGTCTGTTATAACTTAGATGCAGTGAAAGACTTTGTTCTGAGAGTCAAAGAGCATTCAAACCTAAAACGTGGCCTACAATTAGGCGCATTCACTATTATAAAAATATTTTAGCGAAGAATGTTATGAATTTATGAAGGTGTTACTGCCCAAATGACAAAAAAACTAAAGTAATATCAAAAATCTACTATTTTTAAACTAAGATTAAACGAAAAACTCAAAAACTATCAAATATTTAAGATTTCTTTGAACAATCTTCTTCATCAAAAAAATAAAAAAAAATATTTGTATTTATTTATTCCATAAAATAAGCGTCGTTTACTATCATAAAACACCTTTTAAGAGCTTACTGGTTTAGCACAAGCTCGTCAAGCGCCAACCATTCAGTGGCACAGCATGTTTACATACTCGAATCCCATATTTTCATTCATCAAGGCGATTCACTTCATTTCCGTCCGGACAAATAGACATAAAAGTGCGCTTAAAATAGCAGCAACAGCAAAAACAAATACTGATAAAAGCTACTGAGCGTAAAGAGCAAAAAAAAACAAAAGCAACAGTAAAATCAAAGCGTGTGTGAATAGTACTTAAGAGGAAAAATAAGCTCAATAAAACATGGTGAGGAAAAGAAAAACTAATAAAAATCTATTTATGTAGTGTTTGCAATTATTTGCAATTTCACTAGGCAAAGCACACATGCAACGCTGCGCACAACCGCACGACCGCACGAAGTGTGTGTGTGGTAATACGACACACTAGTGTCCACATAGTGGAGCAGTACTAGCTTTGAATTACCGCCCACACATGCTGAGCCGGGCCGGCTGCTTCGTTTGCATTTCGTGTTGCCGTTACTTGTGAAGGCGCAAATGACCCGTCGCCGACGCCGCCACCGACAGCAGCGGGCGTGTTAAATTAAAATACGTGGCAGCTGCACAGAGGCTCAACTGTCGCAACGCGGGAGCTCCGGGTCTTAGCCGGGCTTAGCGTGCGCGTTGTCCTTGAATGCGGCAATCGCATTAAATCCTGCTTAAGTGTCCCGTTACACGAGTGTGTGCCCAAGTGTATGCGACGCTGTTGCTTTCCGGTTTTTCATGCGTTTTGCTTTTTCTAACAATTTGCCGCACTTGTTGGCTGTGGCTGTGACTGCCGACGCCGCTCCGGCTGTTGCTGTGGCAAACTTTCCGCCTATTTATAGTCGCATTGAAAGTTTAGCACTTATGTGGCACAAACGGCGTGTGTGTGTCGCATGCCACTGTGCCACCGATTGCAAATATTTGCATGCCGTCCACGCGCGCTCCACGCCATGAATGCTAACGATGCAGTTTTTTTTCCTACTTGCTCAAGTCCATTGTGCGGACTTTTTCCTGTAGTTCCTGTAGTTAGTAGGTGGCTTACAGGCGGGCGAGTGTTCGTTATTGTTGCCGGTTGTGCGCTCGCATCCTTTGAGGTTGAAGTTGCATGAAATTTATTCCCACGTCCTGTCCACCTGTTTGCTGTGCGCAAGTGGAGCGTTGTTGGCTGGCGAGATTTTAAATTTACAACTTTCGCATGTCATTAGCAGTGTGTACATACAATTTTCATGGTGTGTGATTGCATTACCGTTAGCACATCGCCGACACTCATGCGCATATGATAGTAATGAAATTTAAATAATTTACGGTTGTGAATAATAAATTGCGGTCGTTAAATTTTATGGACTGTTTTTTAAAAGGTAAAGTATATGTAAATATTGTGGAACTCAATAATAGTTAATTGGACGAAAGGATATTTTTTATCAACATCAAGGATATCTATGGTTATGAAGGGACGAATTTTTTTTGTGATGGTGAGCGCTTCCTGGACTATTTTCTCTCCTTTTCATATATACAAAAGTCACTGCGAAGATGTGAATTTTGAGCAGCAATATTTATTCTACTTTAATCATTCAATATATTTTCATCCTAAAAGTATGCAACATGTAATATTTGTTGCCTACATTTAAGCGCAGTATTAAATAAAATACAAAAGTCAACCCAACGATATATGTCTAACCGTCTGGAAAAAACATTAACAATAGCTGAAGCGTGGCCTTGAACTACAGAGATTCTCATAGTTGTCCAATCTGTGAATCTGAGTCCAATCTCATCTTTTCATCTCACGGCTAGAGCAAAAAAGGTAGAGAATTAATACTACAATTATCAAACTAATTTATACGTAAAAAATCGTGAAAATAACAAATCGAAAAATGGCAACGCAACAGAGCGCCAGTTTCTTCTCCATACCCGTATTCCATTCGTCATCAGAGTTTCGTGTAAACACAACATTCTACTCCCAGAATGATCTCACACTCTTCATTGAGAACATGGAGACCATAGAAGGTTTGAGACGCCAAAAGTATCAGCGTCGTCAGCACTTCGAGGAGAAAATACGTGAAACACGCTTAATATTGGAGAACTCACTACAAATTTCGACGCACTCAAGAAATATGGGTTGCTTGCCAAGTCCGACATCATCAGTAACGGAAGAATTAGAAGAATTATTCATCAAGAAGGAAACACCGAAGCGCATCTGTAAAAGACCGGAGTCACCAAACCGATCTCGAAGTGCTGAAACCAAAGCTTCCAGTCTCAATGCGCAGATCCTCAGATGAGGAGGAGACCTACTTCAGTGACGCTAGCGACAGTTCGAATCGCACACCCACCAGTGTGGCCAAGAAACCACGTCTGCTGTTCGTCACAACACCGAAACCACTCAAAGGTAACATCAACTCGGGTTCGAATTCTGAGGAGTCCAGCATATATCCATTGATTTGCGAGCATTCGATAGAGTATCTTTTGCAAACTAAACAATCTTTTGCAGAGAGTAAAATATGGAGCTTTTAAAGAGAAATAAATTTACAATAACAATAAAAGTATAAATCCAAAGGTGCGCCAGATTCTGGCACAGTTGCAGGCTGATACCCAGGTCAAATCAAAATAATAGCCTGTTATGACGAGAGTTTGAACCAGCTTTTCAAAGCCACTATAGTCAAGGTAGGGAAGGTATATCTCGAAGTAAGACTAGTAGCAGTCGATAGCAAGAATATTCCATCCAGACAAGGATGTGGATCCCGGCTATAAGACCAGATAATGTAGCTCATTAGAGACTGTCACGCAAAACTGCCAACGGAAGGTTGGAATCTCGTCAAGACGTTCGAAGAACCCACAGCAGAACATGTCGTGGAGACGAAAAGGGTCACGATGCAGATTATGCTACTGCCCACATAAAAATCGTTCGAACCGCTGACGAAAAGTAATGTGAAGATAAACTATGGTTTCACTAAAGTGAAAGCTTTGACATACAAAATGCCGACACTATCGATAACTTGAACTCGGATAACTAGATGGGTGAAGTCGAGGAAGATCTGATAGAGTCCTCGAGTGATGGCGCTTGTATTGAGCTAGGTGAGTACTCTTCGGGATCTGAACTGGTGCGGGAAATGCTTATACTTCTGCAACATCAAGTCACAGTCAGGGTCTGAAGAATCGTTTCGATTTTGCAAATTATGCTGCTTCTCACAAAAGAATCGATCGATCGATTCACTAAAGCCGACACTATCGATAACTTGAACTCGGATAACGAGATGGGTGAAGTCGAGGAAGATCTGATAGAGTTCTCGAGTGATGTCGCTTGTATTGAGCAAGGTGGGTACTCTTTGGGATCTGAACTGGTGCGGGAAATGTTTCAACTGCTCCACCAGCAACTCACAGTCACGATAGTAAAGAACGCATGCGCATTTTTCGAAGATTTTCATGACTTCATGACTTCAGAATGGTAGCAACTTTCGCGACTTCTCAGCTACTAAGCATGCACGTGCATGGCACTGAGGTCTTATCTCACCTGTCAGTTGATAAACTCATCAACTCAGAAGCAACAACAATTCTAATATACTGTTTACTACAAGAAAAACTTATCACAAAATCTAGAAAAAAGTGCTTTATTATGCCTTATCTACTTTTAAGACTACGCTACAGCGTACTAAAAATATTTCCGGTAAACAATTTGTTTTAACAGGTGTGCAGTTAACACATGTACATATGTATGAAGTACTCCGCTATATTTAGAGCTTGTTAACAAGAAAAATACGAGTCGCAAAATTTTAATTTTGCCTTAAGTTTGAGAGACTTGGAAACCAAGTCGACTCCTCTACCAGTAAACAAGCCACCTAGCGTCTTGGCCTTCATATTACAGTTAAGCGCAGCGTGTCGTATGAGTGACTTACGGTTATACGACTCTTTGCCAGTTTAGCAGTGCTCGTACGAGCTTCTGCTCATAAAATTTGTTATTTTAAACATATATGAATGTATGTATATATGTATGTATGTATATATGTATGTATGTTTGTATGCAAGTATGTGTGTGTAAACCAGCGCTACCAGGTTTTGGCTCACAGCCTTGAACTTCAACTTCGTGGCAATAAATTGCATGCATTAACTACGTTTTTGCGCTTGTTCTTGGCATTACCGCTTGCATCGTGTTGCATTTCTAGTGTTCGAAAATTATTTTGAAAATTAGCCAATTCTCGTTTAGCAACGAACAACGTGCAACGTGGCAAGCCAAGCCCGTAAGCGCATGCATTAGTGAAAATTATGCACAGAATGGCTGCAGATTGAGAAGCGATAGCAATTTATTCAAATTATTGTAGTTATTTAAGGGCAATAAGTTAATATATTATAGTATTTGGAATCTGAGGCAGCTGGAATTTTAGAATAAAAATAATAGAAAATGCTAAAAGAAATAATACTTCCTTCTTATTACAATACATATACTTTTTTATCACCACTTTTCGCAAATATTTTCCATTATTTATTAAATAAAATTCCCGAAATTGCAACTCGCCATAATCAATCGCATTTGTTGCAATAAATTCAGTAAATACTTAAGCATATGTTAATCGACTCGCAGCTGCTGACTTATCACACCTCTTCTTATCAGCGCTCATAATAATAATAAATGCCAAATAAGTCATATGCGCATTTACTCAACCAATAACAAATTAAATAATTAAAATATGTTCATATATACATACAAAAATACATAAATACTCAACAAATTTGCTCACACCCAACACACACCTATGCAGAATACATTCATTACGCTTTTGAGGTCATAGACAACCAAGGTGTCTGCACTATTTAATATTTTTAGCGAATTATCATTAATTGCCTCACCTAATTTATAATTTAGAAACAAAATTAAGCTCTGCTATAAAAAAAGGTTTATACCATGAAATATTGGTTAAGTTCTTTCATTAATCTTCCATCGATAAGGTACATCGCAAATTGGATTTAGCTAAGTATTACTTCCTGCTGCACATATTAATTGAGTTAAAATGAAACACTCCTACAAATGAATACTGTTGGGCAAAGTATAAAGCATAAATTGTATAGAAATTTTCAAAATTTCGAAAATAATAAAATTTGTTAAATTTTTCATAAAATAAATTTTGTTAATAATTTTTTTTACTAAAAATTATTTTTTACTATTTTTAATAGTAAAAAAAATTTTTTTAGTAAAAAATAAAATTTAAATATAATATAAATATAATATTTTTTTTTATTATTAAAAATAGTAAAAAATAATTTTTAGTAAAAAAAATTTTAACAAAATTTATTGTATGAATTTTTTTTTACTAAAAAAAATATTTAGAAAAATCATGCAATAATAAATCGCTGTGTCAAATTTTCAACATTTTTTGCTGAAAACTTTCCATTTTTTTACAGAGCATATTAAAAAATCTTACACAAACAAGCAATCGCTGATATTTTGTGTTATCAAGCACTTCAACCGAAATGCACTAGATTTCACTATCGTGATTGATCAGCTGACCGCTGTCTGGCAATTCAAGGCATACAGTGCATTATGAGCACATAATTCAAAAAGAGTCAAAATTTATATATAAATTTCGGCTATAAATATTATTTTTAAAATTTTAGTATGTATTTTTATACTCTCGCAACAAAGTTGCTTGCAACAAAGGCGAGGCCCCGCCCCTACTAAGTTTTTTGTTCATATCTCATAAACTACTAAAGCTATATGAACGAAACTTTCAGGAGTCGTTTTTTTCAGGCATTTCATTTGCAAATGGAGGAAATCGGATTATAACCACGCCCACCTCCCATACAAAGGTTATGTTGAAAACTACTAAAAATGCTTTAATTCAGTAAGGGAAAACACCAGGAACCTTAAATTTCATTATAAAGAAGATACAGAAGGGCACCACCCAAATTGGTATAAAAAATTTTAAGTGGGTGTGGCTCCGCCCACTTATGGGTCAAAAACCATATATCCGAAACTACTCGACCAATTTCAATGAAATTCGATTTATAATACTTTTCTTGCATAGCAATGATATGTTGTGAAAATAGGCTAAATCGCTTAACAACCACGCCTACTTCCTATATACCAGAACTTTGAAGATGATCTGATTAGTTTACTTCACAATATGTAAAGTAAGCACTAGTGAAGATATCGGAACAAAACTTTCCATAAATACTGCATTTATAGTGTGGCAGCCCCTTTCTAAAAATCGCCGTAATCGGACCATAGGTTTTCAAGGCCCCATATATCGAACATGAGGACCTCGGTGCTTCTAACCTAATATTAGGGTTTCCAACTTTCAATGGACTTTATACAATATATATGACGATTATGTGGGTCAAATTGTCTATTATATAATATTAAATAAATAAATTGCGAGAGTATAAAATGTTCGGTCACAACCGAACTTAGCCCTTCCTTACTTGTTCAAAATATTTATAGGACACTTAGTAAAGCTTCCTGTAGTTGAAAATCGGAGCTAAAGGGTGATCGAAGTAGGGGTACTTTTAGCCTTTTTTAGACAGATCACGCGCTTCGCTCAACTTATGACCCATTTTTGGCTCAATTTATATGTAAACAAGCCAAATTGCCGCAGTTGGGACGAAGAACAACCTGAAGAGATTCAAGAGCAGTCATTTCACCAAAAAAAAACAACGGTTTGGTATGGTTTGTGGGCCGGTGGAGTCATCGGTTCATATTTCTTCAAAAATGATGCCGGTGAGAAACTAAACGTCTATGGCTACCGTCATTGCGCCATGACAACCGAGTGTTTGATGCTTGAAATTAAAGCTCATGATCTCGACGACATTTGGTTTCAAGAAGACGACGCCACTTCCCACACAACGCATCAATCAATGGATTTATAGAGAAAACACTTCGGTGAGCAGATAATTTCATGTTTCGGGCCGGTCTATTGACCACCAAGTTCGTGTGATATCACACCGTTAGACTTTTTCTTGTGGGAATATGTAAAGTCTATAGTCTATGCGGACATCCTGCTTCGATTCAGACCTTGGAGTAAGGCATCAAACGTGTCATTCGCCAGTTAGCAGTCGAAATGGTTGAATGAGTCATCGAAAATCGGACTCAAAGGATGGACCATCTGTGACGTAGCAAAGGCCAACATTTGAAAGAGATAATCTTAAAAAATGCCAAAGAATTTTCTTTCGAATGATAATCAGCATTCCCCATTAAATTTTAATTTTTCTGTGTTTTTTTTCTTAAAAAAGTAGAGAACATCGAATTAGATCACCTTTTATATATATTTTTTTTCATATGTAAAATAATTATCGTTACATGTGCAATCTAAATCTGAAATTTGTGGAAATACACTTCTAAGGATTTTGTTGCTATAAATGTACAAAATCAACGAGCCGATCCAATATTTTTGTTTCAAAAGCATTTTACACATGCTGATTTTCAAATTACAACAAGAAAATTTTAAGAAACAACTGTTATAAATACATAAACTTTCGAAATATTTTCAAAATTTGCCTGAAGTTACGTATACGCCACGTCACAGCCTTATTTGTATCTACATATAATATGCATCTGTATAAGCACTTCCAAAAATATTGCCGGAAATTACGTTCGAGCTGTAAAATCACACTCTAAGAAAGCATTTAATTACAACAAGTGCAACAGCTCGTGAAATGTTTGCCAGCAATTCGTGGTAAAATAATTAGTTGCACAAATTTTAACCAAACTCATTATACAAATCGTGCAAATATTTTTGTTTTCAGTAATGGAAAAGTGTTGAAATGGCGAGAATACAAAACAAAAACAACTTAAGCGTAAACGGTAAAAGCCACTAGGCATTTTAATGAACTGTTGATAACAGTCACACACACACACACAATAAGCTTTCGAAAGCAATAAAAATTCATTAAAATTGTTTTGATTTGGAAAACTGTAATTTGCGGCATTTCCACAACGCCGCAACCGCCAATCATTAATTGAAAAAAATTAATGTGCATTCTGCCTCATTGAAAACATTCATTTTGATATTCTCTAGCTAAAACGTGCTTTAAACACACGGCGTGGGCAATTTGCGTTTCTAATAATTGAATGAATGCGGTTACAAGCGCACGACATCAGCACCGCCCCCTCGTTGGACCTGAACCTGGCTGTTAAATTGAGTTGAATTGCGAATTTAGCGAGTCATTCAGCGAGTGCGCGGCAATTTTTCCATTTAACAAACTATTTGCGAGTTTTAACGAGCTCATGCCTCAATCTGTCTATGCAGCTCAGCTGTTTATACCAGATTAGCGTTAATATTTATTACAAAGCATCACAACAACAGCAGCTCATATACAACTAATTTAATACGCTTAATTTGCATTGATAAATAAATAAAAGTAAATGACAACAAAGCATCGACACTTCCATATTCATTCCACATTTGAATTCATAAGTCATCATTTGTGCGCTGTATCTTGCTTCAATAGCGTACTTAAATTGAGTTAAATTAACACTCAGCCACTTCGTGATGATCACAGTGAGATTTTCAAATTTTGCATGCGCAAAAGGTTTACAGTGTGCTTGAGGAGGTTAAGGGGCGGTTCGTGGCTTTGTGTTGTTGTACAGTGGGGCAGTAATAGAGGTGTTAATTGCCTGGTGTGTGTGCTTTCAGACAATCAAGCCGTTTATTCAACTAATTGAGTCAATTGAGCATTTTATGGTTGTAATTCAATTGGAAGCGAGACATTAGTTCAGGTGTGTACAGCGAGTCCGAAAACATTAAGTTTAGCTCAAATGTGCGAAATTTGAAGTAATGCTTCACTTTACAGTTGTTTTGTTTAATTTGTAGCGAGAATATATCTCTTGCTTGACCCAAAAAGTATGCACTTTGCCCCAAAAACTATGCAACATTTTATGCTTGTGGCCTAAAATAATAAATCGAATGAAACAATTTTTGATTATTTAGTTGAAAGCCGCATTCCACACACTCTAGAGGATCTGACAATATTTATCCTTCATGTACTTCAAAATAATTTATTGTAAGCTTGAATGAGAACTAATTTTGTAAGCTTATTAACTCCAGGGCTACCCAATTTAAAGAAATTTCTTTGTGCATTACATAAGATTCCTCAAACATTCTTTATCTATCAACTTTTTAAACGTCACGTTGGAATATTACAAAACCGGAGTAACTGAGTTGAGGCACTTGGTTATCTGACAGACATTTTGCCTTACTTAATAATTTTTTTGGAGATTTGATGACTCAGCATCCCATCAGGTTCCTTAAGCTTTGTTTTACTTAAGTCTACATTGGATACCTAATGTGTCAGCATCTCCAAGACAAGATCATGAGCCAAATAACACAGAACGATTATATTGCTTCTGAGACCTAATGTCTCAGCATCCCCAAGAAAAGATATTTGACCTAGTAACACAGACCGAACTATATTCCTTCTTCCTGGACTACATGAGGTTCCCCAAACTTAGTCTTACTTAAGTCTTCTTTGGAGACCTGATGTCTCAGCATCCCCAAGAAAAAATCTTTGACCTAGTAACACAGACCGAACTATATTGCTTTTTCCTGGACTACATGAGGTTCATCTCAACATCTCTAAGACAAGATATTTGACCTAGTAACACAGACTGAACTATATTCCTTCTTCCTGGACTATATGAGGTTCATCTCAACATCTCTAAGACAAGATATTTGACCTAGTAACACAGACTGAATTACATTGACCCTTTGTGGACTATATGAGGTTCCCCAAACTTTGTCTAACTTAAGTCTTCTTTGGAGACCTGATGTCTCAACATCCACAAGAAAAGATCCTTGACCTAGTAACACATACCGAACTATATTGTTTCTTCCTGGACTACATGAGATTGCTCAAAGTTTGTCTTCTTTGGAGACCTAATGTCTCAGTATACCTTAGACAAGACCTTTGGCCCAGCAACACAGATCAATTTCATACCAATATTCCCGCTTTATAACAATTAAAGCAAGTAATCCACATTGCTGTTGTTATATCGACATAAAACATGAACCAACTAGTTTTGAGGAACGCCATCGGCTATCGCCTAAAATTTATCGGTCCTCCATCGCCGAGAAGAACATTTGAGTTCACATGAGGGTTCTGATCTCATAAAGAATAACAATAAACGATTTCTCACTTATTTTAAGAACACATTCAAACAAAAGAATCGTCCGAGAATAATCGTGGAAGACTGACCGCTTCAAATATCCCACGCAATAAATCTACATATAAGCGCATCTACATCGTGTAAAAAACTCAATTGCCTGGCGGAGTGTGTTGCTCCCTCAATTTGCCAACAGCATTTCATTATTATTATTACATATTATGATCATATACCATACATATATTATAGCTAATGCGTTCTTTCACACAAACAACAAGCTGTAACAGCAATTCCTATACAATTTTCCGTCTTCCTGCTTTTTACGAGGTAAAAGTTTTCCACATACATAACTTTATTATGAATATTCATGTCGAAAACTCGCATATGTGCGATAAAATGCTCAGCGATTGCCAACACACACACGCACACACATAATTGCAGATAAAAAGCAGCGACGTCACACGCAAAGAAACATCAAACGCCATACAACAACCTCAAAAACAACAACAATAAAAATAAAAAACTAAATTATATAATTTAGTCGCTTTTATCTCAGCTCTGTTGGCATTTTACTGCAGTTTTTGTTGTTCTTGTTTCTATTGCTTTATGGCATGTAAATAAGCGATAATTTATGACGCTCGCATTTAGTTATGCGTAAATCTACATACATACATATATACTCGGTTAATTTTTAGCATATGAGTGTCTAGATATAAATAAATAAGATAAATATGCAAATTGGCATCCTTTCTGCGTTTTGGGGAATTTCATTTAGCCAAAGTGTGGGCGTTACAAATGAGCTGTTAGTGCCGAAAATAAACTGTACGTTGACATATTCAATATTCTGCTTTTTTGTTGTTTTATAACTGTGTTTTATTTATATTTTTCTCTTTTTTATTATTTTATTTTTTTTTTTTTTGTATATTGCGGTACCACATATATGTGTGAGATGGTCTTATTTTCTTTCTACTGTATAAAATTATAATTTTCGAATGGAAAAGCAACAAATTTTCACGCTCATAAATGCCTCATTAAATGTTTGACGTGTGTGAAATGATCAACAAAAGCAACAAGATACGCGTTTTGTGAATGCACACACTATGCCACATGTGGCATGTGGAAAAATTATTTTATACTTAGATTCACCAACTGAAAATAAAAATCTTGCACTACACTATGTGCCTACCCTTAGAGCAAATCTCCCGTCAAAAAAATAATTTTCTTTGTTGTCGAAATAACCCAGTCCAAAATTTCCACATTTGAGTGACGATACTGATGAGTAGTTTTGAGGTTAGAAATAACTCTGAAATTTGGATTAAATACCTCGAAAAACTGATTGTGCAGCATCAAAGGAGGATCTGATGGTTTATACCAGTGGCGGATCCACGGAGGGGGTTTTTGGTGTTAAAACACCCCCTAAACTCAGAGAAAAATATATGTTTGTCGATATTGGTTTGGAATGAGGTTATTGATCAAAAAAATCACATCAAATTATAAGCAAATATAATAAGTTACAAGACTTTTGTTGTTATTCATATAATTCGAACTTTCTCTACATTTGTACAAGCAGTATCGCTGAAGTTCAGTGATTATTTGAGGATTACACGGGATCTCACATTCCATGTTATATTTTCCTTGGTTTTTGAAAGAATTCTTCTAGTATTTCATCAACTGACAGATCAATATCCCTATGAATATTCATTGATGCCAGACCATTAAGCCTATCTAGACCTGCCGTATTTCGTAAATAGGTTTTAATTCTCTTTAAACTTGAAAAACTTCTTTCCGGTGATGCTATTGAAACAGGCAATAACGCCAATATGCGTAAAATCTTGAAAACATGCCCTAAAGACGTTTTGTTCACTGCTTCTAAAGCTTCGAGAGCATTCCGAAAATGCTTGCCTGAAGTTCGCTGTTTCCACATTTTCACGAAAGAAAGTTTTGTTCTGAACAGTTAATCACCCATTCATAAAAAGAAAATATTTCTCGAGCTTTTTTAGCGTCAAATTTTTAGCGTCACCAAAAAAAAAGAGGGAACTACTATATTAAAAATACGTTGAGTAATAAAACTTTTTGTAAAACCCCCCCAAAAAATTTTTCTCGATCCACCACTGGTTTTTACTAATTAAGACGAACTAAAATTAGAAGAATTACATCTGCAACTTTGATCAATCTAGAAAGAACTTATTTCTGCAACTTAGATAGACCAAAAGATAAAGGATTTGACTTCATTTTATGATTAAAATTGCTCCAGAAAAACAAGACAGGGGTCTTAAAAAAATTATAAGGGATTTGTCATGCAATTAGGTAGTAAAAATTAATATTAATTATTAAAATAGTCCCCATTCGATATTATACCAGCGGTTATATATTTTTATCATTGAAACAAACTTGGTTTAGTGATAAGCTTTCTATCGCTCTTTCAGCTATTTATCGTATATTTATTAAATGACGGCCCTTTAAGGTTCTCTAATAGAAAAAAGCAACGTCTAGTGAATATAGATGCTGGGGCATCGTTAGAGTATTGTTTTTGCTCAAGAATTTACGAACAAGCAACGAAATGTGAACTTTTAACAAACGAAAATCGCCGAGCTCATAAAAATATGTCTAAACTTAGCGGCTGCTACGGACAAAGAGAGCAATGAAAGAAAGTTGAAAAGTTTATCTTACTTCATAGCAAAAAATAAAAAAAAAAATATTTGACTTAAATTATAAAATTCCCGTTATTTTTTGAACACACCTTCTACATCCGGGTGCAAACATATTTTTTATAATCAAAAATAAGACTACCTGAAAGACGGCAAAGCATGATGATAGTCATCTATTTGCATGCCCAACGAACCCGACTCAACTAACACCCATCTCCCTTTGATCAGACCCTATCGAAACAGCACGTTTCCAGGGCTTCGCATTAGTTGACCTCGATGACAACTAGACTTATACTGTCGATTTCAGCAGGGCTGGATAATCGATGAAACAACAACTAAAAGTGAAGGCAGCACCAGTTTAAGGTTAGATTGAAATTTGAACTCGTATTTCTTACTCATAACCTATATTTTCCAAAATTCTCAACAGGTTTATGAAAAATTTTACAATTGGAATCAAAAGTAAAACTAAACGATTAGTACTTAGTTTAAGTGATTGGACTTATAATAGACTATTAGACCAGCTATTTTTTTATTAAACCTTCTCTATCTTTTTATCATTTCTTTATATTTATAAATTCTTTAAAAAATTGTACCAGTACTTTACTTCCTCCTAAATTTTCCACTATTATTATTATTCGTAAATTTGTACTTTCCTTTGCGGAAACACGCATATTTCTTTGCATTGCAAAAACAAAAGCAAAAACAATTATTTTGTAATTTTCCATACTCGTCTTTCATAAACAACGAAAGTGTTCATTGTGGGCTGAAGGTCTATGGCAGTGTGTGTCGTTATGACCGACTGAGTGGCGCATACACGCACTAGCGCAGCCCACCTGGTGCGCTTAATCACATAATATATGCCGTTATTAATGGCCGTACACACACAAATAAAACATATAAAATGAAAATAATTGCGAAATCTCACACACAGCGCAGTTTTTATTATTTTTATTGTTTGCAGCAAGTGACATTTTTAGTGCTATTTAAATTGAATAATTGTCGACACTCGTCGCTTTGCACAAAATACACTTTGAAATCGCTTTTATTATACTCATACATTTGTTTGTTGTTGTCTTTCGTCAAACGTATCATAAAACTGAGATACAATTATGAGTGGAAATGTAAAAAAAGAAATGTGAAGATATTTTGCAACAACAATAATTGTTTTTCCTTAGCAAGCGTTGCGTCGACTTGGAGATAATGCATGGTGTTGCATGAAAACAGCTTAATGTGAGGCGCTAATTTACATATCACTTATAGTGCTTACTGTAAGCCGGATATACGAACTACTATCAGCATTGCTTAGTTGATAAATATGTTATGGAAATGTGATGAGGGCACACTTGGCTAGCCTACTCGATAAAACAACATTTTAATATGAGATTTAAGTGGATTTATTATTTTGTAAAATATCATATATGTATAACAACATTCACCGTTATATTGTAGGTACAATGTACTCATTGTGCGACCAATGCTAATTACCCACGCCAAAAGTAGCCGTGCGTCAAGCAACCTTGGCTGTTGCCAAGGTGCTGTAAATTATGATCAAAATATTTACGAGAATACATGCTCTAAAAATGCGCTTGTTGCTACATTTTTTCTCTTTTACCTTGCTATATTTGTGCTGACTTCACGTGTTCAGCAAGTGCTAAATATGGACGCAGCAGATTTTGGCAGCGCAATGCCATAATAATCGATTTTTTTACGACTGTTACGTATACGCAGTACAAATGGTGTCTTCGTTTGTTACCAAATTTGATATAAATAGCATTATTCGATACACAAATAAATAACGGTAAATTTTTGTTGATTTTAAAGAGAGTTTGAAATTCTCAAACGCTTTATCTGTCACAAGAAACAAGGAAAACTTCTAGAGGGTGTTCTTTTATGAGGGATCGCACAATAATGGTATCCCCGTTGAGTAACTAAAACTTAGCCACATTTTTCGGAGGTAAATTTCCGGAAGCAAGGCTTGGATTACAATTATTATGGACAGTTTGAAAGTTTATCTCTTCTATGACGTCACGTGTCGCAATCTTTCCTCTATCTGTCTTGGATGGGACAAAATATTTTACCTATTTTTCTCACTAAGCCCCCGAACTACTAAACTGATTCTAGACAAAGTCTTCCCCGGCTTTCATTCAAAATATCAACAACGATTGTATGTAATGTCAAACATAATGTATTTCTAGTCGAGCACATTCCAAGAAAAGTAACAGAACGAAACGAAAATGTCGTAATCTTTATTTCTATAATTACTCTATAATCTATGAAAATAGTGTTGAACACTGTATTATAAAGTTAAGCAGAAATGTAAGAGAGTAAATGCAATATCTACGAAATCTTTCATTGAGCTCAGAAAACTTAGGTCTAGGGATATATGCGTGAAAAAGATCAGGGGACTGCAGATCGAATACCAAACTTAACTGAATGTTGTGGTTGAAATTCTCCACTGAAGTATGAAACCACAGAGAATTGGTGTGAATTAAGATCTCATAACTATAGATTAAGATATCTGGATTCAGAAGTTCCAATCAGGTAGGTAGGTATAGTGGATGTCAGATGTTGTACGTAGGCTTTTAGGAGGCCCATTGTGAACCCACCGGGACTTGAATCCGTCGGGTAGACCCTGTCCGATTCTTGGCAGCTCTTACAGTAGACATTGTATGGTATCCCCAGTCTATCGGCGTGTCTTCCTATCAGACAATGACCTATTAGTACTCCTACTAGAGTTCTTATGTCCATACTTTTATATTTCAACGGCCTTTATTCTACTCAGGACACGTTTACCTACTTGTTGAGCAAGTCGTAGTATCTTTCCAGTGGGACTCAGCTCAATCTATGCTCTGTTTATCAATTGAGAGTCTACAAGTAGCCAACAGCATGTATATAGCCCCTTTACTGGGATCGAATTGTAAAGTTGGCCAGTTCATCTGCTTCGCAGTGAAATAACACAATGTCCAGGAACCCATTTCAGCATTATCGTGTAGTAAGAAGTCAGTTCCATTAATAACTCATGGCATTCTTTTACTACCTTAGAGGAAATCCTTAGGGTTTTAAGAGATTTCAGAGCCACTTGGCTATCTGTAAGAATACATTAGGTCTACAACTTTGCTTCCGCCGTTTGTTGTAAATTTAAGGCTTTTTTTGTATAAAAACGGTTACAAATGTCGATGAGCCTCAGCCGCAGTTTTCTTGGAATTAAAAGAGAAAACCAAAATTTCCCGCAAATGTTGAGAATTCGGCGCAAAAAGTGACATTTTCAGTTGAGAATTTGGGATGCAAACAGCTCTCTATAAATATTTTGTTGGGTTAATGTTGACACAAATGTCCAAGATCGATATAAAAAAGATTGCTTGACCCTAGAGAGACATCTATTAGAAAACGGCAGAAGCAAAGTTGTAGACTTAATATTTATATGTTTCTCATCGCAAGCTCTCTCTTTGTCAACAGGAAATGGATTTCTTTTATTGCAGTAAGTTCCAATTAGCTAAAATAAATTGTCGAAATGAGTTCGAAGACTTCAGCATTTAATAATATTATTCTAATATTTTTAGGTTCTTCTTAGTTTACACCGGCAATATCCAGTAAAGTAGCGAGTTACGTCTATGGTGTGTACTTGAAGCGACTATTCTGCTTCAGCTCCTACTTCACTTGTCTTCTAATTTTTAAAACTAATTAATTCAGTATATTCAGACAAAACTTAAACCAGACAACAATATCGATTCAATAATTGCGTCACCAGACAAAAATTCTCTAAGCTAGGGGTCCTCTAGCATAAACAGTATATAGTCACCGGATCTTCTTTGTGCCACAATATTAATTGTCATCATTTCCACCATATTAACAGTATTAGACAACATAATAACGAATTATTATTGCCACACAATAGACATTACGTAAAGTGGATGAATTACTGTATATGAGTAACCGTCAATAACGCCAGACTGCCTTAGAATTAATGTCAACGCCATATTGGCGGTATCAACTCACCTTCATGACCAGCTCGAACGGGTGTTTGTAGACCCTAACGGGCGATTGGAATTTTTGCACCATTTTTCTTGAGATTCTTTGTCAATAATGAATACACTCCACTCCACTGTTGTTTGTTGTTGCTGAGTACTTTCTGACAGAAATGTGCCAAAGTTGTGATGCTTCTTGTAACCGTTAAGCTGTCGCTTCGTTGTTTGTTTACTCGGTATCTTTTTGAGTGTTTTCTTTTTTAACGCTCACTTCTTAACTAACTTTATAGTTAGTTCACTTTATAACTTTATTTATTTTTCAGTTTTATTTACTTGTCTTTTTCTCTTTGTTGTTGCTTTGTGTTTAATGGACTTTTCGTTTTAATACTTTTCGTCGTGCACTGGAATTACTTTGCTGCCAAAGACTAATTACAAGAGAACATTCATTTATTTTTGTATTTTTTATTTTTATTCTACATTGCGCCCTTCAACAGAAACAAATGAGTAGAAAATGTGAACAAAAGAGAAATGAAAATTCAGCTTGTCAGACGCCAGCGGCCGACAACTGACTGCCTGACTGCTTTGTTGACTGTGTATTTGTGGCGCGTGAGGGCTAACGACCGCCACAATGCTTAGACCAACTGACAACCTTAGAAATCTCTACAAAACTCACTGAGCCCAGAATCGATTTCCGCTAATTGGTCTGTAGTTGTTTGGTTGGTCTAGTTCTTTAGTTCTCTAGTTACTTGTTATTAGTTATTTTTGTAATTTGTTGTTGTTATTGTTGCTCATTAAGGAGACTGCTAGCAAATTAGGCTAACCCTTTACTTTAGCACTTTAATGCGAGTTCATGGAGATTACACAATGAGCACAGCGATTCTTTCAAAACTTGTTTATACATACATATATATATATATATACTTTGAGCTATTTGATATTTGTTTTTTATGTATTTAGACTTTTTCACTTCTTCGCATTGCACACGTTTTTTTTCACCGTTTGATATTCGTAAATATTTTCTGTTTTTACTTTCTGTTAGCGTTTCCGCAAAATCCCAACACGATACTAGTACAATTCTGTATTCTGCTTATGAAGTGCACTTCAAAGTAGCTACAAAACTGTGTGTTTGCGTTCTTTTGCTGCAATTTTATGCGTCCGCGCCGTTCGCCTAGTAGAAAGCAAATGTAAGCAGCCGTGAGTGGACTCGCTGGTTAACAGCTCTGCTCAGATGCCTGTGTAAGTATGTATATGTCACGTGTGTGTGTTTGCATGTGTGTTCATTGATTGGAAAACCTACTTTTATGACTTCTCTCTCGTAGGCTCTTAGGCAAACATATGTACAAATATTATTATATACAGTGATGTGATAAATAATAGCATCAAGTGATGTTTATGTGCAATAAATAAGTTTTAAATGAATAAAATAAAAATGTGTGCTTTTACAATTGATCTTCCTTAACTCGAATAACCATAAACCACAAAACAATTTCGTGTTATAGAAATTTTCATTAAAACATAAAAGTTTTCAAAAGGCTGCATAGATTTATACATAGTTTTATATATTTAATTCACATACAGTTTTTTGTGTATTATTAATATAAAATATGTATTCTGTATGTTTTGGCTGAAAATATAGTTTATGCTTTTTTGTGTCAGAGAAAAGAGATTCTAGTCTGTTTAGTGATTCTATTCTTTGTAGTGATCGTCAGTTGTATTAATATTCGTACTTAAATAAGAATTCAAAATAGTAAAGGTTTAATAATACCTTCTTTAGAATCCTCATCGTTTTCCATAACCCTAGCAGACATATTCGCCCAAAATATTCGATCCTACAATATCATCATCCGTTATAAAGCTGGCTGAGCAAATCTCATTGTCTAACTCCATGTAATAGCAACATTTGAAGGGATATTTGTATTACTATTTCTCATCCATAATTCAAAATCAGTTTCAATCAATTTTTGATCATCGTCAATGTATGTTATCTTCGTTCTTTGGATTTTTGGAAAATAAATTGTAGGGAATTTGAATTCTATTGCCAACTCAAGAGTTCAAGTTATGGAGAACTTCGAGTTGTACGACTAATGAATTGTATTTACGTTTAGAAAAGTATGTATGAATTGCTCTATCTTACAAGACTTTTTTATTCAATTTAAAATTATATTTTCAGTATTAAAATTTATTTTTATACCAAAATTTGTTTTATATTTTATTTGATACTAACAGACCACTCCGGCTTCGCACGGGCTTAAACAAACATTTACAAGTTATAAGTTTTTACACACTCTCCCATACATATGTATGTACTTTGCCGTTTCTTGTGTGGGTTCATTTTCAAAAAGTGAAATGAGGAAAATTCGAACATGAATTTTTTTGTAATGAGCAAAAACTTGGTTACAATCTATAGTTTTTGATGTCCGTTGTCTTTCTCTCTGATTATGTAGGCGTTGGGAACGCTCAGAGTTCGACGGTCTAATACGAGCTTGTATATTTCTAATAATCTAATCTAATGCACACGCTCCGTACTCGACTCTCAAGCGCGTACTTTGCAGGTTTTGAAATTTTTTCATCAATCAGCTGCGAGCACTCGTTACTCGACTCTCTGGCACACGATTACGCTGCGAAGAGAATGACCTGCAAGACGATTTTTAGTTTCAGATTAAGATTCTTTATCACGGGGTCTTTTTGATACCCTCACCTGGGAACTATTTCCAGAAAGTTAAGATTGTAGCAATATATATAGCCTATGTTACTCGGGTGAATGTAGATTTCCAATGGTGAAACAATTTTTGAAATCGACACAGAAATTTTCGAGTTTATTCTATACAAATATACATACAAATCTTTCCTCTTTATAATAGTAGTATAGATTGCGTCTGATTTCCCTTATTTTTTTATAAATTGCTTGTTCTCAATAAACTGATATTGACATTTTTTATATAATTTCTTTATTGCTCATCACTACTTGTTTGACCCTTAAAATATCTTAAACTATTATTTTTGTTTTATGATTTTTTTTGTTATGTTTTCTTTGTGTTATTCCTTTAACTACAATTTTTATTCACGCCACTGTATTCATGTTCAAATCTCAAATGTATTTGTGTGTATCTGCAACTCAAAACGCTGAACTGTTACCACTTTTATGTGCTTGCACTTGGAATGAGAGCGAATTTATTTTGCTCTTGATTGGAAAAAATTCTCACAGAGTACAGAGCAAAAGGGGTGTAAAAATCTGCTTGCAGTGTTCTTCCCAATAATCACTTTTTTCATCCATGCATTACAATTTTTAAGTAATAATTTTTAAATTTTTTGCTTAATTTCTAATAAAATGGAATTCGAAATAAACGCGTTTATTATTTATTTATATTATTTATTGACTTTTTTACTTTGAAATTACATAAAGACACCAGCACTCGCACTCAACACTACCGTCGCTCGCCACTTTCTAATGTACACTCCGTTCCAAAATATTCATACGCATCTGTATGTACAAATGTGTGTATGTATGTATGTAAGTATTTATGTAAATGCCTTTACGATATAAACAATTTAACACCAATACATACATATATACTTAAATATACACACATACATATGCGGCTATGAGAGTAAAAGTCCATCAATCATTTGTTTGGAATAGTGGGTTTACGGAACAGCTGCTCTGCTACTGCTGCGCTAGTTGTAGATACATTAGTATCTGTAAGCAGCTGTAGATACTGTGTGTATACTGTATTGGAGGTGGAATTTTTACCTAATCACTTCCCAGTATTTTAAAATGAAATAAGTGTTGCGCAATGTTAATAAAATAAAATAAAATAAAATAAAATTAAAATTAAAATTAAAATTAAAATTAAAATTAAAATTAAAATTAAAATTAAAATTAAAATTAAAATTAAAATTAAAATTAAAATTAAAATTAAAATTAAAATTAAAATTAAAATTAAAATTAAAATTAAAATTAAAATTAAAATTAAAATTAAAATTAAAATTAAAATTAAAATTAAAATTAAAATTAAAATTAAAATTAAAATTAAAATTAAAATTAAAATTAAAATTAAAATTAAAATTAAAATTAAAATTAAAATTAAAATTAAAATTAAAATTAAAATTAAAATTAAAATTAAAATTAAAATTAAATAAAATAAATGAAATAAAATAAAATAAAATAAAATAGAATAAAATAAAATAAAATAAAATATAAAATAAAATATAAAATAAAATAAAATAAAATAAAATAAAATAAAATAAAATAAAATAAAATATAAAATAAAATAAAATAAAATAAAATAAAATAAAATAAAATAGAATAAAATAAAATAAAATAAAATAAAATAAAATAAAATAAAATAAAATAAAATAAAATAAAATAAAATAAAATAAAATAAAATAAAATAAAATAAAATAAAATAAAATATAAAATAAAATAAAATAAAATAAAAAATACAATAATATTTTTTTAGTTTTTTTATTAATTTATAATATTATTTTTAATTAATTTAATAAAATTAAAAAAAAAATATCAATAATAATAATAAATAAAAAATAAATTTTGGAGGCCTGCAAAAATTAAAAAAAAAAATTTTATATAAATAAATTTTAAAATCATCATTTAATATATTTTAACGGAATAAATTACAAGCGTTACAGAAAAATACAATTCACATGGCACTTATGTAAAAAAAATATTTTTTTCCAGTGTAGTTTATAGCAGTAATGTAAAAAATATACCGAACATAAGTGTAAGCACATAAAGTTAACAATTTCCTTTAACAAATATTATACCTCAGTCGTAGAAAAAATAAAGTTATAATAAATACTATTCAGCATATATGCATATTATTTATCATATGTATATGTAAGTGAGATAAACCCTATAAATATGTAGATGACAATGCATGCCAACAACCAGTTGAATTCTACTCGGAAATCCATTACTCATGCAATCACTTCTGACTACGCCCATAGACGGCAATACTGTGGGGAGAAAAGTGCAATATTATTAATCATTTTAATCTTCACAAATTTTAAATTTTAAAATAATTAAAATTTCTTAAAACCTTTTTTGATTGAATTTAAAAAATTCTTGAAATATTATTTTTTGTAATTTCTTTAAATAAATATATGTATTTTTCTCTCAAAACGCTCACCGATAAATGCAGGTGTATTCCGGGTGCCCATGATTCGACTTGAACTTGAAGCGCATATAAAGGAATTTGCATTCACTCTTCACGGCGTAGTTTTGCGCTGGCGGATGCTGATTTGTGTAAATGAAGTCGCCAATTTTCGATTCCTTCCATGAAGCAGCAGTGATGCCCTGTAAAATATAAGAATGTGGGATTAAAACCAATTTTTCGGGCTCCTGCATGTCATATTCACAATTCGTTGCCTACATTTAGGAGCGCGGAACGAATCACGAACTGTGACACTAATCCAAATTTATCTCCACTCAACTTCCATTAAGTCACTCGTATACTTACGTAAACTTCAAACTCTTTCGGCGCACTCGTTGTATCATTATTGGGCGCATTGCCTCTGCACAGGTGCTCCAACTCGAAACTCTCGACAAATATCTGCGCGTAAATTATATTTTATTTTATAAACTTCGCTAAACACTTATCACTTACCGCCTGCGCCAGCTTGATGGTCACCACCGCCTTGGCGTGCTTGAAAGCGAAACAATTGCCCGGCTCCATGCCGGGCTTTAGCATATTTATAGGCGGATTCGCGCTGTACTGCAGCCCGAGCATCGAACGCACCAGATTGCCGCCATCCAACGGTTCGGCATTCACATCTTGCACCTTCGCGCCCAACTCCTCCGCCGCATAGTTGACCCGCGCTGGCATCGCCATCAGCGCACCACCCTCAACGTCCGCCGTCATGGTGTGTGCCGCCGCTGTTGTGCGGCCGGTGCATTCGGTGAGGCGCAACTGCTTTTTCATCGTGTACAAATCATCCCAGATGCCGGCGAGCCGCTTCTTTAGTATGCCGTCAACAATCTCATTCAAGTGCTTTGTGTCACCTTGCCCCGGCGCCGTGTGCAGCACAACATGCTGTGGGTGTGTTGTATGATATATATGCTCCGTTACTTTTTTCAAAAACAATTGCCTCAACTTACCGCTATCTCGTCGACCTCCTCACGCAGTCGGCCGAGTTTGCGACTATTCTCCAAATTGCTCGAGACCAGTATGTAGATGAAGTAACCAATCAGAAATGTCGATATCAAATAACAAATGCAAACTCTGCTGCGACTTGGTTCCATCGCCTGTGTATTCGCAGTGCGTTTTTGAAGTTTACATTATTTCTTTGCTGATAATCAAATTTTCCAAAAGTTTGATGGAAAATTTTCGATTGTTTTTGTTGTGTATATTTTCTTTGTAGAGCACAAAGCGGAGGCGGAGAGTATTCACAATAAGTAATGGAAATTTATATATATTCAGGACTATATTGATTCAATAAGAGGTTGCTTGAAGAACTCAAATTTTAACGGTAAACAAATTCCAGAAACGACAAGTTTTCGCAAACAATGCTCATGAAACCTCTTATCTACAAAGGTTTATTTGTTTTATATAAATTTCAGATAGTCTCTTTGACAATTCTACTAGACCGTTTTCGAAACCAAGAATACATACATTTCGAATTGCTCTGTAGATTAGCTGATTTTTAAGGTTAGAAAATTTTGGGATTAATTTTTTATGCAGATTGAGTTATACTCCTACCTATCCAGTCCGATAATTTTTTGGTATTTTTAAGACTTTCTTGTAAGTAGTTAGTGAGGTTAACTTTATAAAAGATCAAGGGGAGTTGAGGTTTGGTACGAGGAGAAGGCTAGAGGTGCAGAAAAACGTGAAGATTGGGATAAATTTAAGCATATAACGCTAGATATACAAAAATATGAACTCACCACACCCAAATTCACCACACCTAATCGGTTCAAGTTCACATAATTCGGCTTTTTCGGAGTTCCTTATAGTTGGTGAGTTTAAATTTTCATTTTTGCGAAAGTAGTGTGTGGATTTTAACGAAAAAAGTGAAGACTAGGACTAATCTAAGCATATAGCGCTAGATATAAAAAAGTTTGAACTCACCACACTACAACTAAACTCACCACACCCGAATTCACCACACCTAAAGATTACATAATTCAACTAATTTTAAGATGAAAATCAAAACTCAACATATCTAACTCACCACAGGCAAATTCACCACAACTTACTAACATGTTATTAATTAATTTAATTGCGTTTTTCAAGTATTGAAATATGGGACTGAAATTCAAAAGAATTATAAAAGCTTCGCCTTCAAGATACTTTAAAAAAAAAATACAGTTTGATTAATACTTGTATTTATTAAAACTTTAGCAGGAATTTATAGGACTGTGTATTTAATCATTTAATTGCTGCACTTTCAAACCTTTTATTTAGTATATTCGAACTTTTGCTTTTGATCAAGTCCACCAATCAATGCCTTGCCACAACTTTCGCCAAAAAAGTAGCGAGAAACAGGAGTTAAATTGCATATGCGTATGTATTTGTTTTTGCTTTTTAAACGCTAAACGCACTAAATCAGCACTATTCGTACATGCATATTGTTGTTAAGAGTTTTGTAATATCATTTAACAAACAGACATACATACATACATTTAATGTGTTCAATGTGTGTGTGCGGGGCAAAAGGAGCGCGCTCCACATAAGCGTATGTTAAACATACTTTTAAAATACAATAACTGTAATACATACATACATATGTATAGGTATCTGTATGAGATTATAGTTGTACATGGAGTTTATGCAATATTCGTTTAATGCTGGTGCAGTTGGGTGTGTGTGTGTGCTTTGAGTGTAATTACAACATCCTAAACACTAACGCCTAATTTAATTAATTATAATAGCTTTAATATGCATTGATATTCAGCTGCTTTGCTATACATACAAACATTGAGTATATAAATATAATAATAGTATATAATATATATATTTATAAGTATATAAGTTATAGGAATAAATTAACATTACATGCAATGTCTGCTGCGCTCACAACGAAAACAAATTCGAAACAATTGCATTTATCATATTTGCTATATTTACATACAAACAGTTAAACGGTTTATGCGTATAAGTTGCGTGTTAATGTCATTGTAATATTCAATATTTAATATGTAATTCTAAGACTGCTTGTTATTTGTTTTTGTTTTTGCTTCGATATCAGTTACTATATATACTATATATGTGTGTATAAATTTTTTATTTTTTTAAGTAATAATATTGCATTCGTTTAAGCATAGCGTGTGTATATGCGTGTGCTTATGTCTGAGCTTATAGTAAGTGACCCACATCAGCGCGCATAATAATTCATAAAAGTTTTTGTTGCTTTTATATTTGAAATTAAATATATGTGTAAAACAGCCATACAAATCGCAGTTCCTTAGTGTAGTGCAGAGTTTTAAGTTTTTCTTGTTAGCCTTAGCACACCAGCCGGATAATACTGTGGTATCAATATGTATTCGGGCAGTGGGCGGCGCGGTGTGCAACGCTGCTGCGCCTGCCGTATGATATTGGCGATTTTACCTGCAACAAATGAGGTTTAAATAAAGTACATACACTAAAATCGAATTAAAAAGCAATTTACCCAAAACATTCGCCTCGACAAAACGCTTATCCAAATGCTTGAGCACATTGAGATTCTTCGTGCGCACCCATTGCTGCAGTATAACGGCGACTTTGACAGGCACAAATGCTGTTGCGCTGTCCTTGGCGTCCTGGAAAGATAGTAAGAAGTTATAAATAACATACAAATTATGATAAAATCATTTCATTAAAGCTGCATATTAAAAAATGAAGAAAATTCCAAAATTTTGAGGCTTAAAAATACTTAAGGCGATTTCTCTTACCCGCTGAAACTCCACCGCCACCTGCTGTCGCGTGGCCAACTCAATCAAACGCTTGAGTTTCGGATGGTTGCCATGCTGCTTCGATTCATGCAACAGCAAATGCTTCAAATCCTTGAACTCCTGCAAGCTTTTCTGTTTACCCAACACTATAGGCATTTGTGTTGTTGTTGTTGTTGTTGTCGTTGTAGCAGTATTCGAGACATAATAGAGATGTGATTTGATCAGTTCCAAATTATATGTAACATTAAGTTTATCCTGCGCGCCAAAAAATATGTTAAGAAAATTGAAAAAATAATTATTTTTACTTCACACTCACCAGTGCCTGCACTAGTAACTCCTCGCTTAAATTTAAAGTGGGAACTGTAACAGTTTCCTTTTCAGTCAATAGTAAATTTTTTAAGAGCTGCAATGGATAAGAATATTATTAACTAGAAGTACACACACATATACCTCCACTGAACACTCACATGCTCGTTCTCGCCGCAACTATCACCCCCCGCCGTGCGTCCCTGTTGCGACGCGTCCTCCTCACTTTTGAATTGCTGCAACACCTCGGCGTCGCAGGTGCGCGCACGCACACGCGTACGCACGCGCGGTTTCAACTTCAGCTTCGGATCGCCGGCAGCGCACGGTCCGCTATCATCGCAACTCACGCTGTCGCCCAGCCATCTGTCGTCCTTCATCATGCGTATGTCGCGGAAGGCCGAACTGGCCCAGTCCACACTGCGCGGTTGCAAGTAATCACCGATCGCCGTGCCGAGCAAGCACTCATCGTGCGCGTCGCGCAGCACCAATGGCGAGCCGCTGCGACAGCGCGCCTTGCCTGCCGACGCGCTATGTGTGGCGCGCTTGAAGAGCGCTATGCTGCTGCTACTGCGCTTGCGACAGCGCGCACACTCGTTCATGTCGATGGCCTTGCCAATGGTGTTGGCGAGAAACTCCTTCTCCAAGCAATCCAGACAGGTGTCGTCGTTGGCGCTCAGATCGTCGCAGTCGTTGGGCGCCGCTGCGCTGGCTGTGTTGCTGACTAGATTGGTTTCGGCGCGCATGCAATTCTCCGTGCTCATGCCGATCTTGGGCGCCGAGCAACGAAACTCGGCGCAGCTGGCGCTACGCTCATCGAAGCTGGTGCTATTACAGAGTGTTGTCAGCGCATATGTGGAGCGCAGCGAATTGCGCGATTTCGATGAATTCTTGGAAGATGTGGATGAGGATGTAGAAAATGTGGAGAAGCGTTTCGGTTTGGCGCCTATGTAAGAAAATAAACATTAAAACTCAAGAAAAAGTAAAGAACTTGTTAACGCACCTGTCACTTTCGATGGACTGGACTTGCCCTCCTCTTTCGCGTGCAGTAAATCACGTCCGAAATTCGAGAGCAACGCATTGGGCAGCGAGTGCGCCGTGTTAATCACATTGGGTGTTGGCACCGCATCCACTGTGTCGTCCGCCATGCCCAGTGCAGTGGCGCGATCACTTTGCACATGCTCGTAAGCATCGCTGTCGCCGTTCTCGCCCTTGATTTGATCCAAATGCATTGTGATACGCGCAAAGTTCTTGCTTAACATCAGTTGCGATTGCAGTGTTTTAGCGGGTGGCGGTGGCAAACTATCATCGATGGGCGAGCTGAAGAGGAGCCTTTGCGCAGCTGCTGCGCCACTACCAAAGTGTCCCAGCGTCGCCGAATGACGGCCACTCAAATGGCAGGCATCGCGTTGCATTAGAAATGCATCGGCGTGTCCAGGTGCCGTCTCCACGGAACCATATTCTACCTCTGACAAAGGGTCCGGTTCAAAATCCATTTCAAGAAAGTCCGTTTCATCATCGACCATGCAGGTATTGCCAGTGCCATGGCCACGTCCGGAAATGGTATCTAAAGCGAGATCAAAATCGGCACCGTCACCGCGGTACGCGTAAACACAGTCATCTGAGTTGAGTGAAATCTCCTCGGCATCCACATCCACATCGTCTACATCATCATCGCCTTCCAACAGCAACAAATCGTCGCCATAGTAATTATCACTTGTATAGCTTAGATTTTCGGTGGAGTTGTTGAGCGAGGCGCTGCGCGAGACCGCTCCAGCTGCAGCCGCGGCTGCTGAGAATACATCAAAAGTACATGCGTGGAAATCGCTAGGTGTAGTCGCCACTGCTGCTGACGCTGCCATTGCATCCTGTGGTGATGTAGGTGTGTCCAATGTTATGCTAGTACCACCATTTAGCTGCAGCGTAAACAATATTTTATTGACTTAAACAAATTTATATAAATGTATTTCAAACCTTAACTTCTGTGCCGCCGTTAGTTTTAGCACTGGCACCTGTCAGGCTCATGCTGTCTGTCATACCAAAGCCTGTGCGTACAACCCCAACCGCTTTGCTTTCGCAACTGTCAACTTCTACTCCAGCACCACCACCACCATCACCAGCGCTGCTTATTTGCCCGATACCGGTACATGACGCATCTGTTGTCACATTTGCTAACGCCACTGTTACAATGCTTGCAGTGGCCGTCATCGCTGTCGTTGTTGTTATGTCGACATTGCACTTGCTTTGCACATCCGTTGAATTATTATTGTTGTTATTGTTTATGTGTTGTTGGCCGCAAGACAACCAGCTGGTGCTGCTACCGCTGACACTACCACCACCACCACCACCACCTAGACAATTACATTCACCCTGCACTGGCACAAAAGCCTTGGTTGCACCAAAGCCAGCGCCTACATGCGCCGATTTGCTGCAGCGACTAATACTTAAGTTCTCTGTGTCAGAATTATTTTTGAATAGCGTATCATTACCACCGCCTGAGCTACGCCCTTGCAAATTTTCCATCGCCAGCGTTGAGCACGTTAGCTAAGCTAAATGCGTTGCGTTGGTAAATCTGATAAAGATTGTCCTTCACCCAACTTGGCAATGGACGCACAATTCCTGCTCGATTTCAACTAATTTTGTTATATTCTTTCTTTTTTGCTACTTCTGTTTACCCTCAGTCTGTCTAAAGTCTCTACGCCGTGTTTTCGCTCGGGCTGTTGCTGCGTATTTAACGTTTTCGATTTGTTCATTACACTTGGCCACAATCGATGAAAGTTTAGTTGTTTCGTACTGGTTTTAACTTTTCAACATTTTCTTTGTTTTTGTGTAATATTCTTTTATTACAATGAGCGAAAAAATTTTCCTAAGCACAAAAGTCGAAAACAGCAACAACTTTGACAGAATGTTTTGCGACTCGTTTGCTTCCTCCTATTCTTTTTGACTTGCAATGTTGTCAAATTAAATAAAGAAGGGAATAATTTCGGCCATTTGGATATTACAAAGCAGTTGAATTGACAATTAAATAAATAAAATTCAAATAAGTGATGAAGAGTTGTGAAACAATGAATAGGATATTTTTTGTATTATTTTTATATTATTATCTGCATTAAATAATTAATAATGGCTCAAAGCAATATTGTAGTTGTGATTTCCGATATAGTGGCAGAGATTGTAGAATTCTCTCTCTACATTCTCTGATAGTGGACTTGGTAACTCTTATGATCTATTTGTTTTTCAAATTAAGCGCCGATAAACAAAGTTTTTTGCTGGAGTTGTAAAAAAGTAGAAAAATAAATTGTAAAATCTCTGGACCCTTAAATTAAAACTTTTGCGTATATTTTCAAATTGAAGATTAATTATATTGATGTAAATAGTTGCAAATATAGTTCAGATTCGCCAGTTGTTAAAGGTAAGACATATAACTACTTTGATATCACTTGTGATAAACCAATCTCACTTTTCTTTTTTGCTATAGATTTACTGAATGTCTTCCTATTCGTTTCGTGGCACAGCCAAAACATGGATTCCCCGTGAGGGGGACCAAATCCAGCCGAATATAACAGCAGTTGCCAAGCAGGCGAGTTGAATGAAATTTTAATGAATGACCTTGAGAAACCTAACCGCAATAATGTGTGTTACATAGCAATTGCAAATTAGCGCAACTGCAGAAGGCGCTTACCCAGATCCCGATAATGATAAGTGGAACGTCAAACAACTTATGCGTCTCCTACGCCTCTATGGCGCACATCACTGCCTTTGGGATACGCGGCATCCTGACAATCGGAATCGCAAATTGCGTAAAGCCGCACTCATTGATATTACCGCCGCTATGGGTGAAGGTTGCACCTGTGCGCAGGTCTTGCAAAAGATCAATGTACTCCGTGCGACTTATAGATATGAGAAACGACGCATTAAACAGCGCATGCGCAAAGGTATAGGCGCTAAAACGAAATTGAAGTGGTTCGCATTAGCCGATTCTTTTCTAAGGAATGTGCCTAGAGCTGAGATAAATAAAAAGAAAGAGGTTTGGCTGTGTATTATCCAATTTTTATTCAAATTTGGACTTTTTCTTTAAGGAAGCTGACAGTGACTCGGATTTGGAAAATGCGATAGTGTTCACTATTGAGCCAGAAGCGTTAATTTCACTGAGTGATGACGAGCATTTTCAAAACGATGATTGCAACATTAAAGTGAAGTTAGAAAAGGTAATTCTTTCGTATTTCCTATTTCCTGCTTTGCATGCACACATAACACCCCAAAATAAAACAAATCTAAAACAAACTGAGCATCATTATACTTCACCTTCATATTCATTTATTTCCTTTAAAACGAGTTCCATTTCATCACCATCTTCCATTCTTGAAAATGGAAAAACAATTCTGTTGATATATTGCTATTATTTGTGCAGGTTAACACACATTTTCCAACATCTAGCTGTACTGAGGTGGCTAGTCCATCTTGCAGTAAAACTGAAGAAATGTCCACAAGTGTAGACGAGCTAACAGAAAAACGGAAATGGACTACTCACGAGTCCTTGCAATTCATATTTCTGTTACGCTCTTACCCGCTGCTTTGGCAGTTGGACTTAAATGACTCCTCACTAGTAGAGCAGCAGTTAGCGCGAAGAGAAAAAGCGCTCGAAGACATTTCGCATACAATGCAGTTGCCATCGCAACGCTTGCGCAGACGTTTAGAAACTTTTCTAGCCATTTATCGACAGGAGATGGCAGCAATTAAACAAGACAGTCAGCACAAGCCGAATTTTGCCTGGTGGCCCATGGTTCAGGAGTACTTGGAGACGCCGCAGTTGGCGAAAAGCAGTACCAACGAAGACATTGAGGAGGATAATCAGCTAAACCGCGAGGAGATTGAGCCTTCGCCACTTAATATGAACAATTACCACTCAAACGACGCACTATATTTCAGTGCGCCAGCATCACCAACCGTGTCACAAATTTGTTCACCACTTACGCCAGCACACAATGAGGATAGCAATAGCAACAACGACACTTATGCCGCGGCGCAGCAAAATTACACAAACCCACCGTTGAAACTCGTTTGGAATGGACTCGAGGATGACTTGCTCGAGGGCAAATGGTCGCTGAAGCACTCAGTGAAGTTTTTACGCCTCTATGGCGCACATCGCTGCCTGTGGGATCTCAGCGACCCGGACTATCGTTCGCGTGAGATGCGTGCGGCTGCTATCGAGGATATTGCCGCGGCCATGGGTTATGGGCTGGACCCCGATTATGTGGCGAAGAAAATCAAAATCTTTCGCATTACATATATGCAGCATCGGAAGCGTATGCTGGAAGCGATTAAGCAGAATAGAGCGCCGGATATACAGTTGCGCTGGTTCCCATTGGCCGATAGCTTTTTGCGACCACACATCGGCTTGCGTTCGATCAAAGAGCAAGAGCGCGAAATGCCACAATTCGATTTTCAATATGTTTATGCGAATCTGAATCTAATTGATCCCAGTCTGCTGGCGGATCTCAAGTGAAACGTGAATTGGATAATATTTGAAATATAGTTGATATAAAAGAATACACTAAGATTTGAAATTATTGTCATTAAAAAATCTTTCTATATTTCTTCTTTGTAAAAAATATATATTTCCAAGCATTCTTCGTAACTAAACCATGTCCTCATTGCCTTCCTCGTTTCCCTTCAACTCTACAACCGATGCGAGCGGCTTTAGTCTTTTATCTCTCAATTGCTCTCCCCGTTTCGCTATGCAAACTCGTCCAGCCTTTCTGATACGTTCGATATCTTGCTTAGTGCCATAGATTTTCGAAGGCTTGCCACAACCGCAGGGGCACACAACGACGCCCACCTTGCCGGGTGGCAATTTTATCTTTGGTTTCGCACCACTAGTTGTGGGCTTCTCACCCAATGTCTCATTTGTGCTCGCCTGTGCTATTAGTTTTGGTTCTCTGTGATGAGTGTGTTCCTTTGCTGTACGCTCTCTCGGCTGACTTCGCGCACGTTGTTCCAGTGTTTGCGATGCGCTTCTAGGTCCACCAAAAGGTTGAATTGTGCTGAGGTAACTACCTGCTGGACCGGGATAACGAAAAGCCTCATTTTTCCACACATTTCTCGGCTCTTTGCGCTTCTCGGGCTTACGCTCACGCGATCGACTGCGTTGTACCTTAGGCGGCATTATCGGATATGATTCGAATGTAAAGTTGTCTTTCATATCGCGTTCTCCTGGACTGGGGTGTTGTTGTTTTCGTTGCAGATGACGTGGCAACATGTCACGCCGACTCAGACGTTCTGTAAATTGTTCAACAAAAGGATCTTCTAGACCATATCTTTGGTAGTCCACAAAAAGTGGAGCATTTTCAGGTGGATGTTTTAGTGCCAAACTCGTACCTCTCGTGGGCGTACGTTCGTTACTTCTCGCGCGTGTGGAATGCGGTGTCCCAGCGTTACTTGTGTGCGGTGAGGCATGACCACTGTGTGGTGTATCGCGACGGCGGCCATGTGGTGAGTTTGTGCGGGAAGTGTAAGGCGTGTCTGGATTACTGGTGTAAGGTGTTGTAGCGCGGGTGGAGTATGGTGTGTCCAAGCGATTGGAGTATGGCGAAGAGGGACGCGTGGAATGTGGTGTACCGGCGCGTGTGGAATATGGTGTATTGTTGCGTGTAGAATAGGGTGTGTTACTTGTGGAATGTGCTGTACCTGGCCGGCTAGTGCTTCGTGTGCGCGATACTCCTCTATCACGTTGGCTCATTTGTGACAAGCTTTTACTATTTAAACGATGTCTTGACTTTCTATTTAGCAAGGAAGATCTTCGAATCATCTCTTCTAGACACAGTATAAGAGCCAGGAGCAGTAGCAACAGGCAAATCGCGACAAATGCACCAAACCAGAAGAGATTCTGTTGAAGGAGAATAGAAAGAGAATACATTAAAGTTAGATGTGGAAATTGGTGGTCTGAGGAAGGTTATAAATCAAAAGAATTATTAGACTGCTGAATATTTTTTACAGGTTATTTAAATAGTATAACTAATTTCTAAGAAATCGAATTCCTAGCAATTTCAATCAGCGCCTTAGGGTAGGCAACACGACTGAAATCAAATAAAAATACTTTCTAACGGTTTATGAAGAGAGTTTAAGAATTCCAAAGGCGATATTCCCCTAACTCACCATTGATGGCACCAGACATTCACAAGCCGGCACTTTTAGTGCCTTATAGAGCTGCGCTACAGGCTCACAATCAGCGAGCTTTGCCCTCTCCGAGTTTGCTATACCTCTGCTCAATTGTTCTTTGCCCGCATTGAAGATCGTACGCAAATTTTTCGCTAGTTCCGTTATGCCGTCCAAATCATCAGTGCCATCTCTATTTGCTCTCAGTTGCGTGGGTAGATCTTGTAGTAGTGCCTCCACGCGCCAGGTAGTTCTATACAACTTATCCATTTCGCTGGCAACTTGTCCATGCAGCGACACCGCCATTGTATGGCCGATTGCATGTGTACAGTTGAGCGCTTGCAAAGCTTTATTCTTACTCAAGCGATTGGCATGCCAGATCAGACCGAATGGTTCTATATTTTTGGGCGCATAAACGGCGACTTTCAGCATTTCCACATAAATGTCCTGAATTATGGTTTTGTTGATGCGAAACTTCGCAAAGTCGTCGGTGGGACTCGGTGTGGTTGCTGTGGCGCGCTTCACACGCTTCGGCAGATTCTCAATTTGCCTCAATGCTGCTTCGATATCACGCGTGCCAATGTCGTAGTCGCTTTCGGTACTCGTGTGATTATCGTTTCGGTATAATACAGTGTTGCTTATGCAATCTTCGATTATATCGGTTCTGGCAGTATCCGGTAGGCTGTATAGGAAATTATTTGATTTTATTAAATTTTTAGTATAATTTATTTTTGTTTTACTTACCGCTTTCCATCACATATACCATCCTTTGCCACCATGCCATGCAGAAAGTAGTACATTATTGCCAACACAAATACCAGATAGAATACAAATATGAAAGCTGCAGTGCTTTCGCGTAAAACATAATTGAATTTAAAAATAAAAATTAGAAAGCAACATAACTACATCCAGGTGGACTTACGTCAGCGGCAAAATACTGCCAATCCATTTACATTTGCGGCATTTATATCGTGAGCCAATGTACCAAAGTGGCATGAATAGCAGTGCAATCAAAACTATCTGAAAGAAACGTTGTATATATGAAATATTTAATTTTCAATTATCAATGTCAAATAAATACTCTAACAAGGTGAAGTCTGTCTAGGAACCCAGAGTTATATCTCTTTTATTCATAAGCCTTACAACTCTAAAAGTCAGGAGACCTTTAGAAAAACCTCTTCTACAGGTCTACAATGCTTGAAACTCGTAGCTCAGGTATGTTTAAGGATCTTCTGGGTTCCCAGTAAAATATTTATCTCAGAAATATGGCATTTCAAATATTGAAGACATAAAGAACGCGCTCTTGAAAAATTCTGTCGATAAAAAGTTTGTTCGGGTCTGTAATAGTCAGTGAAAATCGAATCGGAAATCGAATAAGACTTACCAACAGCATTACTACGCTTACAAAATATCCAAAATTTGCGAGTGCATCGGAAAATTCGATATAACCTGCGCCCGCTGCGACTTCACGCAGGTTTTCTTTGAGTTCATAGATCTTATTTGCGCGCTCCTGCAATCTGGTGCCTAAAATGAAGATAGTACAAATTTCTGGTATCCATTACATAATTTTTTGTTTTTGTACCGAGTGCTCTCAATTTGATTTCAACATTTTTTAAATTTTTATCGAACGCATCTGCGAATTGCAGATTTTTTACGTTTTTACTGACATGTTTCGCTACCAACTCGTCGGATAATGTTGCAAGCTGCCGATGATAGTTGTAGAAAGCGCGATTTTGTTGTACAACCTGAAAACGATACCAATTTATTTGTGAGAAAAAAATTAATTTCTTTGTATAACGAGTTTTACCTTATATACGACATTGGCGAAATCTTCTCTTACCCGTCGTACCGATTGCAAAGCTTTCCGACTCTCCATGGTATCCACAATCCTGGCGAATTTTGTCGCATTTGTGTCGTAGTAGCGCCAAGCTGAAAATTTAAATTAAAAATTTAAGATTGATTTCTGACCCTATTAAAATTTTTGGACTCGGGGTCTCAGAGCAACAAAAAATTAGTTAACACAAATTTCGAATATTTGTTTTTATACTTCAGAACCGAAGACGAAAGTAATTGTAAAAGCAACCCTTTATGAAAAAAGCTCGACAAAAGCTCCCTCAAAGTTCATTGATTAATATTGTGGTTACTTACAGTCCAAGAAATGCAACATATAGGCGTTACTGTGCGCGAAGGTCTCCAATAATTCGTTCACATCACTTTTGTAATTCACAAGATCCAAATTATTGACGCTACGAAAGCTTTCATCTAAGTAAGGCAGAGCTTTTTCTGCAAAACAAAAAATTATATTAAAAGCTCAAAGAGAGCTTTCAAATAAAACACCACTTAAATACTTTCAATGGCGCGTTGAAAATTCGTCGAGAGTTGATTGAGCTGCTTTAAAGGACTTGCAAAATTAACATTGTCTATATTGCTTATGATTTCATTGATGCTTTCATCGGCGAGTCGCAGACGCCAAGCGCGTTCTTCCTTCGCTTTCTGGATATTTTTATTAGCAGTGAGCATTATTGCAATTGAAAAGCTTGAAAGATAAAATTTGAATGAGCGAATCAAGAGAAAGGATTTTGAGATAGTGACTTACAGTAAGAACACGCAAGTTATCACGACCAAAACATAACACATGCAGAACCACATGTTCAATTCCTTGCTGATTTCATTATGCAAGTAACGGTAAAGCGGCGTGCCCACTCTCCAACGATATACGGTGTAGACAATACTGTAAATTAATATAAATAAAAAATGAAATTTAATAAAATATAGAATGTGTTTTACCCGCATATGGTCACTAGAACGCCTAAAATGAGCAGATAAATCAGTAGTGGATAGTAGGAAAATAGTGGCAGGAATTCAGCATTGCGAAAGCGTTCACCATAACCCACGCTAGTTGCATAACCTGCGAAGTTAAAGGAATTTTAATAACCGTTACTTTTTTGAAAGCTTTTCAAAGCTTTTAAATTGATTTCAGTGAGCTTTTTAGAGCTTTTAAGCTGTCATAGTCTACTTTTAGGCGCTCCTACCCTCTGGCAACTCATCGGCCGCGGATAAGCCAACAAAGGCCTCGCCTATACTATACATCCATACTGGTGAGCAGCTGTTTTGCTTCTTTCCGCGCGCCAATGTAAGCTCAAAGCTGCTGGCAATGTTGTCGTTTTCAAACATGACTTAAAACGTTGCGGTTTGGAATTTACTTGAGATTTTCTTCACAAGATATTTCTTTATTTTCACTAGGTATTTCCATAAAAATCCATTTTAGTACGTTTTTTATATTCAAATTTTTTTTTTTTAACTTAACGGCAAATTAATTTATAAATATTTCGTTATTTTCCGTTACAATTACACTATATAATTTTAATACTACGGTCACGCTTAACAATAGCTGGTAGAATCGCAAAGTTTATTAATTAAAAGCTTAACATTTATTATTTCGAAAATATAATCCTTCTAATGATTTTTGAATTTTTTTCCCATCGATTTGGCATTTCAGAATACAAAACAAATTTTCAAAAATATTTGCTTATTCTTTATTATTGTTTTCTAAAAATTTGGGATATTTTCTAAACTTTTTCATCAGAAATAAGGTGTTCATTATTTGGAAAATTTCAATTTCCCCCAACACACCTATTTTCTATCTCTCACTAGCTCCTTTCCCGCATCTAAATAAATATGTCTAATAACTGTATATTTACCCAATTAATCTCATCGCTCGCATCTCAGCCCTTCATTACCAATTACTGTTGCTTATCACACCTCAGATCAAACGCAACCAATCACATTATTCACAAGATCGTCTACCTAATTATCACAAAAGAATTCTTCGATTTCGTTTGCATTGTTGTTGTTCTGTGAAGCAAACAAATGACCGGATAGTCCTATTGTGAAATCAACGCCACACAAACACAAAGACACTAGTATAAAAAATACCTCGGTATCTTTGGTAGTATCAGTTTTAAACGCCTTTAGGCATTGGCTTCCTCGCGCAACGAGCCAGTGATATATGGCAGTCGAGGACGTCGACAAGGGAGCGTGGTTACAGAGCAATCCGAGTAAAAAAACATGCTTGAATTTTAATGTAGGAAGTGTATAAGAGTAGAAGAGAAGACTCTCAATTCAGAAGACTACATACTTAACTGGTTCGGAACTAGTATTGAATTGAGGTACTTAATCGATGAAGTCGTTCAAAGATTTATGTTTGTAGATCGTTTTGTGTAATAGTCCACTTTATATAAACCCGGCGAAGTGACTTAAATCGACTTTAGCCGACTTAAGAACTTTATAACGGAGTCCAAGCGCTTTGTTGAATCATAAGGATCTTGGCGAACCGTCTGCAGTATTTGGGCGCCATAAAAGATAGTCGATGCTGTCTAAATGAGATACTCTGTAGATGTAGAGATCTACCGCTTGACCTAACCTAACCTACTTTATGTGACTAACGCTCCCTTTCAATGTTAGGGTCTGATAGTTTTTAGGGGCTTCAAACTTTAAAAGATGTATTATCATAACCTAAAATACACCGTCCTTCCATTTTTAAAGATCAGAAAGTTGTATATAGATACTTTATTTGCTTTAGTATAATCTTTCGATCCTTTCATCGATCTTTCAGAAATCCCTTTTAAAATAGGTAGTCTGTTGTGGGCTCATGTAAGTGATAATCTTTAGACCAACTCAATTTACTGCTGGGACTTTCATATTGATCATTTTATCGTCTGCCAACCATCGCGCACCTCGTCTCCTTGTCTGTGCTCGCCTTACATCGTTGTCTTGTCTTTTTGAGTTTCCACCGGTGTTCCCTTACGACTTATACACTTATGCTGCTGCTTAACTTAACTTGTCCGCCTTTTTTTCGTGAAATTTTTTATTTTTATTTTATTATGATCGTTGCTTCTGTATTGTTTTCGTGACCTTACTGCTTCTCGTTGACTTCTTGCGCATAAATACTCCGCTTTATTGCATTTGGTTATCACCTGTTTTGTTTTGTTCTTCGAAATTGCTGTTTATTGTTGTTGGTTGGTTGACTGTCCATATCTCTTCCTTGTTTCCAACGTGCTGCCCATAAATTCAACTGTTGCAATTCATCTTGTATTTATGGACACATCTCTCTTCTTTCCTCAGCCATTATCGCTTGACCACTTCTTTGATTTGTTTTGTCTGTCTTTTTTGCTTTTCTTGCACTTGGGTTCATGCGGTCGGTCTGTAGAGATTTTTGTTTTTCGTTCTTCGTTTTACTAGTTTTATTTTGTAATTTGTTATGGAGCTCTACTTTTGGTTTTGTGGTCGGAAAAAATCTATTAAAATTCTTACACGTTACGCATTTTAGGTTTTATGTTTCCTCTATTCTAGACAAAAGTGTGACTTCGATGTGTTGTTAGTGCACAGCATGTCTTTGGCTTGAAAATAGCTTATTAAGATTTGCTTGAGGTTCATTGAAGTAATGTTGAAATAACTATTATGTAAATTCTTTTTTACTTTTTCCAAGGAAACCTGGTTTGTGGTCATTATTCATTCATAAGCAGTTCTGTTGGGGTATATCCTGATACAATTATAGTTATAGTTCAATAAATGGAGAGTTTTCACCCACAAAATAAATAAATAATAACTAAGTGTTGTTCTAACTCAAATCTCAATTAGTCATAAGCTAATGAAGTAATGTATTCGAAGACATTTATCGGAAAGACGGAAAAAATAATTTTTTCTCCGAGTCGGTGCAAACGGAGAATGTTTTTAGATGAGATCGTTTAAGTGGACATGTACAGAGGTGGTTACAGTGATTCAATAGGTTGATCTCGAGTAGTTAGGTTGAAGTTAATACAGTTATTATGATTAGATCACAATTGTAATGTTGCGAGGTGGGATATTTCTATCACGATCCTTGAAAACTTGATTCTTTTTCCAAAAGATCTTCGAAAATGTGAACTTGTGAGTTCGAACAAATTATTTTGTATAGGCTGAGATGTCAATTAGCCTGCGGATCCTTCGTTCTGATACATTGAAAGACTAACTGATACTTAAACTATCAATTATGGTTAATATATTCAAAATTTTTTTAATGAACTTCAATTTCATTAAGTTTCAAAACCATTAAAGTATTTTTCAGTTGCTTATTCATTATACATATTAATTTTTCCATTAAGCTAACTGCGACTTTGCCATGTCATTGCCTTCAGCAAAGATTGGGCCAAACTCAAGCGTGTTACCGACTGCTTCTTTGATTCTAACGATTTATCATTTTTTGTTTTATTTTTTTTTCAGCTCACCAAGTCATACATATGTACACATAAAGCTTCCAAAAAGTCAATGTCATCGATTTCTCGTACCTCGTGAGCCACGATGGCTATTAGTGTGGCACGTACCGACTGCAAGAATTATGCTTAAGAATCAGGAATATCCAATGAGTGGCGCACTTAAACACAAACGCTTTTTGTGTAAGCCAACTAACCAGTTTCTTGGCGTGTCACAAAGCCCAGTTCGGCCACACAACCGAAGCTGCGTTTGAAGTCGTAGCTCGAACATGTTTGAGCGCAAACACGAACGTACACAGCGGATCCAAGTGTAAAGGTGTGCGCGGTGGCACAGGTACGAGTAAAGCCAACCGGACTACTAGACAGCCGCCAGCTCGTCAGCACTGCGAGTGATACGGCGCTTATTGGACTCGCGGGGAGCGAAAGGTATTTATACTCGTGTGTATTGGTGTTTGCGTATTGTCTTATGCTCGTTTTCTTGTTTGCAGCCAACAAACCTAGACTTGTTGAAGCCGGTCTTTCGGGCGGTCTGTAGCAGCTGAAGCAAGGTAAGACTTGTGTTAAGAAAGTGCGCCACCGCACCGGAGAGTGTTTTCAACGTACGATCGATCTTACCAATGTGCGGTGCTCAGCGGTTTGAGCGCTTACTCGGAATTCAGTTACTTTTTAACGTTGAACTTAAGCGCAACTTGATTTTTGATTTTCGGAACGCGTCGTCGTGGCGTTAATTTTGTATTTCTTCTAATAGAATGCGCGAGCGCGGGTACGAGAGTGCAATACAGCACGAAGCAAACACATATGTAGTGCATATAATACATAAATCTTGAAAGCGACGTGTACGAGGCAGAAAAATGCTTAACAAGATCCGTGTGCAATCGCTTAAGCATAAAAGTAATTTGTTTTTTTAAGAAATGAAAAATCCAATAAGAAAATAATTAAGCATTGAGAAAAGAGTCTAGCAAAACACAAGAGCGAAGATAAATCGTTAAAAAATGCAAATTAAAACTAGAAAATGTGTCAAATAAATTAATAAGTGTCAATAGAATTTTAAATATAAATAACAACTAAACTAAGTTTATGTTAAGTCGCGTTTTATGTTGCAACAACAACACTGCTTGTGTCAAATTAACATTTATTTCCATTATTTCGTGTGCTAAATCGCCTGTGTAGTCTTCCGCAACTGGCTTAGTGGCTAAATCTGGGCATCTACTGCGACTCCAAACCACACACAGCCACTTACGAATTTGTGCAATAAATGAAAAAGGTGCTAATTACATAATTTGAAATTGATTTGAAGTGAGTTTAAACGTAAATTCAACAGAAATGGTTTATATAAATAAGTGAAAGGCCTCAAATAATTTGCAAAACTACAATTAAAATTCAAAAATAACTGTACTAAATCAGCATTTCCCATTAATACACACATATATTTTCAAAACTTCACATAATCCAAAACAATAACAGTATTTCACCTACCGCCAACCGTCGCAACTCTAGCTAAGTAACTAAATTTCAACTTTAACTAAATCGCAAATATAACTAAATCACCTTCACTGCGTCAGTCTTGAGCAAAAGCAATTGTTCTAGACATAACACATCAACTTCAGCAATACTCAGCATTTAAATAAAACTCTAACCCTTCATATTCCATCAAAAAACACTTCTATCATTTTGGAAGCATTTTTATGTGGATTTACGAAACGTGGATTTTCCAAATGAGATTTTATACTAGCGATTAACGGATATTTTTTACGTTATCTTCCAGCGATAATGTCAAATAAGTGAGTAGAAAATGAATTCCTATATGATTTTTAAATTAATTTTATTTCACTAAAATATGCCGTTATAAGCTCGAAAACTTTATTTTTGAAATGCCAAAAAAAAAAAATGTATTTAAAATTAGATGTGGATTTGGTGAAAAATTCAAAAAGAGCTCAATATATTTTAGAATAATTTTTTAAAATGTGATAGAGTCGCCAATATTTGAATATTTGCATGAGATTAGATACGCCGAAAAATTATTTTCGAGGTGTATGCCAAACATTTAACAATTAAAGTTCCACTTGAAATTTTTTTCGTGAATTTTTTAATTTATTTTTAATATAATTTATTTTTTTTTAATTTTTATTTTTTATTTTTTTTAATTTTTATTTTTTAATTTTTATTTTTTTTTTATTTTTTAATTTTTATTTTTTACCTGTTCATTTCATATTTCTTTAAATTACGTTTAAATTATTATTATTAAATATCATATATTTATTTTGTATTCTACCAAAAATAAATGCCAGTCTTAATTAAGTTGCGAAACATTGCTCCCCGCCTAGAGAC